>NC_137880.1:31727829-31735329 GCF_963924005.1 Protomyctophum bolini
GATGTATTTATCCAATATGTCAATCCTCCTACTGTATAGAGTGTCCCGCGCCCTTTCATGACGACCAGAAGTGAATTCCTCATACATTTTTCCTATGGACATTTCAAAAAGTATTCATTTAAAGACAATTACGCCACGGAAAAAGCCAACTGGAGTTGTGACAAATCATGACAACAAACACAACATTTTGGGCTGAACAAATAATTACAAAGAAGAAAGACACATAAAACCTGTAACCTGCCGTTTTCTTCTTCTTTCAAATTATTTGTTCGGCCCGAAAAATTGTGTTTGTTGTCATGATTTGTCACAACTCGAGTTGGCTTTGTACGACGCTTAAAAGGTCTTTAAATAAATACTTTTTGAAATGTCTATGAGGAAAATGAAACGGGGAATCATTTCCTGGTCCCTGGTAGGGGGCGGGACTGCGACGCTCTGTAGGTTATGTTCTCATATGCAGCGACCATAACTACAGTACATCTGGAGAGGGACTCCCAGCATTCCTCCATCCCCTCCTCAGAGCCTGCATGTCTACCAATCAGGATGAAATCCACATAATCACAGCAGGCGACCTGCTTTGGGTCACCTAACATGTAGGCTAAAGCTAGCCTGAGGCAAAAGGGGAAATCAACCCTGGTCATTTCTAACACTACACAGTTATGGATTTGCTTCCAAAAAAAAAAACGTTCAATTACGGGGGTAGTCCCATAGGGCGTGAACTAGGGTGCCCACCAATGATGGGTCCTTGCACTTCCAACATTCAGCTGTACGCTTATGAGACCAATTAATGCTGAGGATTTTACTGTGTGTCAGTAAGTGTGCAGTTACGTACACACGCGCTCCTGTGTGTGTGTGTGTGTGTGTGTGCGCACAAGCACGTGTGCGAATGCGGTGCGTGCGCGCATCTGCGCATGCGTGCAACATGATATTAGTGGCAGTAGTGTTCTACTGCTCACAAGGGGAGAGGCTACAGTAGGTAGCATCTGTGTTTGTATCATCCGAGAGAGAGATCTCGTTATCAAGCTGTGGCAAAATATCATTCCTTCAAATGAGCGTCCGCAATAATCCTGTTTTCGTTATCCCATAAAACGATCATCATAATTATTTATTTGTATTTTGTATAATTCAAACATGATTATGAAATCTGACAAACACGAAATATACAGTATTATGCTCTCTCTCTCTCTCTCTCTCTCTCTCTCATAGTGTCAAAAATATCAAAGTCCTGCAATATCCTACACTTCATTTCAAAGATCACATCCATCTGACACCTTTCATCTCACGTCGTCAGAAAGGCAGCGGTGCTTTTCTCCCTGTCCGTCCCCCGCCGGCCCCCAGTGGGGCCCTCCTCCAGGCCGCTGTCCTGTCCTGTTCTAGCCGTCCTATAGGACGCGTGCGTCCGTGCGCCGCACGCACGCCACGGGCCCGTCCTCCACCTCTCAACTTTTCCACTCGCCACAACACACAGACAATACCCCTCCGTTCCGCCTGATTGGATCCATTTGCATCGGACACCTCCTCTGCATATTGATTGATGGGTTTAATCAGCGAATCAGGGGGAGCGCTCAGACATCAATCTCTGTCAGGCCCCTACCTTTTTTCCGAGCCTGTGATTCCCTGCTAGGACTCATCAAGAAACGCAAGTTCAGACAGTGAGAGAGAGAGAGACAGAGAGAGAGAGGCAGAGAGAGACAGAGAGAGAGAGAGGCGGAGAATGTGAGAAAAGAGAAAACAGGAGGGTGGGTGGAAGAAAAAACAGCAATGGGAGAAGAGACAAAGGAGAGAAAGAGAGATGGGTGTTTGAGTGAGGTGTGGAGGTGTGGAGGTGGGAGAGCACAGCAGCATTATACTGTCTACACAGTAATCCTTACTGTCAATTTAACTCAGAGAGTATAACCAAATGGACCTGGGAGGGTCCATTTGGTTACAGTTATAGGCCTACCACAGTTCATGCAGTCTCGCTGAGTTAAAGGGATAAATTATCACCTGGGATTTTACTGTGAGTGATGGACCCAAATAGTTCCTTATGGATCCATTGTTAAATGAAACACTGATCATTCTCACAGTGTAGAATGGGCAGTGACTTCTCAGTACGTCGCAGTCCCGCCCCCTTTCAGAATGACGAGTGGCCCAGGAAATGATTCTCCATTCATTTTCTCCATAGGCTTTTCAAAAAGTATTTATTTAAAGACGGTTACGCCGCGGACAAAGCCAACTCGGATCGTGACAAATCATGACAATAATTACAATGTTTTGGGCCGATCAAATAATTAGTAAAAAGAAAAACAAAACAAATACTGTAGTGTTGTATCCTGCCTTTAATTTCTTTTTTTCAAATGTTTTGATCGGCACAAAATATTGTGTTTGTTGTCATGATTTGTCACGATCCGAGTTGGCTTTGTCCGCGGCGTAACCGTCTTTATATAAATACTTTTTGAAAAGCCTATGGAGAAAATGAATGGAGAATCATTTCCTGGGCCACTCGTCATTCTGAAAGGGGGCGGGCCTGCGACGCTCTATAGCTGGCCACGCTATTACGAGGTAGATGTATACATGCAATTGCATTCAGAGTGAACCCATATACTGTCTGTGTACAGTACACAGTGTGGTACGTGATTAGCACATGATGTAAAGATTGCGCTAATTGAATGTTATATCTGATCATGAATTATCAAATTATTTAATTATATTAATCACCGTAATTCATCCTACATCAAATTATGCTATCTATTCTCATACCTCATGCAGTCGGATATCATACCTTCAAATCAACCTTGTATTCTTGGTGTGAAGAAACAATTCATTCTTATTAATTAATTTCCTCTCGAACCTAAAACGTATAATTGGGCATCGTAACGCTGTGAATTTGAATTGCCACGTCCTAAAAAAGCACGTGAACCCGAAAAGATAGATTTAACCCATTTTGGGCGGGAACCCCTTTTGGTGTTAGCATTATGCTATGCTTTAGCTATTGAAAAATAGCAGATCCACAAGCTCATAGCGCGCCACCGAGTGGCGCGCTATGAGCTTGTAGGTCTGCTATTTTTAGAAAAATCAAAGAACGACTGACATAGACGTAGCTTTTTCAGAAAACCGTCAGGATGTAGAAGACCTTTTTAGAATCTGATCTCAGGTCAGAATGGGTTAAAAGAGAAGCGCTCCACTGTGACCCCCCCCCCCCCTGTTGTTTGTACAGTATACTCTATGCGTGAGCACGAGCGCGTTCCCGCACTCGCGCGGTTGTATATATAGAAAGCGATAATTGAGTTGTGATTGTCATCAGGGGACGCACCGCACCGCCCCACCCTAACGTCAACGTGAGAGTGTACCTGTGACACATCTCTGACAGATATCACCCATTCACTCTCACCTGATAATTACTGTAACCGCAGATTCAATTAAAACTAAGCGTCTCTGGGAGGAAAGAGATGGATTTGATTAAAATCTCGAGAAAGTACTAATAATATATGTTGTGCCTTTCGGAAAATTAATAGACACTTTGTAAAACATGCCTGCACGTGCATTATGATGTACTGTATCACTATGTGCATGCACGCACGCACGCACACACACACACACACACACACACACACACACACACACACACACACACACACACACAAAAACCTATTTTTGTCATTTGGCCTTGTACATTTCATATGAAGATCGTTTCATCTTAACAACAACAGAAATGGAATACTGATGTATAACAACCATGAACTCTCCCCATTAGTTACTCTGGTACTAAGAACAGTGTGTAGAGCCCTGGGTCACTCTGGTACTAAGAACAGTGTCTAGAGCCCTGGGTCACTCTGGTACTAAGAACAGTGTCTAGAGCCCTGGGTCACTCTGGTACTAAGAACAGTGTCTAGAGCCCTGGAGGACTCTGGTACTAAGAACAGTGTGTAGAGCCCTGTGTGACTCTGGTACTAAGAACAGTGTCTAGAGCCCTGGAGGACTCTGGTACTAAGAACAGTGTCTAGAGCCCTGGAGGACTCTGGTACTAAGAACAGTGTCTAGAGCCCTGTGTGACTCTGGTACTAAGAACAGTGTCTAGAGCCCTGGGTGACTCTGGTACTAAGAACAGTGTCTAAAGCCCTGGAGGACTCTGGTACTAAGAACAGTGTCTATAGAGCCCTGGGTGACTCTGGTACTAAGAACAGTGTCTAGAGCCCTGGAGGACTCTGGTACTAAGAACAGTGTCTAGAGCCCTGGAGGACTCTGGTACTAAGAACAGTGTGTAGAGCCCTGGGTCACTCTGGTACTAAGAACAGTTTCTAGAGCCCTGGGTCACTCTGGTACTAAGAACAGTGTCTAGAGCCCTGGGTGACTCTGGTACTAAGAACAGTGTTTTAGGCCCTGGGTGACTCTGGTACTAAGAACAGTGTCTAGAGCCCTGAAGGACTCTGGTACTAAGAACAGTGTCTAGAGCCCTGGGTCACTCTGGTACTAAGAACAGTGTCTAGAGCCCTGGGTCACTCTGGTACTAAGAACAGTGTCTAGAGCCCTGAAGGACTCTGGTACTAAGAACAGTGTCTAGAGCCCTGGAGGACTCTGGTACTAAGAACAGTGTCTAGAGCCCTGCAGGGGGACTCTGGTACTAAGAACAGTGTCTAGAGCCCTGGAGGACTCTGGTACTAAGAACAGTGTCTAGAGCCCTGGGTGACTCTGGTACTAAGAACAGTGTCTAGAGCCCTGGGTGACTCTGGTACTAAGAACAGTGTCTAGAGCCCTGGAGGACTCTGGTACTAAGAACAGTGTCTAGAGCCCTGGAGGACTCTGGTACTAAGAACAGTGTCTAGAGCCCTGGAGGACTCTGGTACTAAGAACAGTGTTTTAGGCCCTGGGTGACTCTAGTACTAAGAACTGAGTACAGGGCTAGAACGTCTTGGACGAGGGATGGGATTCCCGGTGTTAACCCATTTAGACCCGAGGACGATTCTACAAATGTCTTCTAAATCCTTTTACAAGTTTTCTGAAAAACTCGTTCTCAAAAAAACATGTTCATGTCAAGGTGGACCCACGAAAATATATGTAATTGGCCACCGACCCCCATCTGAAAATATCTTGTTTCAGTGACCCCCCCCCCCCCCCAAAAAAAAACCCAAATAGCAGACCTACGAGCTTGTAGATCTGCAATTTTTCAATAGCTAAAGTATAACATATAGTGCTTAAAACACCAAAAGGGGTTCCAGTCCTATATGGTTAAGGATGAGCGTATAGAATAACAGTGGCGGTCACAATACTCTCTGTATTGTATTGTTGCCTTGTTTCCAGGTGGGAAAGTCGGCTGACGACATTTTATTCCAAATCAAAGGCGTGAGGAAGGCGTGGTGTTGTTGTTGTTGTTGTTGTTGTGAGTGGAGAGGAGGTTAGAGGCAGGAGATCTCTGCTCTCCTGTGGCTGTTACAATCATACACAAGTCACTCAGGCACACACACACACACACACACACACACACACACACACACACACACACACACACACACACACATTTAACCATTTATTTATGTCCACACAGAGGAGATGCATACAAGCCAACTTAAGGGTAACAAGACAACTCACCCCTTTTCTGTTTTCCTCCCGGAATCTTCCCCAGTGAGTGGTTGGAGAGAATGGACAGCTAGACTTTGAATCTCTCCAACTATAAACTTTCACGACAGCAGACAGCTATATAATTTATGAAAAGGCCACTACAGTGAAGTCGGTTCACGGAAGTTGTTGTAGGCTATGTGGGGTTTATCTGACGAGGTACCATTTGAATGGGCAAAATTAGGCCTATACTAAATTTTCTATAGGGTCAATATAAGTAAAATGATAAAGCCTTTCCATAGGAGTATCTTTTTATATTTTTCCAACAAATAATACAAACCGCAATTAGCAGTTGTAGCAGTTATCCCCCTCACTGGGGAAAATTCCGGGAGGATAAACGGGGTGAGTTGACCGGTATTCCATACAAGGACACAAATAGTAAAGATGCAGTAGAGTTTTACACTTACAAAATCATGGCATGTGTTTTCATGTTACAATAGGCATGTCAGCATAATCTATGGGTATAAGTAGCGCACACACACACACACAGTCACTCACACACACACACACACACACACACACACACACACACACACACACACACACACACACACACACACACACACACACAGTCACACACACACACACACACACAGTCACACACACACACACACACACACGCACACACAGTCACACATACCGTACATACACAAGACTCGATATATGCTACAGAACAATATTTGGACTAGATTAACAGGGAACAGATTATTGCTGCAAAACAACTTCACACACATCTCGTAAAGACGGTAAACAAACTCTATATTATGCTTCTGTGTTTTCATGCTCTGCACAGGGTAGTTTTCTCCTTTTTTTTTATTGTTCTTTCTATTAAAGTCAATGACTTCCTGTAGGAACGTGGTTTGACAAAAGGGCCTCACGATCCAGTTGTTAGGAGAGAGAGAGAGAGAGAGAGAGAGAGCCTTTTTTCTCTCTCTCTTTTGGAGCACGCTCAGTTTAGAGGAAGCAACTTTTTAATACCCACATGTTTTAATGACGACTCTGCAATTAGAGCGGCTGCATTTTTTTGCTCTAGCCGCGAGTAAAAAAAAAAAAAAAAAAGATGAGGGGGGAGAGGGGGGGAAGAAAGGGGGAAAAAACAAAACAAATAAAGCAGCTCGATTTAGAAACCTTATTAGACTTTGAGTCCCTGAGCAATTAAAGTATTACAGCTCCAATGCTTCTGTGAACCCCGCCGATGGAAATCATTTAGAGGTGGTCTCCACTTTAGTGGTGGTCTGTTTCTGGGCCCTCGCTCTCTTTTCCCCTGCCTTGCCATCCTTTAACCATTTAGCGCTGTAATTTATTTTCATTGTTTATGTGCAAGACAGTGCCATTGATGCTTAATACAAGAATTAAAGGAATGAAGGAGTTATTATTATGATTAGAGGATTTCATTGATGCCAAATTTCTAAACATTTTGACCTGTATTTATAGTTGTTTTTTTCCTCCTTTCTGTTCAGCGATAGCCAATCAAGGCGCAGATGAAATGTCATCCACGTGATTGTACTGTATTTTTATTTTCATTAAAAAAAAAAGATTTTATTTTAAAATGAAAAACAAACGACAACAAAACATTAAACGGAGATCTTTTTAGCTTTCATTTTTTTTATTTTCTCTCTCTCTCTCTCTTTGTCCATTCCAACATTTGTGCCCAAATTGCTTTGGCTGTGATGATGCCCTTTGCAATGCAATCTCTTCAATTTGATGCTTTATCAAATTACTAACCCAGCGGAAATTAATGGTATCATCTGTGTCAAGGCGTTGATGCAGTTTCACTTAGCCCCAAACACTAGGACCCTAATTGAATGATTAGGTTTCGCCATATTTCCTATCCATCTTAATCCCATTTCAAATTAAAGAGGAAAATGTGACTGCATTACATATCAATTTAACAAATCTAACCAGGTAAAA
>NC_137880.1:31737829-31763673 GCF_963924005.1 Protomyctophum bolini
CACACACACACACACACAAGGGTCCATTCTTGCGCTTTGGATTCAGCATTCAGAATGTGGAGCCAGGAGTATATGTACAGTATGTTTGCCTTCCTGAATGGTTATGCTGATCGAGTTCAAATCACTCCGGGATAATTAAATCACGTTGATCCTCTCAGTCGTGGGAAAAAAGGGCCCGATTTATTAATGATAGGCATCCTGCAGCCTCATGGTCTGCGTGTGTGCGTGCGTGCGTACGTGTGTGTGTGTGTGTGTGTGTGTGCGCGCACGTGCGTGCGCGAGCGTGTGCGGGAGGAAATGGTAATATTGCATGAAATTGTGCGCTTAGATTGTCATTTACCTGGAGGCCCTCTCCTATGTAGTGGTCTTTCATGTAAATTAATTTATTGAGGAAATGAGAGAGAGAGAGAGATGGAATTATTAGCTCCGGGTCATGAGGATAATGACTTCTTCATGGACCCTGTCAGAGTCAAATAGCCCGGGCCTCTCGTTTGGTTCTGAAAGGGACCAAATGAATGTTGTGACGAACATTACAACGAACAGGGGCGTTCGCTGAATATGTAAACACGTTGGGGTTTTATGATAGGGGGGGGGGGGGGAGGTGGTGGGTGCCAACAACGCTTCCAAATGACCCACTTTGTATTCACGCCATGCAAATTTGCCGCCGCATCGTAATGTCTAATATAACCGAGCCATGATGCAGGCTCCCATACGTTGGTTGAGAACACGAGAGACGTATCATTTTGCACCCGTTGATATCGAAATGTAATGTCAGCCGTTGGTCGAAAATGAACGCCTTGTTTGTGCAAAAAAAAGATCTTGACGCCCACCTGCCCATTGTTGGTCCTGATGGCCTGGGACAACCTTGGCCCCGAATACAAGCCCAAGCCCTATATGTCTTATCTGTCATATCAAATACAGTCATATCTGAGTGTCAGGCCATATGCAGTGTATAGCCAGGCCTATAGCCCCTCCCTGCCTCTGGGGGGGTTCCCAACCTTTTACATGCATCCAGTCACACACACACACACACACACACACACACACACACACACAGATCAGACGTATCACTGAAAGGACCAGGGGACTGGGGACCCCCCGACGCATAAAGGTGCAGGTGTGTCTTTCATCCATCGTCTTTCACCCCCCCCCCTATGGGGTGGCCGCCGCGTCAAAAGCCGCTGGTCAATCTCTCTCTATTGTGCGTCGGGGCGAGTAGGACAGGGCAAACCAGCAGTGACACATGTGAACATAATGGGTCGTCTAACCCCCACCCTCCCCCACCCCCCCTGGTGAAAGGGACAGGGTGGTGGGCGCGAGGAGGAGGGAGGGAGGGGTGGGGGCTGGTGGAGCGGGTGGGGGTACAACATAACTCATTTTGACCTGAGATCAGATTCTAAAAATGTCTTTAAAATCCTGACAGTTTTCTGAAAAAGCTATGTTTCAGTCAGTCGTTCTTCGATTTTTCAAAAATAGCAGACCTACAGGCTCATAGCGCGCCACTCTGTGGCGCGCTATGATCTTGTAGATCTGCTATTTTTCAACAGCTAAAGCATAACATAATGCATAACACCAAAAGGTGTTCCCGCCCAAAATGGGATAAAGGGCCCAGGCGACGGCCAAATGGTGGGAACAGTGCGGAGGTGAAGCTGTCTGTCCTTTTTTTTTATTTTTTTGACACGTTATAAAGGAGTTCCTCTTGAGAGCCAGCGCGTGTTTTTGTTCAGCGGAGGGCCATGGAAGGCAGCCGCTGCAGGCCACGGTGGTTGTCCTGGGTTGCATGCACGCCGAAGGGGAGGGGCGGAGGTGAGGGGTGGGGTGGGGGGGCACCGGAGTGCGGACACAGGCAAGAGACTGAGTTACTCGCTTCAGGGAAATGTACCACTGGAAGGAGGACGCCGTATCATCTGTCTCTGAGAGAGAGAGAGAGAGAGAGAGAGAGAGATAGAGAGAGAGAGGCGTGATGGTGCTTTGCGAGGTACTTATGTAGCTCATGTATTTGACGCTGTCATTTCAGGTCATCCATTGTGCTGCAGCCATGCACGTCTGAATTTCACTTAACACACACACACACACACACACACACACACACACAGCACACACACACACACACACACAAAAGAGAAAGCCTTGATGGGAATCGCACAAAACCATAGATTTTCAAGTTAATGGACACATGACCTATAATTACAGTATGTCCCACATGCAGTGAAAAATCCTTAGTATTAATTTCAGAAGTGAAATGAACACCAAGGTAGTGAAGGTACAATGTAGAAAACATTTGATTTATCTATCCATAACCACCCCTTGTTTTGTTTTAGTTTTTTGGAGGGGCTGGGGGGATAAACACCCGTCACGTTTGACGTGACCTATATTGTCCAAAGCTGATCGAACAGACTCACCTTCAGGCTGTGCCACCTGACCGTTGAACTCTCGGTGCCCCTTGACCCCTACGACCTCTGGTCCGGCACTTTGACTTCCACCGTGTGGATTGATCTGCCTGGAGGGGTCCCTGTCTGTCTGGTCCCTCCATCCATCTGTCTCTATCTCTAACGGTGAACAACAACCTGCCATGGCTTCACTGACATCTGATCCACGTATGCTTTCAATAGGAACACATAACCACGCATTCTCACCCACTGGGTCACAGTATCGCTGTTACCGTCTCCCAGGCCAACACTCTGAGGAGTAAGGGTTCCCGAGAGGGGAGCCAGGAAGGTGGCACTGTCCTTCATAGTGTAGTAATTACATTAAATATTGAGTATATAGCCGTGTTACTTACATGTATGTATCGTTCCAAAGTCTTCCATATAAAAGGCCTGAGCAGCTTTAGTTAATAACAGATCCGTCAAGGTTTCTCAGTTCCCACGAGAGATGAAGTGAAAATAAATAACTGTGTCTGTGAGTGGATTCTGTGAATATATAAAATACATTTTTACTTTTTGGTGTTCTGTTAGATCCGTTCCATGTAGAATAGATCATCACCTTCCCCAAGTAAAAAAAAGCTTTGTCAGAAACTCAACAAAGAACTTTTTTCTCTTATTTAGAACATATCCTGTCACGATGACCCCAGGTGACTTCTCCGGGCAACCCTGGATTGATCGTCAGACATCTAATCTCCTGAAACGTCCATTAAGGTGCGAGGGAGTTTGTCTGCGGAGCAGGTTGTAATTGATGGGATCAGATGACATTTCCAGCAGACAAGGGGAGGACAGATTCCTTTGTGTGCGACGCGGTAATAGAATTAGATGATAGCGCTGGGGTTGTGCTGCTGGTGGCCTCGGCACGCTGCCATGCGCCGCGCCACGCCACGCCGCGCGCTACTGGGAAGGGACGGCGGTGGCTCACGGGCAGTGGTGGAGAAAAAAAAGTACTCAGTTGTTTTACTTAAGTATAAAGTACCAATACTGCAATTTACTCCGTTACAAGTAAAAGTATACGGAATTGAAAATTACTAAAAGTGAAAAGTACTCATTTTGCAGAATGTCCCACTTCACAAGTTCAAAATGTGTCTATTGAAAGTCAAAATAGCAGAACTACAAACTCACTATGTATTGCGTTGCGACGCATTGTGAGCTTGTAGATCGGCTATTTTACAAATGGCCAAAAATGTATGGGTTGAAGTGGTTAATGTATGTTTTCTAATCAAAATGAAAATCGCCAAAGTAACTAGTAACTTAAAAAAAAATTGTAGTGAAGTAAAAGCAAAAAAAAATTGGCTCTGAGATGTAGTGGAGTAGAAGTAAAAGTACTGGAAATACTCAAGTATAGTACAAATACCTCAAAATTGTACTTAAGTACAGTACTTAAGTAAAAGTGCTTTCCACCTAGTTACTTTCCACCACTGGCTCACGGTGCAATTGATTGTACGTTGCATTGTATTGTGGCTAATGCTTTAACCCACTAAGACCTGCATGAGGCCTGTTCTACAAATACATCACTATAGTTCTCACACTGGAAAGATTGGAAAGACTTTTTCCAAAATGTTCAAAAATTGCAGATCTACAAGCTTGCAGCGTGGCACGAAGTATACAGTTTCTGCTATTTTTTTAGTAGCCGACGCTAAAATCACGCAGATGCTTTCACCCATGCTTTTTAAATGTTTTAAATGTTAATATTTCGTGGACCCTCTCGAGAACGAGATGTTCTATCTCAAGGGGTATTCCAAATAACGAATTTCAAATGTTTGAATAGGAACTCGGCTACACAGTAAAGAAAGAAAGAAAGAAAGAAATTAATGCTGACTTTTCAAGGTTCAGTTAATTCCACCGGATCAAAGGGAGAGAGAAATGTCTGTTTTTATCAAAAAAAAAGGAAAAGGCACTGTAAATGCAAATCCAGCAAATGGCAGATGATATCTTAATCACGCGGGTGTCTGAGAAAGCGTCACTGTGGTGCAGATAGTTGGTAGATTAAAAACGCTGACTTCCTGGAGCCATATAGGCCTTTATCTCCCCATCAGATTAGATCTCCATCCAGAGGTATTGTCTGAACCTTCAACGGTGAGACGTTAACAGTGCGGGCAATCCTCATTAAAAGGGCAAATGAATAGTAATAACGGCCTTTATCTGAAAGCTAATTGCCATAATCCATAAATCATCATCGTCGTTCCCGACCGCATCACCTTAGGGGCTGTCGAGTATCATTGAAAAGGTAGATGTTGATGAGATATGCCGTCAGATGCCGTTAATTACCCCTGAACAACGCAAGAAACTACGATCGGATGCCTTCGCTTTTGGATATGCTAAAATGCAAGAACATGGTAATCTGACCATGTACAGTATATACACATGAGTATAAGGCCTGCAATATATACGTGTGTATATACACAATGTACTTTAGTATACTGTACACTGTAGTAACAGTGGACTGCGTGTGTGCGTGCGTGCAAGCATGAGTGTGGATATATGTGCATTTGCCAGCGAGCATTAACTGGCTGCCTGTGCATCTTGCCAGAATGGATTTTAAAAATGGACTTCCACTGTGACTTTTAAATCACTGCATGTTCTGGCTCTTTATAGCTATAGGGCTTATACTGTATGGGACTTAATTCTCGTGTAGCCTGAGATTATCAGGTATAGGTTTCTCATGACAAATGCCCCTGGCCTGTAAGGGTCCATTTGGTCCCCTGGTGGACCTTGGACCTTATGTCTCATACGGGTACAGGCTTTAGTTCCGACACACCAAAGGTCCGACAGTCATTAGACCGACAACCTAAACCCCCAAACCCTAACCTAACCATGACAGCAAGCACCACGCAACGCATGTCTGATCAACGCATGTCAGGAGCGACGGGTGATTTCCGCATGTCGAACCTTTGGTGTACTGTATGTGTCGGATTAGCGTGCGCACACCGCCCGCACCCTACAGGCCTGTAACTCTGAGAGTAATACTATAGGGTTTATTTGAAACAAATCTCTCAAGTGCTACAGAGAGTGCTCACATTATAGAGACATATAAGACCTAGGAGGTAAAACCACTATAGCTAAACAAATGCTTTTGTTAAAAAGGAAAAGTCTTTGGTCTTCAACTAGACTCAAGCGTAACAGACCGGTCAGGGAGGGCATTCCACGGTTAGGTTATATTGTTTCCAGAGCAGGGGGTGGATCATGGGTTCTGTCCGGGAGGGGTTGGCTGTGAAGCCTGCATGTGTATGGAGGACGGGTGTGATGTGCTCGGTTACGTCTGTTGTTTGAATGGTGATTGTTTTATTTGTCTTTTGATTTTTATCATTTTGTGTTTAAGGCACTTTATGACTGCTGTGAAAGGTATAAATCATGCATTTACTTACTTAGTTACAATGAAAATAAGAGGGTCTGTGTCTGTTTATCTGTCGGTCTATATATGTTTACGGAGGTAATCTAACAAACCACTGGACTGCATCAGTGCCAAGTTTCTTGTGCCAGTGTAGGCCACATAAGTACCTTCATATGTTTTATACTTTTTGTTTTAGTAACAGAATAAGCCACTGGCGCTCTTATTGTGTCGAAACATTGACTGAATTTAATTTGGAGCCATGCATCAATATACAGTAGATGACTGACGTAACGTAACCGGCTGGCCGCGTGACATCTGAGATCCACATGGGTGCCATGCCATTCCCATGTGGACCATCTATTTTTATCTTTAATTTTATGCCGTAACAGATCTTTGTATGTAACGAAAGAGGAAAAAGCGTGTGCGAGATATGAGTGCATGCATGATTGTATATACAGTAGCCGTGTGTGTGTGTGTGTGTGTGTGTGTGTGTGTGTGTGTGTGTGTGTGTGTGTGTGTGTGTGTGCTCGTGCACGTGCACATGCGCGCATGTGAATGTGTGTGTGTGTGTTTCTGTGTGCAAATGCTATAGTTCACACATAGGGCCCGATTCTTCTGTGGCAGCGTGAGTTCACGCAGCGGTACAGTAGATTTATATACAGTAAGAACAATACCATCACATCATCAGGGCAGCCATGACTTCACACTCATATATACCTACCTATCACAGTCCTCCATTAGCGCGCGTGTCTGTTTACATTCCGGGGGTCTGCTCGCGGCCAGGGCTAAATGGTTTTAATGTATTTCTCCGGCTGCCGTTATTTATCACATGCAAAATGGGCTGGGACACGGTGATGTATGCTATCAGCAGTGACAATGATAACCAGGACAATAATTACACAAAGCCTGGCTCATCCATCAGCGTCACTTATCACTTAAACTATCAGGCGTTAAGGAGAAGTATATGGGAGAGGGGCGGGAGGGGAGGGGGGGGGTCCGAGAGAGGAGGAGGATAGGGTTGGGGAGGGGGGGGGGGGGGGGTCCGAGAGAGGAGGAGGATAGGGTGGGGGGGGGGAGGCAGGGACGTGCACACATAGACATCAAAGGGTGCTTCAGCCCTTCCCCTTTTGCCTGTCACAACTGCCCTATCTACAGACCATGAATGCAGCATTTACCATGCAGGTGAAAGACATGGAAATGCCACTCCTTTCCATGCCATTCAGGAGAATTCCTCTGCTTTCAAGTTCTCCTGAACTTGAAAGCAGCAATTTTGCGCTGAACAAATTTGTTTAGAACTCCGGGTCACACACCGTATCTCTAGTCTCCACTATAGCTATAAAGAGTGCATGGGTTGAGCCCCGAAAATAGCAGATCTACAAGCTCGTGGAAGGAGAGGGGAGGGAAGGGAGGTGGGTGAGGAGAGGAGAGGAGAGGGGAGGGGTGGAGTGGAAGGAGAGAGGAGGGAAGGGAGGTGGGTGAGGAGAGGAGAGGAGAGGGGAGGGGTAGAGTGGAAGGAGAGCTAGGAGGGAGGTGGGAGGGGAGGAGAGGAGAGGTGTGGAGTGGAAGGAGAGGGGAGGGGAGGAGAGGAGAGGTGAGATCCTGGACTGAGCTGTTCCGCCTATTTGTCTCTAAGCTAAGCGAGTTAAGCGTCTCTTCTGGCCCAAAATGTCACTGTTGTTCGTCAGTGTTTGCTCAGCGTCTCCGGTCCGAACGCTGTCTCTGTCAAATCCGGGAGGGAGTGGTTGACAAGAAGTCAGCTGGTCAAACACAGATTCAGCTCGTAGAAGATACTGATATGCATAAGGGCAACTGTCCTGTCCTCCACACACAAATGCTCTCTATCTCTCTCTCTCTCTCACGCATGCACGCACGCACACACACACGTGCACGCACACACACACATACACACACGCATGCATGCACACTCCCTCGCTCAACTCGTTCAACTCGTGCCTCCTACTATAGAGCTGGTTGGTGTGTCCTGGCAGAGTGGATGATATCTGCTGTCACCTTGCCTTAAGTGGCACAAAGATACAGACATACATTGCTGTACAAAAAATGCAAGCAGACGTGATAGCTATATAAAGACAGGCCGTATACAAATGCACGGGTGAATTGACAGGAGAACCCGTTGTCAACCATATCTTTATATGATAGGTCCAATAGGGTCCAATGATCTTTATAAAATGGCACAATTTCTGTCTGCTCACTTTCTGTGTCTCTGAGGTGGGCTGACGGTTCAGAAACCTGCCTATACCGATGACACCATCTGTAGTTATTTCAATCAAGATTTTAAACTTTTAGTTTACATTTTTGATGATGACATCTTATAATGACCATTATTAAGGACCAGTTATATGAAGATTAGGTTGACCTTAGAGTGCTCCTTTAAGGTCACGATACAAGGTCATCAATTTGGAATGTTAATTGATACTATATTAAACGTTTTTGACCATAATAAGACTTTAAAAGATTGCAAAATAGTTGTGCATTTGCCTACTGTATATTCCACTAAGAATCAGGAAATCGGTTGTATTGGAATGAATTAATCATATAAAAATAATCATGGTGAAATTAATTAATGATTTCATGATGCAATTAATCATTTCCTAAAGAATATATAATCGACTCATTGTGAGCTCAGATATTTACACACCCATATATTCATGCACACATATAGGCACACCAATACACACACATACACTCGCGCACGCACGCACACACACAGAGAGAGAGAGAGAGAGAGAGAAAGAGACAGACGGACAAGAGCAACAAATGCCCCCGTCTCAGACAACGTAATAGGTGTCTGCATTGTGATGACAATGAACTTGAACCCTGACCCTGACCTGGGAATGAGGTGGGTGGGTGAGGGGTGGGAGGGAGGGGGCTCGGGTTAACAGAGAGGGAGGGTGTCAAAAAAGGAGACTGCTTCTCCAGTAGCCGGGAGAGGTCGGAGGTTAGGTAAACGTTGAGAGAAAGCCCTCGGGGTTGGGTTGATGCACTGCTGGGTAATGAACCCAGGCTCCCGTGGGACTCTTAAACTCTGACCCCTGACCCCGTGATGTATTGGCGGACCCGGAGAGAGGTCAGCTCTTCCTTGTCCTGTCCCGCGGCTCACCGATATGTCAGTCACTCTCACGGCAGGGGCGAACCGAACCCCCCCCGCCCCACGCGTCTTCGGTGACGATGAACCGCACTGGAAAAATGTGGCCTTTCACCTCCTTCCATGTACGAGGTCTTTTGACGACTTGTTATCGGGTCGATCGGAATCCCCAACGGCGTAACTCGGGGACGTGTGTGACCTGCTGGGGAAAAAGAAACGGGGTTGAAACCCAACCTCAGCACATGAGAAAGACTGAAGAGTAAACAGCTGCTGCCAACCAGAAATGAAAAGAAGCCTCTTTTTGCACCAGCGTTATTTCATTCCCTTGTTTATGGCAGCGGGAGCTGCGAGTGCTGTTTCCTTTGAACATGATAGATCATTAAAGTAATGGTGTACCTCTGTTTTGTTCTTTTTTCACTTAGATGTTTCCTTCTTTTTTTATACAAATTTCTATCTGTGTCTGTGTCTCTCCCGAGAGCGCTATATCGCTGCTCTACTTACCAGGAAATACTTTCTAGAAAGATATGCAAATTATGGTCATGAGAGAGAGAGAGAAAGATTTGAGATTGTGTGTGGTGTGGTGCATATGTGTGTGCATGCATGCGTACGTGTATGCGTGCGTGTTTGTGTGTGTGTGTGTGTGTGTGTGTGTGTGTGCGTGTGTGTGAGAGAGAGAGAGAGAGAGAGAGAGAGAGAGAGAGAGTGAAAAACAGAAATACTTGGGGGAATATTTTTTTGTAGCACTCAGGAAAGTATGAATAGTACAGAGTTAAGGGACTTAGTGGCACTTGGTTTTTATGTGTATGTATGCAAATGTCCTATCGTGTGTGTGTGTGTGTGTGTGTGTGTGCGTGTGTGTGTGTGTGTGTGTGTGTGTGCGTGCACGTGTGCGTATGTGCCCACGCGTGTTTGTGTTCGTTCGCATGATCCGTGTATACGGTATATGTGTGTGTTTATGTGAGGATGAGGACGTTCACATGCATCCATGCACATCCTTTCATGCCTTTGCACCTCTGTGTGATTGTCTGCACATCTGTTAGTGTGTGTGTGTTTGTGTATACCATACTGTACGTGCGTACATGTGTATCTACTTAATTCACGTGCATCCATGCGCACACTCGCACGCCTGTGTACAGCTCTTTGTCTTGTGTCTCCATGCATTGTTTCATGCATGGTGTACTGTCTGTGTTTCATGCATGGTGTACTGTCTGTGTTTCATGCATGGCGTACTGTCTGTGTTCCATGCATGCATAGTGTACTGTCTGTGTTCCATGCATGGTGTACTGTCTGTGTTCCATGCATGGTGTACTGTCTGTGTTCCATGCATGGTGTACTGTCTGTGTTCCATGCATGGTGTACTGTCTGTGTTCCATGCATGGTGTACTGTCTGTGTTCCATGCATGGTGTACTGTCTGTGTTCCATGCATGGTGTACTGTCTGTGTTTCATGCATGGTGTACTGTCTGTGTTCCACTGTTCCATGCATGGTGTATACTGTCTGAGTGTCTGTGTTTCATGCATGGTGTACTGTCTGCAGTGTTTCATGCATGGTACTGTCTGTGTTTCATGCATGGTGTACTGTTTGTGTTTCATGCATGGTGTACTGTCTGCAGTGTTTCATGCATGGTACTGTCTGTGTTCCATGCATGGTGTACTGTCTGTGTTTCATGCATGGTGTACTGTCTGCAGTGTTTCATGCATGGTACTGTCTGTGTTCCATGCATGGTGTACTGTTTGTGTTTCATGCATGGTGTACTGTCTGTGTTCCATGCATGGTGTACTGTCTGTGTTCCATGCATGGTGTACTGTTTGTGTTTCATGCATGGTGTACTGTCTGTGTTCCATGCATGGTGTACTGTCTGTGTTCCATGCATGGTGTACTGTCTGTGTTTCATGCATGGTACTGTCTGTGTTCCATGCATGGTGTACTGTCTGTGTTCCATGCATGGTGTACTGTCTGTGTTCCATGCATGGTGTACTGTCTGTGTTCCATGCATGGTGTACTGTCTGTGTTCCATGCATGGTGTACTGTCTGTGTTTCATGCATGGTGTACTGTCTGTGTTCCATGCATGGTGTACTGTCTGTGTTCCATGCATGGTATACTGTCTGTGTTTCATGCATGGCGTACTGTCTGTGTTCCATGCATGGTGTACTGTCTGTGTTTCATGCATGGTGTACTGTCTGTGTTCCATGCATGGTGTACGGTCTGTGTTCCATGCATGGTGTACTGTCTGTGTTTCATGCATGGCGTACTGTCTGTACTGTCTGTGTGCATTCCTGGTCCGTAGTTAGTTCAACTGTCTGTGTGCATTCCTGGTCCGTAGTTAGTTCAGTGAAGTGCAGTGGGAGTGTTGAACTGTTTGATTACACCTAGTGCTTCCCAAAGTGGCGTCCGCGGACACCCAGGGGTCCTTGAGGGAGTTCCAGGGGGTCCCCAGCTAAATGATATAATTTAGAACCAAATGGATCCTTATGGGTCTGTAACTCTGAGAGTGTACAAATAGATTTGGTGCACTCGGAGTTAAAATAAACTGTAAAGCTGAAACGGAAGTGGGGAGGAGTCTCCACTTCCAGCTTTATATTTTACTCATGACAGCTCTTCCGTTGCTCCAGACTGTATGATGAAAGCATTTGGAAATTGCGAGAGGCAACGCGAGACTATCAAACCTCAAACTCTTAGATCTCCATGTATGGAGCTGACCTGTTCTGACATTCCATATGTTGATCCCTCTCCACCCGTCCTTCCTCTTCGATGTCTCCCTTTTGACTGATACCTGTGATGGGGGGAAGACACGGGAAGGCCATCCGGGCCCATACCTGTCCATTTAAACTATAAGCCACGCTCTGCAGCCGGCGAAAAATAGAGTTCTCAATGCCCGAAAATTAAGGCCCGGCCCTACCTGTGCCCTCATCAAACCCTGTACACTCAAGACACTGCCCCCGCTGCCACCCTTAGATCTCCATATATAGAGACCTGTTCTGTTATTCCATATGTTGATCTGACCTCATCAAACCCTGTACACTCAAGATATATGGCCAGTACAGAATTAATTTCATATGTTCATCTGACCCCCCCATGCCAAAGCGCCTGCGCTCGCCCAGCAGTCTGTCGTCACCCAGGCGGATGCGTGCACGCTTCTCGCCCTGCTCAGGGCGTCTTACTGGGTAATATCATTTATAACCATTTAAGCCCTATATATAGACTTTAGGAATGGAATCAAGAATCAGGAGATATCAAGAGAAGAATTGCGCAGGCATTATTTGTCACGTGCACATCCAGGTTACAAGCAGCGGATTGTTGGTGAGACATGTAGTGAAAGGTGTGTAAATTATAGTGATAGATCTACAGTGCAAGCTGTATAGAACTGCTATACTTTAGCTATTTCTGACATACGCACGCACGCACACACACACACACACGCACACACACACACACACACAGTACACACACGCACACACACACACACACACACACACACAGAGTACACATGCGTTCATCAGAGCCCTATAAGTGATGGCGGTGGCCAGTCAGTTCCATGCTTATTGATCGCGGTGGGCCTGCGTGGCCGGGGGTCCCCCGTGACAAAGGAGTGTGCGGCGGTCTGCCCCCTGTCACAAAGTCAATACGGTGATAAACACCTCCTCTCCACTGGAGCCCGTGGAATGCCACTTTAGCAGCCAATTGGCCTGACAGTCATTACACAACCCTTAAATCACCACCACATTATATACATAACACACACGCGCACGCACACACGCAAACACTAGAGCATAACGTACAGTATCCACATACAGTATATATACAGTACAGTACATATGTGACCAAATTTGACTGAGGGACTGCCATTGGATTTTTTTTTATTATTTGCTTTTTCATGTCATATATGAATGCAGGGAATCATAGCTTCAAATTTACATATTGGTTGTTCATTTTGACCCACCGGTTTTGGAGATATGGCTTATAGAGTATAATGTCTTGCAGAAAACAGCGAGTTGAGAAAACAGGCTTGAAAGGTTCACTTCTGTGGACTCTAACATTACACCTACTGTAGCTACATGTTTAAGTATTTATTTCATATTTACATGTCGATTTCAGCTCTGACACTTATTTCAGACATGCTCTAGTATGTGAAGAGTCTGCCTGTGCTATTAACTCATTTAAAAAAAAAAACACACACACGCACACACACACGCGCACACACACACACACACACACACACACACACACACACACACACACACACACACACACACACACACACACACACACACACACACATACACGCGAAAGGCCAGTACAACAATGAGAGGAAATGTGTTGATCCAAGTTTGTGTTGTGTTTTCTCCCATTTCTTTGATACATGGTGACCCTCAAACCTAAATAGAAAGTGAACTTGTTTTATGGAAAATTAGCTGGTATAAATGTTTTGTTTTTACTTCAATGGCTCAGAGAGTGCGTGTCATTCAAGATGTAGCCTTTACGCCCTCATAAAGAACACATAAAACACACATTGTACACTCGTAAAGTACTCAGAGGTGAGGTTTACGTGCTTGCTTTTTGTTTCTTCGTACCAACAAGAGGCCGACGGTGTCTGTAAAAATGTTGGTGATTTAGCCTGGCTGGCGCGGTGATATGTCGAATGCCATGGAGACGGTCTAAATCTAGGAGATGAGGAGTGGTTTCAGATGAGACAGGGAGCGGTTAAATCTCATTGAGAGACATGCAAAGGCATACAGAGATAACTGCACCACCTTCTTTTAAGATATGCAGTATTCATCACCCCAACAGCTCCCTGTCTCCCCTCATCATCATTTGGGGCAGCCATAGAACCCCCTCCCTCCCTCCCTCGTCCTAAAGGCCCGGCTAAATGTGCACATGCCATCCTGCGTTCAGCCAGTCCTCAAATGGCTCTCTCTCATAACACTGCTGACGACTCTGAAAGCGCACAAAGGCAAGAAGGACGCCTGTGCATCTCATAATGATCAGAGATGAGAAATGCCTTCAACTCAACGCCAGGAAGTTGTGTAGAGAGAGAGCGAGCTGGAATTCCCCCCGCAGTGGCGACGTGTCACTAACTTTGCTAATGTGTCTCTAATAAAAGGGCCGTCACGCGGCGGGACGGGGGCTGTCTAAACGTTGTGAATCGGACCGCTCACCTGAGACAGTCTGGAGTCATGTAAAATGAATAATGGATGCGACGTGTGGCTCCATATCTAATTGGAAACAATACAACTTGCGGTATCACAAAGGAGCCCCCGCTGAGCTCATCGGAGCTTTTTTAATTGAAGGTCTTTCAACGTCCTTTCATGTTTTTCCCGAAAAGCATGCAGTCTCCCACAGCAGCCACAAAGCCGTTCCTTGATTGCCCGCCGATGTCCAAGTCTTTTTTCCTTGGCGGCGGCAGAGATCCTGTTGGGACAGAGCGCCGTTATTGCTGAGATACCTGCATATTTGTGTGATTGGTGTCAAATAAACACTGTGCTGAGCTCCAGCCCTAGAGGTCTTTCTTTTTGCTGTTTTTTTTTTACCTGTAATTATGGCATGGCTAGCTTTCCACCGCTGGGACCGCTGCCAGCGAGCATTGGCTTTTATAAGGCTTCTGGTCCTTTCTTGTGGTTGTCGCGCTGCAATTAAAACTGTCTCCAATCGCTGGGTGGCAAAAGGCTGCTGAGACAGACTCTGTCTCTCTCTCTCTTTCCCCCTCTCTCTCTCTCTCTCTCTCCCTCAATCTCTCTCTCTCCCTCTCCACACACACACACACACACACACACACACACACACACACACACACACGCACACACAGAGGAGGCTATGGCTGGAGGCGGTGGGAAAGTGTATGATATAGTAAAAACATAGTTAATTACATTTGACAGGTATCTATTAAAGTGCATTCTTAGACCTCAGAGGCCTTCACACATCTAATGGAAACACACTCAAGTGATGCCCTTGAATAATACGGCTTCCCAGCCAAAAGCCTTGCCTCCTTTTTTCCCTTATCTCGGCAACATCAGGGCGTCTGTCAACGCATAGACAAATCACCATTAATCAAATTTAACTATAAGCCAAGGTCTTACACTGGTATTTAGATTCTCTCTTTTTTTTTTGGCCAATTAGTTATTCAAAAAACACTTTCCGCTTTTAAGTGAAACCAGCACTTGATTCCCACACGCCGTGAGAGCGGTTGGCCATAGGCTGTTTTATCTGAGACAATACTGGAGTGATTGTAATGGTGGCGCTTTCGGCTTTCATGTTATTTGACCAAACAGACCGGAGAGAAGATGCTTTGATTGCCGGCATACTTGAATCCTGACCCGAGGGGGATATACATGTCCAGATTGATGAGTGTCTCTGTCCAGACAGGGAAGTGGATGTTTCTGTGACAGACAGAGAGCTGACTCCCTTGGCACCAACAGTGGTGGATCAAGTCTGTCTGTATAGTTTGCCAACCTGTCATCGTTTCTCGCTGTCTTGTCCTCGTAGTAAAAACATCGGAGTGGAAAGTGTATCGGGCCGTACACAGTTACACACAGTGTAGTAACAAAGAGTATGTTCATTGTCGTTCATGTGTCCGTGTATCAAAAGCTGCGGGTAGAACGTCGGCAGGTCAGGTAAACCTCTTAACCCATTCTGACCTGAGATCAGATTCATACGAGGTTTCCACTGGACACACACACTGGTCTGATGAACCCATTCTGACCTGAGATCAGATTCTAAAAATGTCAGTCGTTCTTCGATTTTTCAAAAACGGCAGACCTACAAGCTCGTAGCGCGCCACTCGGTGGCGCGCTATGAGCTTGTAGATCTGCTATTTTTCAGTAGCTAAAGCACGACATGATGCTAACACCAAAATGGGTGCCCGGTCAGAATGGGTTAAGACCGGTATGATATTTTTAGCATATTTGACACTGCTGCTAAAGATATCACACACTTGTCTCAAGAGGTTTATCATACCTGCCATTCTGTTCTTCATTTCACTTTATTTCTATCTAATCTATTTTGTTTCTCTCACTCCACTGCATCCAGTATTGCCATTAGATTTATTTCTTGTTATATTATTGTATTATTGTGTTATAGCTCTGCTGAACATGTCCCACCACCATTTCACTGCTTGTATACCTGTATGAATAACTGACAAATACATCTCTCTTTATGTGCTAAATAAATAAACAAAAAAGAACAAGAAATAGAAGAGTATCAGGAGTGGAAACCCCAAAAGTCTTCTCTTTGTATATGACCTCATCATTAAGACGTTGGTCATGGTGTGGTCTTTAACCCTGTACCTGCCAGCCCATGCGCTCTCCCTTGAATTTGAACCACATTAACCCTATATTGAAAATAGCACATCTACAAGCTCTGAACATTTGCCTTATTTTTTTTTGGGGGGGGGGGGGGGGGGGGGGGCAAAGATACTTGTATAGGGACAACGGAAGAGGTAGTATAGTCAGACCCCCATGGGAGACTCAGGAGGTCAGTTAAAATAATACTTTACCATGTTTCTTTGTCCTTTGGCTGTTATACTGTTCTTCATACTCACTCTTACCATAGACGCTCTGCTCCGTCAACCCATGGACTTACTTTACCCGCATGTTATCCAAACACTGGATGAGATACAACATGTTTAATGTTACACATAATAGTGTGCGTGCTGCGCGTGCGTGCGTGTGCGCGTGTCTGGTGTTGATATTTCTGACCGGTGTGCCCTAGGGGACATGCTGCTGGCAGCGGGGAGACAATGGGGCATAGTGTCTGCCTGTCACCGACGCTGTGCAGCAGACAGGTCCATGAAGACAGGGAGATGAATGTCAGATGCAACCAGATAGTCCTCAGCACTGGAAGCGATATAGTGCTGGAGAACAGTGCACTTAAACCCCCGTAGTTTCCCAAAATGTTCCCCAAAAAAATGCTGAACATTTTGGAAAAATGTATGTTCACCTATACCTATATATAATAACGTATACAGTATAATGTATACGTTCCAAACTTTCGTGGAAAAATATCTGATCTATAAGCTCACGCTGTGTCTCGATGCGACGCGTTGTGAGCTTGTAGAGCGGCTGTTTTTTTCCCCCAGGTTGGTTAAAGACATTGGGCTGTATTTTGCGTGTCTTAAGTACCAGGTCTTATTCCCTAACTTGAGTAAACTAAAGACCTGGAGGCGTGATCAATGGCATTTGGCTATTCTGAGTGGCCAAAGAGCATTGATCACGCCTCCAGGTCTTTAGTTTACTCAAGTTAGGGAATAAGACCTGGTCCTTAAGACACGCAAAATACAGCCAATTAGGTGGTGTGACTGTGACGTCCCAAGAAAATCTAACTTTTTAAAATTATGAATTAGAATGTCAGCGTATTATGTATGTATTTATTTCTTTGTGGACCAGAGTGGACCAGATGCATAAGACAGTGCCATTAGGAGTCCAATGTGAAACACTTACCTAGTGCAGGGTTCTCAACGTTTTTATCTGGGGGGACAAATACTTTGGCCTGCATGTCTCGCGACCCCCGCCCCCACCCCCAATACAAACTGACTGCAAAAATAATTAATAATAATTAATAATAGAGACAATATATCATGAATACTGAAATAAATAAAGAATTAAGGAAATGTCATGCATGTGTACTCTATGAGTGCTATGTGTACTATATGCAAACACATTTCCATTTTCCAGCCATTTAGTTGCAAAAAAAGAAAAATATAATTTAGCGACCCCCCCCCCCCCTAGGGGGTTGAGAACCCCTGGCCTATAGTGTGTTGAGAATTGCATAAATCAGATGTTAAATTAAGATGTCCTCTTTCATGCATACAGTAAGGTGAAAAGAGGTAACGATGTGCCCAACCAGGTGCCTGACGCTTTTTTTCCCCCCATTTTTCTTTACACACCTGGTCCGCACGGGGCCCTGAGGGGAATATTTGGTATGACATATTGGACTATCAAACGGATTGGTGCATGCTTTTGACTGTAGGCATTTCATTGCAGTGCACATGCAGGAAGGAAGGCTGAATGGAGCTACTCTTATAGCTGACTCAAGTCATTCCTTTTTGCGGCTGTCTGCATGGGGGTACGGCTCTGGCAGAGGAAACCACGGCTTTACTTTCTTGATACACCCCCAAGTCAACCGCATACCGTAAGAACAGATATTACAGGCATTTCCCCTTTAATTATCAATTATTGTATAAGTCCTCATGTCTCTCTTGACCTTATAACACTTTTCCTGCTTTCTATATCCTCTCTAGCATAACCCCTGTTTTCCTTTTACGCACAACCAAAACAATCCCCACCCAATACACTCCCACGCTTACTTCTCACCCCATCCCACCCCACACACACACACACACACACACACACACACACACACACACACACACACACACACACACACACACACACACACTTATTTGAAGGGCTCCTGGATGGCACACAAAAGCCTCGGAGTGATTATGGTGATAGTTCTGTAGCCTCTCCCCCTTTGTCTCCATCCACATTCCTCCCTCGAAACGAAAGAAGGCACCAATTACCTCCCGCGCCTGATGCCTGGGGTTCATTTGACACGCCACCTTGAAGAGTGGGCCAGGTTCACAGCCGATGGCGGCGAGAGCCATGCCCAAGAGGACAGTTTGCCTTTAGCTGCAATTACTGTCCACCTCTGTACACAGGACTGCTGACAAAATGGGAGCCCCCCCCCCCCCCCCCCCCCCATCTTTCTGTGCAAACACATAACAGGCCCAAAGTTCTATTCATCAGGCAACAGCTGCATCTGCGCATTGGAATGCAGGGCTTTTTTACCTGCACAGGCTGACAGGAATTATGGCACACAACTCGGTTATGGCCACACCCAAAGCATGGGAAGTTTGTGGACGGCCCTGTAATGGTTCACTGTCTAAATATAATATGTTTTGTCCCTGTACCGTACCGTGATTGTGTGATGATAACGACTTAAAAACGATCAACTTCATTTACTGGAGTTCACAACATGGGTCTGTATTTGGACCCCCTCCTTTTTACAACATCCGCAACTTGTAGATCTAATGATTTTCAAAGAATGTTCACCTATTTTTCCCCAAATGTCTGCTGTGCCTAGAATAGGGTTCACGTTGTTAATACAAATAAATATGTAAATTCCCATGCACCTACAGTACTGCACAGTAAAATCATCAGTTAATTTATCCTTTTGTAAATCCAAGAGTGTACAAATGTAACCAAATGCACCCGTCTATGGGTCCATTTGGTTACATTTGCTTGGTATACATTTGCGTTGTGTGCACTTTGAATCTGACCGTTTTTTTTCTCCCCTCCCTCCTGCCTTATATCAAAGTTGACAACTATTTGAGAGTGGCGTGTGGAGTGCAGAAAGTGCTAGCTCTGCTGCAGCCCTCCTCCCCTCTCGCCCCGACCCGCTCCATCCCGACCCACGTCGTCCAATGTGAGCATCCAGCTGAATCTGCTCAACCAAGATGTTCCAGCGAGGTGAAAGGCAGCAGCCGGTCGCCCATCGCTCCATTGGTATAGCCAGGCGCTTCCGACACGCTTTTTTCTTCGGTCGTGGCGTAGCATCAAAGTCACAGGGGCACACATATATTCCGCAGGATTAGCGCGTGGCGTAAAAAAGGACAGGCCCCGGCCCATTCAGCGCTGGCAGCGCCGCCCCAGCCTCGGCACAAGTGAGTTTTTAATGCATTCCATTTAACTTTAATTACCCCAATCTCTGCGAGGGCACACAGGGAAGAAAGGGGCCTGGGCGTTTGTGTCGAGCAGATTACCCCACTGCCCTGCCAAGTCCGCGCCGCGCTGCATCCTAAGATAGAATTCAAATTCAAATGTGGGCTAAAGAAAGTGCAGCTGTCACCCCTCTGGCCTGCGAAGCCCCAACCGGATCAAAGATGAGCTGTCCTCCTCCCCTGCCCGTGTAAAAATGAGCTGTCCTGGCCGTGCCAGTGTCTCGTCCCCCTGGGGCACCTAATCCTCCTCTCCTGACTCTACACTGACAGTCTGAATAAAGGCGTTAAACCCCGCAAAATAATTACCAATTAAAACGGATGGAGAAGTCATCAGGTAGTGCCTGGGTATGTGGTGGTGGTGGCGGCGGTGGTGTTGGTGTGTGTGTGTGTGTGTGTGTGTGTGAGTGTGTGTGTGTGTGTGTGTGTGTGTGTGTGTGTGTGTGTATGTGAAAGGCAGAGGCAGCAGAGTATATGCCGCAGCGGGTTTCTCTCTCTCTCCTCTCCTCTGCCAAGAACAACCTGTATTTTCTCCTTTATGGGTTTATGGTTTTTGCGGTTCTGGATGAGTGAGTGACCTTACACAGTGGTATCAGAGCGCAAACAGACATCTTCTGGATGCGTCCAGGAGGTACGGTACGGTACGGGCGGAGAAGTTGGTTCCATGCGTCTTGTGCGCGTGGCCCTTCTCATCTGTACGGCAGCCAGAAATCAGGGCAGGAAGAGTTGTGTATACTGTACGCCAGTGTGAGTAAAGTACAGCCCTTCTATCTGGAGTTTTCTCTTTCTTGACTGGTTACAGGCAGCACACACCTCCGCCGTTGTGAAATTGCAGAGATCACTGGGCATTTGAGGCTGTGTGTGTACTGTGTGCGTGTGTCGGTGTGTGCACGTGCGTGCTTGTGCTCATGTGCGTGCGACGTGCGTGCGTGTGTGTGTGCATGCACGCGCACTACCTTTCAGAAACTACACATATGCTTCTACAGTACCTGCGGTGTTTGTGTATTCACTATAGCCCCCATACTGGAACATTACAGTATGTATGTGCGTGTGTGTGTGCATGCGTGCTTACATACGTGCGTGTGTGTACCTGCAGGAGCGCCGCATTATGGGGGCGTTTGCAGACTAGCGTGCCACGAGGCCCGGGGCACTAATCCACCAGCGCCACACTGCCGAATCCAGGTAAAGTGATCCTAAAGCCTCCTTTACCCCTCTCCCTCCTCTGTTCTCCACACTCCCCTTTGAGCTGCTTCTATTAGCAGTGGCGGAGATCAGCCTGGTGAATATCCACTCAAAAGACCAGTCTGGACTGAGACCCGCATTTTGACAACTTAATCTCCTCTTTGACGATGGGGGGGGGGTGGGCGGGGTGGGGCGGGGGGTGAATTGCCGTGTGACAAAGGGATCGCGACTTGACCATGTGCTCCTTTTGAAATTCCTTTCTCGGGGTGAGTGGTGGAGAGGAGGAGACAACCTGTGCTTCTTTGCACCCTACACAGAGGATCCGCTGGCCTCTCCAAAACACCTACCTTATACTTGAGTCATTTTAGTGCCTGTCGCGTCTCACTGCTTCTGCTCTGGCTTTATATAGTCTGTAGTAGTGGATCTCAAAGTGGCATCCAGGGACACACCCATGGCTCTTGGATAGGGTTCCAGCCAGGGGCCCCCCCAGCAAAATGAGGAACAGTTTAATTTCACTATTATTTCCCTGGCTACATAAGTTAGCCCAGTAGTATAAGAGAATGTATATGAATAACTATTCAGATCATATATCTCTCTCTCTGTACTGTACCTCTCCACCTACAGGAAAAGGCAGTTTGTACAGTACAATGTTGTAGAAAATGTATTCTATAACAACTCAACTATTCTCTTATGTTGGTCTCTGGCACCACATATCTTTAAACTCATGATGTCCGTGACCTATACTGCTCATCAATTTGGGGGTCCTTGACATCAAAATGTTTGGTTTACTATATGCAAGGGGAACGAAAATGTACTGCACTTTGATGGAGCCAAAACTAAAGAACAAACAAACGGATGAGATGAAAAAGAACAACTCATACAGGCAAAGAAACCCTGATGTTTCCATGTTTTGTTTTGATGTCATCTCTTTCTTGACAACAGCACACCGTCGATGTCATCTATAGGGATCTGTCAAGACGCAGATTCTTGCGCGCCCCGCCGTCCATTTGCTCGTCCCGACATGCACCGGCCCATGTTTGGCCAGGTGACAGACACAGACACGTCATCGCGTAAATCAAGCTGAAATTTGTTTATCGCTGCTCGCATTCGATTACATTCTCAGATTGAGCAAGAGGCGCTATAGCAGCCTCCCCGTATAACCTTAACGACTCCTCTACCACTTCACAAGGACGTCAGTAACTCGCCTTGGTATTCCATTGATGTTGTTCTCCTTTTATCCCCAGAGGGACAGTTTGCTTTGCTGATGTGACTTGTCTTTTGGTTTCTGTGCCGGTGCCAAAATCCCCTCAGGCTAAGTACACTGGGTGTGTACTGTACATTAATGTGGACGTTGCAGTGTGTGCACGTGCGAATGCGTGTGTGCCCATTTCATAGAACTCATAATTAAGGCTTGACTTGACTGTCTCAGACTCCAAGCCAAAATATACATTCAGCTTTTTCCCTGAGCTCATTTTACACAAACGTGCTCATCCTGACAAAAGGCTATATCACAAACTTAAGAGGTAGTTGTTCAACGGAAATCTAAAACTGACCTTGATGTCTTGTATGTTTCTAGCCATCTCTCTCTCTCTCTATCTCTCTCTCCCTCTCTCTCTCTCTCTCTCTCTCTCTCTCTCTCTCTCTCTCTCTCTCTCTCTCTCTCTCTCTCTCTCTCTCTCTCTCTCTCTCTCTCTCCCTCTCTCTCTCTCTCTTGTGTCACCATCTCCGTACGCAGTTCAACACAGGATCAACTGAAAACCTTTATAATCTCAGTATCCCTGCATTACCATTTCACGGTCAAATTAGTGTCCTAATTCATGAGCTGGGCTTTATGGGCTAAGCTGGTTGGATGGCGCTTATTTTTTTTGTGTGTGTGTTAAACGCAGCCCTGGGCATTGTTTGGGCTAAGAACCATGATCCCATCTGAGCCGGTGAATGCACCGTACCCAACCCTGAATCAACTTTTGAGGGAGTGTATAGACATATACATTAAGTGGCCTCTCTGGAAACTATATGTTGTTAGAACAACATTAAAATGTCTAGGGATTCTAATACACGGTGCATGTACAAATATGAAACCAAATGAGCCCTTGGAGTTACAAATGAACACTGATTTTATCACTGACGTGTCCACTTCAGCACTAAACACCCCGATGACTGCATGGGTGTTTACAGTGTCTGTCGCAGTGTTGATTCCCTCGACTAAAGCGATGACGGAAATATTTCGTCAACTACCTTTTTTCACTGTTGAAAACTAATTATAGCCCCTGATTCTCCGCTGCACCGCACTGTTGTGACGAAAAGAGAGCTGAGCCAGAAGGCAAAGCTCTCTGTCTGCCGAGCAAACTTCCTTCCTACTCTCGACTACGGATAAGCGGTTGAAGATGGATGGATGGATGGATGGAAAACTAAATAAAAACTAAGATATTATTTACTATGAAAGTCACCCACCCTTGAGATTCTAACTCCCCTTTCTGTGGAAGTTCTCGGCGTCCTACTTCCCAGTAACTGACCACATTGACGCATCGTCATTACGCCATCAGGTATAATTTAGTGCACTGTTTCTCAACTAGTGGTCGATAAAGACAAATCTTCACATTCCTACACGTTGCGGTAACCGCAATGCTGGCCTCAAAACACGCTCCCATGTTCCGTGACAAAAATGGGCATCTTTGTTTTTGTATATGATTGTCGTCAATAAATCAATCAATCAATATTGCATAACCGGGTGGGGCATGCATTCCCAACTTGCATCGTTGAGAGATTTACATTGTTAGCGGCTTGCGTGCTATAGGCTAGGAGTTGCTTCGTTTCTTCATCTGTACGATCAGGCCAGAGATGTGAATTGCTCCTCAACTGTTTGGCAAAAACTCAGTCTTACTAACTGCATTTCAGACACAGCAAAGTGACATAAAACCTGACCATGAATCCATGACACCTTTTTTTCTCCTTCTCAGTGCTAACAGTTTGTCATTTTCAGGGAAACTGGTAGAGCAGCTTTCAACATGCGCCAGTGGCAAGCTGAGGTGTGTGCGTGTTCATGCGTGCGTGCGTGCGTGCTGGTGCGAGAGATCACAGTGGGCGGCTGGGTGGGGGCCGGAGGGGGTTTGGTTTGTCTGGACATGACTGCGTGCGTGCGTGTCCCCTTCCCCTCCTAGCTGTGCCTTGGGTTGGCTCCCACTGTGTCGGTGGGCTCACCGTCAGTTCCGGGTGCCTGACAGAGTGACTAGCCAGCCTCATCCTTCTCTCTCTGACCTTGTCCGTGACTAGCGTGAGGGAGATGTCCACATCCCTGACGCGGTCCTTCCATGTGACAATCAAGTGCTACGTCAAGGGCCAGTGATGTTAAGCATTGGTTCTTGGTTCTAAAAGTGGGGTCCGGGGAGTGGCGGGGGGGGGTTACCACGGGGTCCACCGGAAAATGTGTTAATATAGCGTCACACTCATTTTAACCATATTTTATACTTCTAAAAAGAAAAGACATGCAAGCTTGTAGAACATTTGTGCAAATCTTTGAATATAAAACATTTCTTTCTTTTTTTAAATTTCTTTTTAAGCAAACATTTTTACATCTTTGCTTCTGGAGGTCCCTGGCAGCCACAAATTATTTTCAGATGGGTGAGCCAAATACATTTGACCAAGTTACATTGTTAAAGTTGTCTCTACTCTCACGTATAATATTATTACCGCTGATTAACTTGTGTAATTGCTCTTGGTGGTGCATGGCAAGCTCGCAAACTAATCATAACGGAACGTGATTAAAGTCATTAACATGGTATTGTTTCATGGCATCCATCAGGGAAGGTCACTTACCATTTCTCTCAACCATTCAGTCAACCTTAAAAACTAAATAAGAAATACAGCTTCAGGCGACACAACATTCAATATGGGCTGAGAGCATCTTTGAGAGGGAAACGCTGTGACATGCAAACATCGAAGGACAGTTTGATTCTTCAAAAGAAGCGAGTGATTCTCTCTTTCCATATAAATGACAGAGAAATAGAGGACCTTCAGGGCTGCCAAGCACCTTCTTTAGAACCCCCACTTCACTCTTAACCCATTCTGACCTGAGATCAGATTTCGTACGAGGTTTCCACTGGACTGGTCTGATGAACCCATTCTGACCTGAGATCAGATTCTAAAAATGTCAGTCGCTCCTCGATTTTTCAAAAATAGCAGACCTACAAGCTCGTAGCGCGCCACTCGGTGGCGCGCTATGAGCTTGTAGATCTGCTATTTTTCAATAGCTAAAGCATGACATGATGCTAAACACCAAAATGGGTTCCCGGTCAGAATGGGTTAAGGCAGTTCTAGGCAGGGCACAATAAGTCACAAATTCAATGGGTGGCGCAAAGGAGAGGCAGGGGGGGGGAGAGGGAGATATGTGTATGATAAATAGCAGGGCGGAATCCTCTTCAAAAGACTTTTTTGTCGTTGAAATAATTGCCCTGTGAAGGACAAGCATGTGCACATGCATGGCAGGTCCCCTCTTTCACGTCTCGTCAATGCCGATGACATTCTGACCTCGCCCGCTCATCGGCGTTGTGGCGGAAGGCCGAGCATCTCTCCGGTAAGAGAGAGAGAGAAGTGAAGCCTCGTATAGACGCTTCCGAACGTCGCCGTGAAAGAGCCTGAACATGAACATACAGTATACTGATAACACTGCTCAATTAGAGCGACTACGGCATGCCACAGCGTCACGCTATACAAATACAGCTCTTATAAGAGAAAACACGTTTCACATCCAAGTAGCATTCGTTGTCCTCTGCAGTTATAAAAGGTCTAATGCTTTTGCACAAAGCTTGGCCAAGGAACGGAAAAGGAAATGTGGAAAAAGGACACCTTTCTTTTTCGGGGCAGCCCTTTCATCGAAGGGAAAGAAAAAAAAAACAGCGGCCACTAGGGGAGAGCTAAACAGATTAGAAAAGCTATTGACATTTTCCCATAGCAAAGGACTGGTGGGGATGGTGGGTGGGTGGTGGTGGTGGTGGTGGTGGTGGTGGTGGGGGGGGGGGGGGGGGTTGAAATGACGGCTGGGAGGGTGAGGCTTCGTATTTGCATCCGGTCTCTCCGCTCATGTTTTATGTATC
>NC_137880.1:31763873-31788873 GCF_963924005.1 Protomyctophum bolini
TTTTTAAGCCTGCACAGGCTGACAGGAATTATGGCACACAACTCGGTTATGGCCACACCCAAAGCATGGGAAGTTTGTGGACAGCTCTGTAATGGTTCACCGTCTAAATATAATATGTTTTGTCCCCCGTACCGTGATTGTGTGATGATAACGACTTAAAACCGATCAACTTCATTCACTGGAGTTCACAACATCATGGGTCTGTATTTGGACCCCTCCTTTTTACAACATCCGCAGCTTGTAGATCTAATGATTTTTCAAAGAATGTTCACCTATTTTTCCCCAAATGTCTGCCGTGCCTATATCATGCCCAGAATAGGGTTCACGTTGTTAACCCATTCTGACCTGAGATCAGATTCATACCAGGTTTCCACTGGACACACACTGGTCTGATTAACCCATTCTGACCTGAGATCAGATTCTAAAAATGTCAGTCGTTCTTCGATTTTTCAAAAATAGCAGACCTACAAGCTCGTATCGCGCCACTCGGGTGGCGCGATATGAGCTTGTAGATCTGCTATTTTTCAATAGCTAAAGCATAACATGATGCTAACACCAAAATGGGTGCCAGGTCAGAATGGGTTAAATACAAATAAATATGTAAATTCCCTTGCACCATACTGCACAGTAAAATCATCAGTTAATTTATTCCTTTTGTAAATCCAAGAGTGTACAAATGTAACCAAATGCACCCGTCTATGGGTCCATTTGGTTACATTTGCTTGGTATACATTTGCGTTGTGTGTTGCACTTTGAATCTGACCGTTTTTTTTCTCCCCCTCCCTCCTGCCTTATATCAAAGTTGACAACTATTTGAGAGTGGCGTGTGGAGTGCAGAAAGTGCTAGCTCTGCTGCAGCCCTCCTCCCCTCTCGCCCCGACCCGCTCCATCCCGACCCACGTCGTCCAATGTGAGCATCCAGCTGAATCTGCTCAACCAAGATGTTCCAGCGAGGTGAAAGGCAGCAGCCGGTCGCCCATCGCTCCATTGGTATAGCCAGGCGCTTCCGACACGCTTTTTTCTTCGGTCGTGGCGTAGCATCAAAGTCACAGGGGCACACATATATTCCGCAGGATTAGCGCGTGGCGTAAAAAAGGACAGGCCCCGGCCCATTCAGCGCTGGCAGCGCCGCCCCAGCCTCGGCACAAGTGAGTTTTTAATGCATTCCATTTAACTTTAATTACCCCAATCTCTGCGAGGGCACACAGGGAAGAAAGGGGCCTGGGCGTTTGTGTCGAGCAGATTACCCCACTGCCCTGCCAAGTCCGCGCCGCGCTGCATCCTAAGATAGAATTCAAATTCAAATGTGGGGCTAAAGAAAGTGCAGCTGTCACCCCTCTGGCCTGCGAAGCCCCAACCGGATCAAAGATGAGCTGTCCTCCTCCCCTGCCCGTGTAAAAAATGAGCTGTCCTGGCCGTGCCAGTGTCTCGTCCCCCTGGGGCACCTAATCCTCCTCTCCTGACTCTACACTGACAGTCTGAATAAAGGCGTTAACCCCGCAAAATAATTACCAATTAAAACGGATGGAGAAGTCATCAGGTAGTGCCTGGGTATGTGGTGGTGGTGGTGGCGGCGGTGGTTGTTGGTGTGTGTGTGTGTGTGTGTGTGTGTGTGTGTGTGTGTGTGTGTGTGTGTGTGTGTGTGTGTGTGTGTGTGTGTGTGTGTGTGTGTGTGTGTGTGTGTGTGTGTGTGTGTGTGTGTGTGTGTGTGTGTGTGTGTGTGTGTGTGTGTGTGTGTGTGTGTGTGTTGTGTGTGTGTGGTGTGTGTGTGTGTGTGTGAAAGGCAGAGGCAGCAAAGAGGGGAGCGTATATGCCGCAGCGGGTTTCTCTCTCTCTCTCTCTCCTCTGCCAAGAACAACCTGTATTTTCTCCTTTATGGGTTTATGGTTTTTGCGGTTCTGGATGAGTGAGTGACCTTACACAGTGGTATCAGAGCGCAAACAGACATCTTCTGGATGCGTCCAGGAGGTACGGTACGGTACGGGCGGAGAAGTTGGTTCCATGCGTCTTGTGCGCGTGGCCCTTCTCATCTGTACGGCAGCCAGAAATCAGGGCAGGAAGAGTTTGTGTATACTGTACGCCAGTGTGAGTAAAGTACAGCCCTTCTATCTGGAGTTTTCTCTTTCTTGACTGGTTACAGGCAGCACACACCTCCGCTGTTGTGAAATTGCAGAGATCACTGGGCATTTGAGGCTGTGTGTGTAACTGTGTGCGTGTGTCTGTGTGTGCACGTGCGTGCGTTTGCTCATGTGCGTGCGTGCGTGTGTTGTGTGCATGCACGCGCACTACCTTTCATAAACTACACATATGCTTCTACAGTACCTGCGGTGTTTGTGTATTCACTATAGCCCCCATACTGGAACATTACAGTATGTATGTGCGTGTGTGTGTGCGTGCGTGCTTACATACGTGCGTGTGTGTACCTGCAGGAGCGCCGCATTATGGGGGCGTTTGCAGACTAGCGTGCCACGAGGCCCGGGGCACTAATCCACCAGCGCCACACTGCCGAATCCAGGTAAAGTGATCCTAAAGCCTCCTTTACCCCTCTCCCTCCTCTGTTCTCCACACTCCCCTTTGAGCTGCTTCTATTAGCAGTGGCGGAGATCAGCCTGGTGAATATCCACTCAAAAGACCAGTCTGGACTGAGACCCGCATTTTGACAACTTAATCTCCTCTTTGACGATGGGGGGGGGGGTGGGCGGGGTGGGGCGGGGGGTGAATTGCCGTGTGACAAAGGGATCGCGACTTGACCATGTGCTCCTTTTGAAATTCCTTCTCGGGGTGAGTGGTGGAGAGGAGGAGACAACCTGTGCTTCTTTGCACCCTACACAGAGGATCCGCTGGCCTCTCCAAAACACCTACCTTATACTTGAGAGTAATTTTAGCGCCTGTCCCGTCCTCACTGCTTCTGCTCTGGCTTTATATAGTCTGTAGTAGTGGATCTCAAAGTGGCATCCAGGGACACACCCATGGCTCTTCGATAGGGTTCCAGCCAGGGTCCCCCCCCCAGCAAAATGAGGAACAGTTTAATTTCACTATTATTTCCCTGGCTACATAAGTTAGCCCAGTAGTATAAGAGAATGTATAAGAATAACTATTCAGATCATATATCTCTCTCTGTACTGTACTGTACCTCTCCACCTACAGGAAAAGGCAGTTTGTACAGTACAATGTTGTAGAAAATGTATTCTAACAACTCAACTATTCTCTTGTGTTGGTCTCTGGCACCACATATCTTTAAACTCATGATGTCCGTGACCTACTGCTCATCAATTTGGGGGTCCTTGACATCAAAATGTTTGGTTTACTATATGCAAGGGGAACGAAAAGGTACTGCACTTTGATGGAGCCAAAACTAAAGAAACAAACAAACGGATGAGATGAAAAAGAACAACTCATACAGGCAAAGAAACGCTGATGTTTCCATGTTTTGTTTTGATGTCATCTCTTTCTTGACAACAGCACACCGTCGATGTCATCTATAGGGATCTGTCAAGACGCAGGTTCTTGCGGGCCCCGCCGCCCCGTCCTGTCCATTTGACTCGTCCCGACATGCACCGGCCCATGTTTGGCCAGGTGACAGACTGAGACACGTCATCGCATAAATCAAGCTGAAATTTGTTTATCGCTGCTCGCGTTCGATTACATTCTCAGATTGAGCAAGAGGCTATAGAGCAGCCTCCCTGTATAACCTTAACGACTCCTCTACCACTTCACAAGGACGTCAGTAACTCGCCTTGGTATTCCATTGATGTTGTTCTCCTTTTATCCCCAGAGGGACAGTTTGCTTTGCTGATGTGACTTGTCTTTTGGTTTCTGTGCCGGTGCCAAAATCCCCTCGGGCTAAGTACACTGGGTGTGTACTGTACATTAATGTGGACGTTGCAGTGTGTGCACGTGCGAATGCGTGTGTGCCCATTTCATAGAACTCATAATTAAGGCTTGACTTGACTGTCTCAGACTCCAAGCCAAAATATACATTCAGTTTTTTCCCTGAGCTCATTTTACACAAACGTGCTCATCCTGACAAAAGGCTATATCACAAACTTAAGAGGTAGTTGTTCAACGGAAATCTAAAACTGACCTTGATGTCTTGTATGTTTCTAGCCATATCTCTCTCTCTCTCTCTCTCTCTCTCTCTCTCCCTCTCTCTCTCTCTCTCTTGGTGTCACCATCTCCGTACGCAGTTCAACACAGGATCAACTGAAAACCTTTATAATCTCAGTATCCCTGCATTACCATTTCACGGTCAAATTAGTGTCCTAATTCATGAGCTGGGCTTTATGAGCTAAGCTGGTTGGATGGCGCTTATTTTCTTTTTTTTGTGTGTTAAACGCAGCCCTGGGCATTGTTTGGGCTAAGAACCATGATCCCATCTGAGCCGGTGAATGCACCGTACCCAACCCTGAATCAACTTTTGAGGGAGTGTATAGACATATACATTAAGTGGCCTCTCTGGAAACTATATGTTGTTAGAACAACATTAAAATGTCTAGGGATTCATGTACAAATATGAAACCAAATGAGCCCTTGAGTTACAAATGAACACTGATGTATCACTGACGTGTCCACTTCAGCACTAAACACCCCGATGACTGCATGGGGTGTTTACAGTGTCTGTCGCAGTGTTGATTTCCTCCACTAAAGCGATGACGGAAATATTTCGTCAACTACCTTTTTTCACTGTTGAAAACTAATTATAGCCCCTGATTCTCCGCTGCACCGCACTGTTGTGACGAAAAGAGAGCTGAGCCAGAAGGCAAAGCTCTCTGTCTACCGAGCAAACTTCCTTCCTACTCTCGACTACGGATAAGCGGTTGAAGATGGTTGGATGGATGGATGGAAAACTAAATAAAAACTATTATTTACTATGAAAGTCACCCACCCTTGAGATTCTAACTCCCCTTTCTGTGGAAGTTCTCGGCGTCCTACTTCCCAGTAACTGACCACATTGACGCATCATCATTACGCCATCAGGTATAATTTAGTGCACTGTTTCTCAACTAGTGGTCGATAAAGACAAATCTTCACATTCCTACACGTTGCGTTAACCGCAATGCTGGCCTCAAAACACGCTCCCATGTACCGTGACAAAAATGGGCATCTTTGTTTTTGTATATGATTGTCGTCAATAAATCAATCAATCAATATTGCATAACCGGGTGGGGCATGCATTCCCAACTTGCATCGTTGAGAGATTTACATTGTTAGCGGCTTGCGTGCTATAGGCTAGGAGTTGCTTAGTTTCTTCATCTGTACGATCAGGCCAGAGATGTGAATTGCTCCTCAACTGTTTGGCAAAAACTCAGTCTTACTAACTGCATTTCAGACACAGCAAAGTGACATAAAACCTGACCATGAATCCATGACACCTTTTTTTCTCCTTCTCAGTGCTAACAGTTTGTCATTTTCAGGGAAACTGGTAGAGCAGCTTTCAACATGCGCCAGTGGCAAGCTGAGGTGTGTGCGTGTTCATGCGTCCGTGCGTGTGTGCGTGCGAGAGATCACAGTGGGCGGCTGGGTGGGGGCCGGGCGGGGGTTTGGTTTGTCTGGACATGACTGCGTGCGTGCGTGCCCCCTTCCCCTCCTAGCTGTGCCTTGGGTTGGCTCCCACTGTGTCGGTGGGCTCACCGTCAGTTCCGGGTGCCTGACAGAGTGACTAGCCAGCCTCATCCTTCTCTCTCTGACCTTGTCCGTGACTAGCGGGAGGGAGATGTCCACATCCCTGACGCGGTCCTTCCATGTGACAATCAAGTGCTACGTCAAGGGCCAGTGATGTTAAGCATTGGTTCTTGGTTCTAAAAGTGGGGTCCGGGGAGTGGCGGGGACCCCCAGCCAGGAGTCCTTGCGGGGGGGGGGGGGGAAATGTGTTAATATAGCGTCACACTCATTTTAACCATATTTTATACTTATAAAAAGAAAAGACATGCAAGCTTGTAGAACATTTGTGCAAATCTTTGAATATAAAACATTTCTTTCTTTTTTTTTTCTTTTTTTTTTTTTAAGCAAACATTTTTACATCTTTGCTTCTGGAGGTCCCTGGCAGCCACAAATTATTTTCAGACGGGTGAGCCAAATACATTTGACCAAGTTAAATTGTTAAAGTTGTCTCTACTCTCACGTATAATATTATTACTGCTGATTAACTTGTGTAATTGCTCTTGGTGGTGCATGGCAAGCTCGCAAACTAATCATAACGGAACGTGATTAAAGTCATTAACCCATTTTGACCGGGAACCCATTTTGGTGTTTAGCATCATGTTATGCTTTAGCTATTGAAAAATAGCAGATCTACAAGCTCATAGCGCGCCACCGAGTGGCGCGCTACGAGCTTGTAGGTCTGCTATTTTTGAAAAATCGAAAGAACGACTGACATTTTTTTTAGAATCTGATCTCAGGTCAGAATGGGTTTAATCAGACCAGTGTGTGTCCAATGGAAACCTCGTATGAATCTGATCTCAGGTCAGAATGGGTTAACATGGTATTGTTTCATGGCATCCATCAGGGAAGGTCACTTACCATTTCTCTCAACCATTCAGTCAAACCTCAAAAACTAAATAAGAAATACAGCTTCAGGCGACACAACATTCAATATGCGGCTGAGAGCATCTTTGAGAGGAAACGCTGTGACATGCAAACATCGAAGGACAGTTTGATTCTTCAAAAGAAGCGAGTGATTCTCTCTTTCCATATAAATGACAGAGAAATAGAGGACCTTCAGGGCTGCCAAGCACCTTCTTTAGAACCCCACTTCACTCTTAACCCATTTAGCCCTGACGTAGAAAAAAAAAAGAAAAAAAAAACGTTCGCTCTGAAAGAACATATAGTACTATTCAAAGATTTGTGCTGCATTTTTTACAACTTTTCAAAAATAGCAAACCTATACAAGTTCATAGCGCGCCACCCAGTGGCGTGCTATGAACTTGTAGGTTTGCTATTTTTCAATAGCTAAAGTATAACGGAATGCTTGAAACACCCAAAAGGGGTTCCTGCCCAAAATGGATTAACCCATTCTGACCGGGAAACCCGTTTTGGTGTCAGCATCATGTTATGCTTTAGCTATTGAAAAATAGCAGATCTACAAGCTCGTAGCGCGCCACCGAGTGGCGCGCTACGAGCTTGTAGGTCTGCTATTTTTTGAAAAACCGAAGAACGACTGACATTTTTTAGAATCTGATCTCAGGTCAGAATGGGTTATAATCAGACCAGTGTGTGTCCAGTGGAAACCTCGTATGAATCTGATCTCAGGTCAGAATGGGTTAAGGCAGTTCTAGGCAGGGCACAATAAGTCACAAATTCAATGGGTGGCGCAAAGGAGAGGCAGGGGGGGGGAGAGAGGGAGATATGTGTATGATAAATAGCAGGGCGGAATCCTCTTCAAAAGGCTTTTTTTGTCGTTGAAAATAATTGCCCTGTGAAGGACAAGCGTGCACATGCATGGCAGGTCCCCTCTTTCACGTCTCGTCAATGCCGATGACATTCTGACCTCGCCCGCTCATCGGCGTTGTGGCGGAAGGCCGAGCATCTCTCCGGTAAGAGAGAGAGAGAGAGAGAAGTGAAGCCTCGTATAGACGCTTCCGAACGTCGCCGTGAAAAGAGCCTGAACATGAACATACAGTATACTGATAACACTGCTCAATTAGAGCGACTACGGCATGCCACAGCTGAACGCTATACAAATACAGCTCTTATAAGAGAAAACACGTTTCACATCCAAGTAGCATTCGTTGTCCTTATGCAGTTATAAAAGGTCTAATGCTTTTGCACAAAGCTTGGCCAAGGAACGGAAAAGGAAATGTGGAAAAAGGACACCTTTCTTTTTCGGGGCAGCCCTTTCATCGAAGGGAAAGAAAAAAAACAAACAGCGGCCACTAGGGGAGAGGTAAACAGATTAGAAAAGCTATTGACATTTTCCCATAGCAAAGGACTGGTGGGGATGGTGGGTGGTGGGTGGTGGTGGTGGTGGGGGTGATGGTGGTGGTGGTGGGGGTGATGGTGGTGGGGGGGGTTGAAATGACGGCTGGGGAGGGTGAGGCTTCGTATTTGCATCCGGTCTCTCCGCTCATGTTTTATGTATCCGTGATCACAACCAATCGTGAGAGAAATTAATCAATAACGGCGCCATCAGGATGCGAAGACGACACGTGCCACTGCTCCCGCCTCCCCCCTCCCCCCCCCCCACACCCCTCCTCTGCCAACTCACGCCCACCGACCCATCCCCCTCCCCCGTCGACACCCCCATCCCCCCCCTTGCCACCCTCCTCCATTCGCCACCCTCCTTCATTCTCCTCACCCCATCCATTTTGATTCGGGGGCCTGTTGTTCGCCCACGTCTAGGTGAGGGATTTTTACATTCCCGGCGCGCTTGGAGGAACTCCAATATGGCCGGGATCAAAGGTGTTTGCTGGGTGCACGGTTCTGCTTGGTTGCCAGCCACCGCCGTTAATTAGAAAACAAGATCAGAGGCGGTATTAAAATCCAATTAAGCCCGTATGAACAGATTGCCAAGCGATGTTCACTAATGCATTACTGAGCACCATGCAAATTTCAGTGGCAGCATTTGGCTTTATGTATGTGTTTGTGTGAGGGAGAGGAGTGTCTGTGTGTGCGCACGTGTGTGTGACTGTGCATGCGTGTGTGTGTGTGTGTGTGTGTGTGTGTGTGTGTGTGTGTGTGTGTGTAGGGGGGGGTGTTACTGGTTGGCTATCTGTGACATTGCCTGATCCTTTCCTTGATACACAACTCTAATCTCATATAAACAATCAGCTGAGGCTTTGAGCAGCAACAACACCTTCCCACACAACAAGATTGGGGCGATGTCGCTTCTCTCAATTAACACATAATTGAGAACGTGGAATTATTGATCGATCATAATTGAGCCCACTACTCCATTCGATTTGTTATGAAATATGAATTTCAACTTCTGTCAAAAGCATTTGAATTGGATGCATTATTAGATGGATCTATACCCATTCAGCCCAGTATATTCCATTCACCGTGGCCACTCTCACAAGACACCGTTTACAAGATGGAACCAGACAGGTTATCCATAAAAACCTGAGATTCAGGTTTTGATTTGTTTTTTTGATTTTGCGTAGTTTTTAGGTGGTTGGGGGGGGCATTTACTTGACCACTTAATCTATATAATTGTATTTGCGTGACACATTACGAAAAATATAGCTAATCTACAAGCTTACAATCGCATTATGAGCTTGTAGATCTGTCATTTTTGCTGTTAAAATCCCCCCCCCCACACACACACACACACACACACACCATCCCCCCCCCCCCCCCCCCCCCCCCCCAGCTAATCGAACTCTGCAGATTGCCTTCAGAACGTGACATGGCTGTCAGCAGACGAAATGAAATTGCGATAAGGAACTGGATGAGGCATGTTAAAATGCGTGCATAAAAATCATTCTACACACACAATCACCGCCAATTTAGCCCATGAGCCTCATTCCACCCGTATAGCAGACAGGCAGGGCTTTTAATCCATTTTGGGCGGGAACCCCTTTTATGTGATGCATTATGTAATGCTTTAGCTATTGAAAAATAGCAGATCTACAAGCTCATAGCGCGCCACCGAGTGGCGCGCTACAAGCTTGTAGGTCTGCTATTTTTTTTTAAGAATGAAAAGTGAAAAGTGACATGAAAGTGTTTGAGAACGACTGACATAGAAAAACAGCTTTTTCAAGAAAACAGTCATAGGATTTAGAAGACATATTTTCGCAGAATCTGATCTCAGGTCAGAATGGGTTAAACCATGAGGCTGAGAAGAGCATGCAGCTGGTGGCCTATGGCCCGAAGCGTCCCCGGTATTGTGGACGTCGAGGGCTTGTTAACGCTGCCGCGTGAAAAGAAACCCCAGTGAGAGAGAAAATAGCGCTCTGATTAGAAAAGCCCAGGAAATGCACTTCTCCAAGTACCGGAAATTGTTCACAATGTCGAGCCGCGCGGCGTGCAAACTTGGCATAATCTCAAGCTGTGCAGAAAGAAAAGGGGGGAATGCACAGCGTTCACAACGTCTGCTGGAAAGAATGAGCTCACTTTCCAACACACAATACTTGATCTTGTGCACAGAAAATGTGTTTTTGAAAACCATATAGGGTTGAGACTTGAGAGTCACATTTGCAGTAGCATGTATAGGTTGGGGTTTAGAATAGCTCAGCATGAATTCTGACGAGGACATGCTGGTATAGGTATAGCTCTGTTGGGCTTTCTGACTCTCTACATTCTCCTAGTCTAAATAAAGAAAATAATTTACAAAAGTTTATCTTAAGTACAAAAACATTGTAAAGGCAGAAATATAACTCCATTGAATGGACAAAAGCTCAGGACATTATGAAGACCGGTGAACTTGATAATGACAGGGTTTTAGAAGAGAGACAGAAATCATGCACAAATCGCAGAGGAGTCAGCGAAATGATGTGGAAAATGGAACGCCGGTAATACCCAGTATGGCAAAATGAAAAATCAAAGCCAGTTGTGATTCTGACCATCGATGCCTGACCATAGAGAATTCGTCTGACCATCAATGCCTGACCATAGAGAATTCAGCACAATGGTGCATAAAGACATTCAAACCAACTCCACCTCATAAAAACACAACAGTTTAGTTGCAAGCTATACACCCCCAAACGAACCAAAGTGATTTGAACAGGACTGACCATAGATAATTCAGCACAATGGTGCATAAAAAAAAAAGAATAAATACAAACCCAGCCCCACCCACCCCATTAAATGGTAGCTGACTAGCTGTTTAGTTACATATTATTTAAATAAAGTGGTTGCCTGCCTGGCTGGCTGGTGTATTAGGAGCAGTATGGTATGTGGTGCTATAACTCGTAGGCCTTGTATTGGTTATAGATGCCATTGTTTTTAATGTTTATGCCTTGCTTTTCTTTTCTTTTTTCTCCATTGCTCTGTAAAGGTGATTTCACCTGTCATGAAAGGTGCTATGCAAATAAAGTTTTATTATTGTTGCTTGGCTGATACTGACAATAGGCAGGTCGTTTTTTACCTGTTTTCTTACCAAGCTTGCACCCTAGTTTCCACGTCAAGCCCTGTCCCATACCACAAAGATGGAAATCCATCAGTCTGTTTAAAATGGGTGCACTTGTTTATGAAAATGAGCTGTGTACTCTAAGCAATGTTGACTCACTCAGCAGTGTTGTACAGTGGTACTGTCATTATTCAATTAAGTTCATTTTACTTGAATTTTCCATCTTTCGTTTTAACACTCTAACAATCTGCTACAAAATGATCTCATTAAAAGGTTATTGGCCTAGACTAGGCTTTGCTCTTCAACATATGAGGTGCACAGTATTGACAATTACTTGTAATTGAGCACATGCACATGCAATTTATGAAAACCTAATTATCAATTGTGGAGAAAACTGTTTTTCAAGCACATAATATTATCTAGGTATCAAGTGAAAGGTGTCAATGGTTTTAATGCTGGGCTTTCTGTTTTGTGTTTTTTGCAACCACAAGTCGCATTTACTATGAAAACTTGCATTTCCCGTCAGTCGGTCAATCCGTCAGTCAATCCGTATGAACCCTGGCCATTGCCATGAACCTAGCATGGCCATACTGTACCTGTTTTTCATTGCCATGAACCTAGCATGGCCATACTGTACCTGTTTTTCATTGCCATGAACCTAGCATGGCCATACTGTACCTGTTTTTCATTGCCATGAACCTAGCATGGCCATACTGTACCTGTTTTTCATTGCCATGAACCTAGCATGGCCATACTGTACCTGTTTTTCATTGCCATGAACCTAGCATGGCCATACTGTACCTGTTTTTCATTGCCATGAACCTAGCATGGCCATACTGTACCTGTTTTTCATTGTGCATTTTTTCACGACAGAGATCACGACACTGACCTCATCAAACCGTGGACAGCCATGCATGGTTTGACGTACTAGATCTGCATATATGAGCCGACCAGCAGCTCTACATCTGACCTCACTGACAACAGATTAATAGTTGCTTCTCAACTGTGCCGTATTAAGAAGCTCTGTTGTTTCAAAGGGGCGAGGTCGCTTCTCGCCCTCAGGCGTCTTACTCGTACTCCACAGTGGATGTAAGGATCACAGTTTTCAAGCCAGTCAGTGCATTTACAACAGCCAGTGATAAAGTACGTACATTCATTAGGAGAATAATGCGCATTGTGCCACTTATCCCTCTTCGGATGTAACTTGGATGTTCTCCATAAGTCTGTAGGAGTGGGATGGGGCTTGGCTAAAGGGCAATGGACCCATCCATCTTGTTCAAAAACAAACACCAGGGCTTCAGTCAGTCGTGATCTCTGGTCTGGCTTTAGCCGTCGCCAAAAAACATATATATACGGTAAATCAATACACTTCCTCATCCGTCCCATGTGGCTTTGCTTGATGTCACCATTGGGACACGTGGGCTTCCTAATTCATATAACAAATCCCCACAAAAGGACTCTCTATTGATCTTTAATTAGGAGCAGCTGTTAATCACCTTTATGGCTCTGCTCTATGGTGGGATAATGGTCTCGGCAGCGAGGCCCGGCCCGGCGGTCTGTCTGATACAGAACGGCAGCATCAGCACCCTTTATTTATGGACCTGTGTTTACGTACAGAATGCTACACCGTCCATTAAACTGCATGTTTTATGGGATGCCTACAACTGAATGAAGTCCCTGAAGTGTATCTTTTAAAAAAATGGTATGTTATAAAAGTGTGTGTGTGTGTGTGTGTGTGTGTGTGTGTGTGTGGGTGGGGGGAGTATTTGTCTTTGTCTCCATCTTTTAGAGCGTATACAATACACTGTAGTCTGTATAATCCTGAGTGTTGATTTTATTCATTTAACGTGGGTCCATTTTCACACTCTCGAGCTGATTCCACACCCGGGGATTTTTACTATAGTAGCCATTTTAAATATTCCTTCCTTGTGTTCTTTTCAGGCACAGGGACACACTCACAATGACCCACCAGAGAGAGCGGGAGAGAGCGAGAGAGCGAGGGAGAGAGAGGGCAATTATTTCTGGTAAGGTGCACACTTCACACACCTGTCCCAACACAGAGGAACCTGTCATAAAAGACCAGCAGCAACCAGACAGAGGGAGTTTTCTCCCCTTGACCCCGCAGTCTTTCATATCTGTCCCTCTTTCATCACCACTATTAAACGCATACAGGCGGTCAAACCCCAAACATCTCCCCAAATTACCCCCCCCATCCGACCACTCCTCTCTTTATAAAACCAAATAGGCCTGTACGTATTTGTAGCCTTCTTTGCTGTATTCTCTAATATTGGATCTCATTCAGTGTTGAATACAGCAAAAGGCTTTTAGAAGCCTTTTTAGAAGGCTTTTATAGAACGTTGTCTTTAAAGAAACATTGGGTGCTTATTGGGTTTCATATTTCTAGCATCAAAGGATGGACCCTGTCAGGGAGGTGTTTTGTGATATGAATAAAATGCATTTGAATCTGTCTTTAATACCTCTGCCAAGAGTGTGGTCGTCTGTTTGTGAACAAATATTATTTTGGTAATTTTTCTTCTGTAGAAAACTGAAGTCAGAGAGAGAGACGTGAGACATGATGGGAGACAGATTCAAAGATAAAATGCATCACATAAAGTAACATTATGAAAGAAATGAATACAATTTATTTTCCATACTTTTTTTTCATCTAAATTTCATTAAAATAAGTGTAATTTATCTGGTATAAATCTATTAGCTAGTCCAGGCAGATCTTCCAATACACCCAAAGTTATACTTATACATGATCAAAAATGACGCGAAATATGTAAAAACCACTTCATGAATAAATAAATAACTTGCGTTTCCCTTTATAATTATAGTGAAATTGCTGACCAACTTGTGAACACATTTTCTGACGCCTTGGCGGAGGTCTGTGCTGCATGTACTGAGTGCGCTCTGCTTGAAAACGGTTTCCAATCTGGGCCACAAAAGCACATGCGACGTTAAAATGTATAGACCTCACGTTGAGATATTAAAACAACCCGGTTCAGTGATCAATCGATTCTCTTGAAGCACTCGTTAAAAACATATTGCTTGTAGTACAGCAAAAGTGAATATACATATAACGTATATTCCCATATGTTGTGATCTGACATCTGGTGCCCTGCTGTGTGTGTGTGTGTGTGTGTGTGTGTGTGTGTGCGTGTGTGTGCGTGTGTGTGTGTGTGTGTGTGTGTGTGTGTGTGTGTGTGTGTGTGTGTGTGAAGATAGGATCTGGTTTGATTTAGCCATGAGGCAAATATAGACCTGCGCAAACATGCATTTCAGATGTCTGGCCATAAAACGTAGATAAAAAGCCAGGGCTATATGAGGAGATAATTTGCTCATAAAATTCAGAGATCTTCATACTAACTTGAGAGTGTTATTCGTAGAAGTGTCGTCGTCCCCCCCCCCCCCCCCCCCCACACACACACACACACACACACACACACACACACACACACACACACACAAAGATAATGAACCAGAAACAACAGCACATGAAAAATAATGAAAGAATATGAAATTAATTTACAATTGCTCTTCCAGTGCTAAATAAATTAGTGCAAGTGACTGACATCGATTCTTACAACGATACTTTTATCCCTTCTCGTATTCATCGTCAAATCGATCGGATCGAGCCGTGATATTTATTATATCTGTAATAATGTGTAACTTCATAAATTCAACTCCGAGTGTGCAGCAAACTGCAAAGGACTCTTCTTTGCACACATTCCTTGTTTGAAATGCGTTGCGGTTTGAACACTGTATCATTAAATGGAGAAGACATCAGATTCCATTACCCACGTTCCACCAGGATAACTCCTGGCTTCTTTCTTTTCTTTTTTCTCTTCTCCTCAATAATACGCAGGATGTGTATGGACCAGTGTTAAAATCTACCCCCAGCCATCGCAAAACAGCCCAATTGCCTTGTGATTAACGCACAATAAAAGAATGCGATGGCTTAAAGAAGCGGCAGGGAAAAGCTGCCCAGTGAAAGATGGGTGGATGGCGCACTCTATAATTAAGCCAGTCTGCACTTGATGAAAGCAGATCACACTGGCGGGCCACGGCTTCACAGCCAGTTTGTTTTTACGACATAATTACAGTCCAAATCAAATGAGAAGATTTAATATCGCACCGCGACGAGCATGTGTCCAATGTCAACAATGACACTGACCCCCCCTGGGGTTGGGGGGAGGGGGGGGGGGGGGGCTGAGGGGGAGGGGGGAGGGGGGTGCAGGGGCGTCAGGAAGCCGCCAGCCAGCCTCCCCCACCACCATGCAAGCAGCTATCTACCTGTGTCTGGGCACTCCTGGGAGGTCTGACACCAATGGAATTATACACTGACGGGTGGAGAGGAGAGTGAGAGGGGTGGGGGTGGGTGGGTTTTGTTGAGGGGGGGGGGAGTAGACGAAGAGTGAGAGAGAGAAAAGAGGATGGGCAGGAGGGAGAGAGAGAAAGTTTATCTGTAGGCTATAAGAGGCAGTGAGGGGAGGAGAGGAAGATAGAGAGAGATAGAAATAGATACAAAAGATGGATATGACAGACGGAGGTATAAGCGATAAAGCAAATGAGAGAGCGTGTGTGTGTGTGTGTGTGTGTGTGTGTGTGTGTGTGTGTGTGTGTGTGTGTGTGTGTGTGTGTGTGTGTGTGTGTGTGTGTGTGTGTGTGTGTGTGTGTGTGTGTGTGTGTGTGTGTGTGTGTGTGTGTGTGTGTGTGTGTGTGTGTGTGTGTGTGTGTGTGTGTGTGTGTGTGTGTGTGTGTGTGTAAAAGGGAAAGAGAGAAACCTTAAATGTGCCGCCAGCCAGCGTGGGTGTGGTTAGAGCAGCAAAAGATAAACAAGCGTTCCGCTCGGCTGTGTCTCCAGTCACTGCAAGGTGGCGGCCGGCGTTGAGGGATGCTTGTGTGGAGTTGTTTTAGTATTATAACCAAATGGCATTGGCGTTCCATCAGAGATATGAAGGTGAATCACTCGCAGCGGATTAGATTGGGTGTCTTATAGCGCTCCGGAATCAGGAGTGACGCTTCATGGACGCTTAGTCTTCCGCACCATTAGCCACAGCGGGGGGGGGGGGGGGGGGGTTCGGTCCGGGTGGGGGTGGGGCGTGGGGTGGCACTCCCTTTGGGAGAGGGGGGGGGGCTCTCCCGCCAAGGTTTTGAGAAAAGCCCAAAAGCAAACAATGGCATCTGAATGTCAAACAAAGGATGGTAGTTTTCCTTCAGCCGGAGGATTGTCTGAACGTAAGGGGGCAATTATAGCAGCCTTAGGTTGTCATTTCTGTTTTGAGGAGTGCACCGTTTGGATGCTCGACGACATGGCAGTGCCGTAAACGACCAAAACCTCCCACCGAGTGGCTTCAGTGTCTTCCCGTTCATCTGAAAAAGTCTGCATTTCCTGTCCTTTAGTTACACGCTCGACAAGACCACAAAGCCTTTGTTCCTCCGGGTCACAGCTCTCCCAGAAGGGAGAATCTTCCCATGCTGCAGCTGCTGAGTGACCGCGGTGCGACCACACTGTTCTCTGTCTCCTGACCACCCTTCTAAATTGCTCTCCATGCCCACCCCTCTCTCTTCATGCCCTTTCCTCTTTCCACCCCCTTTTTCCCTCCTCCTCGAGAGTCCCTAGGGGCCGTCAGCTGGGCTCGATTTGCTCTGGTCGGCATCTCGCAAGGAAGGAAGGGCAAATCCATGGGCGGGCAGCGTCTTTTCGACTGGCTGCTGGTCAGGGCCAGTAGATTAGTAACTGTACATAGATGGAGAGGACAGTGGGGCCTGGGCCCTGTGATCCAGTAGAAAGTAGGGTCCTTTGTGGCGGCCCTGTGGTTCTGTGTGGCCCAGGACCTGAGCCGCAATCCCTGCTGACACCCTGTTCCCCTCGAGGACGTGGTTTTACTACGAACCGTGATTTCCCCATCTCCTCTCTCTCTCCTCTGCGACTCTCTGTCTGTGACTATAGGGCTCGTACCCAGTGCTTTGCTGGTGTGTATAGAGGCTAAGGCACCTCCTCGCGCCATTGGGGATCCATTCCGGGACACTTCTTCTTTTTTTCCCACGGACCCGGGGAAACAAAGTGAGCACACACAGGAGAGGGGGGGAGGTGGGGGGGGGGGGGAGTTAGGGGGGCCCTCTGTCCCTCCCTCCCCTTTAAAAAGCAGCCTTGTAACCTCACGTCACATGTGAACTATACGACATTGGCTGGTGGCGGGGAAGTGGCCGGAACGTCTCTGCGGGCACACATCCGTGTGGCCTGCGCTGATTATAGTCTGTGAGTAGCCCTTTAAAGACACAGAGGCTTAAGCCAGTGTGCCAGTATGGGAGCTGTGGGAACATCACATCCTCTGAACGCACACACACAGCTCTGCTGTCCAGAAGACCAGAGTCATGAGCATGGCACCCAGATGTCAGCCCCGAGGCGACACACGCACACGCACACTCACACAGACACACAGGCACTCACACAGACACAAGACGCATGAGAAAGTCGCGATTGAATCCACACTGCGTTCGCCCGAGTCCTCCTCGAACAATAAGGGTAAGCATCTGCGTTGGGTATTCGCAGAGTGTTTGTGCGGTTATTTGTAGAATATATTTCTGAAGAAAACAATCATCTTTTCACATTGAACCTTACTTAACTTTGAGACACTACATGGGTCATTGTCTGTGTGGCAAGAGCTGGCAGGCTTGGCAGATTCCTCTTGGTTTTGTCTTTCTCACACAACCCCCCCTCCGACTTTACAAGCCCTCCCACACTCTGTCTCTCTCTCTCTCTTCTTCCGTCCCATGTCATTCTTTCTCTCTCTCTCTCTCTCACACACACACACACACACACACACACACACGCGCATTTAGTCTACGTCTGTCATGCTATCTAATGGCCCGCGGGCTCAAGCGAGGATAGGCTTGACTACTATTGGCCTGATATCAAGACATACCTGCAGGGTTCTGCTCATCATGCCAGGACGCATTTATGAAGCATGAGACTCTCTCAGCAAACCGCCTTACAAGCCCCGGTGCCTCTGACTCACACTCCAAATACTATTGTCCTGTGGCTGAACACAACAGCAAAGCCTCTCACACACGAGCATTCTCTGGACATGCAGAAGAAACTTCCAGTCCTGTGCTTAGGCTTTATATATTTATACCACGCTGCTTCTTACAGCTCACCCCCATTAACATTAGTTGTCCTGCTAAATGCAGAGCAGTCTGGGACGGTCTGGTTTTGTTTCAGTAGCTGGAACTGTCCCTGTTTTGTCTTGCCCCCGAGAACCTTGCGGCAAGCGATTGTGAGCGGGCCAGATTCCACAGCGAGAACATGATAGGCATCTCTTAAATTTCAACCATCAAAACATCGACACGAAAAATCGCTAGGGGTGTGTGCGTGCGTGTGTCCGTGTGTGTGTTGGGGGAGTGGGGGATGGCGGGTGGAGGCAAACATAAGCCGAGCCGAATGTATAAGGCACAAATACATCCTCCATGAGCTGGTGCATTTCCACATCCGCATTAGTCATTTTCCCCATCAAGAGGAGAGCCTATGTTTTGGAAGTGAATAGATAAATAAGTGGTCTTAAGTTGTACTTCCATTCCATCCAGCGACAGCGAGGGTGTCGTCTGAAAGGGCCCACCTGCCGGAATAATGACAAGTCACCCTTTCAGGAAATGGGGAAACGAGGTGACACAAAAGGAGGTCTCCACGAATCATTAGGAGACGAAGTGTTGTGGCTCATTTCTGGGGCAGGTGGCTTCCTGGGTTGCATTATGTACAGGGCCCCGCCAGACTCCTTTGACCCTTTGATTAACTGATCTGAAGTACTATTTTATATTTAGCTGTACAACTCTCTCTCTCTCTCTCTATGTGTGAATGTGGGTGTGTGTGTGTGTGTGTGGGGGGGGGGGGTGTGTGTGTGTGTGTGTGTGTGTGTGTGTGTGTGTGTTTGTGCACAGTAGAGTTAAGTTCTCAATCAATCCTGTTACGATCATGTTACTCTGCATGTGGAATCCTGTTCACCATCAACCGTGAATCATTTTATGTTCATTTCTATGGTCAGAAAGCTGGAAATGTATTCCGCAAATTTTGCAGCCATGTCAACTCTTATACTTGTAAATGAATATAGTTATTTTCAGGCAATCTTAACCACATGAACGCTAGCATCCCTATATGCTTGGCATATAATTATAGGTTTAAGTGGTAAACGACTCGAGGGAGGTGAACTTGTGCTAAGCTCCACGACACTGAATAGCTAAATAGCTGAATAGCTAAACACACATAACTCGTTTATATATGTTCTCGGAAGGAAAGGCCACACAGGAACATGTGTATGTGTGTGTGACTCTGGGGATGTCACAGAGCCATCACACCCAAGCCGCATGGCCAAGGAACAACGTGTATAATCCAGTGGTTCCCAATGTCAAGGACCCCTAAATCGACATTTATTAGCCCGCGGACCCCCATTTGAAGAGATATTCCGGTGATTCTCAACCCGTTTAATTTCAGTTTGACATGAATTAGGCCAGTTAATGGCATTTCTTTTTTATCTCTGGGACCCCCAATTTATATTGTAAAATCAATGTTAATTTAACTCTACAAACTGTACAAATGGAACTAACGGCTTAATTTGGTTCAATTTTACACTCTCAGAGTTACAGACTAATAAAGGATCCATTTGGTTCCAAACTATCATTTAGCTGCATGGGGGGACCCCCTGGAACTCCCTCAAGGACCCCCTGTGGGTCCCCGGACCCCACTTTGGGAACCGTGGCTCTTTATAATCACTGTAAGATGCTCAGCTGGTTACCCGGGTTCGGGTTCTATAAGCATGTCAGCACATGTGAGCGCTGAGAGCAGCATGCTCATCAATACGCTAATAACCACCTTGGTGTCCAACAAATGTTTGAGATCAGATTAAAAAAAATGTCTTCTACATCCTGACAGTTTTCTGAAAAAGCTATGTTTCGTTCTTCGATTTTTCAAAAATAGCAGACCTGCAAGCTCTTAGCGCGTCACTCAGTGGCACGCTATGAGCTTGTAGATCTGCTATTTTTCAATAGCTAAAGCATAACATAATGCTAACACCAAAAAGCTAAAGCCAGATTATTATTATATTGCCTTGATCATGATGCCGTTGTCTGTTGACTTTATCACGACACCATCGTACTGTAGTATAAAATTAAGTGGTTAATAAATTATGCGGTAATGGAAGATGGTTTCATATTATTTGTTGTCGCCAATCATTCACTGCATTGTTGAGTTCACGGTTTACAACTGTAATATTGATATTTAACCCATTTTGGGCGGGAACCACTTTTGGTGTTTCAAGCATTCTGTTATACTTTAGCTATTGAAAAATAACAGATCTACAAGCTCATAGCGCACCACCGAGTGGCGTGCGATGAACTTGTAGGTCTGCTATTTTCTTTTAATCGTAAAAATGCGGCACAAATCTTTGAATAGGTATATACTATATATTCTTTCAGAGCAAACGTTTTTTTTATTTCAACATCAGGCCTAACTAAATGGATTAAACTTGAAAAGTATGATTACAAAGGAAGGCTGTTTCAATTGTAGAGCAATTTCAACATTTATTGAAGTGTTGGTTTTCTTGTATTGATCTTTTCAACACATTACAAAAATACATATATGTTCAAAACAGCAGATGCTGGCTGTTGTTCTGAAACCACCTTTTTTCACAATGATGCACCGCACTCCCCCCTCCCCCCAGAAAACAAAAACAAAAAAAGTAAGGAAAAAAACTGTATTTTTTTCTTTTTTTTTTTACAAATAGCGACAGTGAAACATTTGTGAAAAGTCACAGATGAGAATGTATTTAAAATTACAATTATAAGTGCCATCACAAGAACTTCAACCAACCATGAGTACTAAAGAGAAAGAAATTGGAATTAGAAATGTCCACGAATGTCTCCTGAAATTGATTTGGAAAAGCATTTCCACCCCCTCACGCATTCCATTGCATAATCACCAGATCAAAAACACAAACAAAAACCAATGTCCTCCATTTTACAAGATTCTTCTATTTTTTCCCCCCGCAACATGACATCCATGTCAGCTTATAAGCTTCACCAAACCAACAAGCAGAAACATACACAAAATAAAAAGAAATATGTTGCGGAGACCAATGATAAAGTTCTTAATTGAAACACAATAGCAGAATAATTGGCACCACTTTTGCTAGAAAAGCAAAAACAAAACCTGGTATTGTTTGTAATCTTATCTTACAGATACTGTTTAATTCCCATTTAGTCAACAAGAAATCATACGGAAACATATATTCATGAAACATATTCATGAACAGATACAAAAAAAAAATCCCTCCACCAATTTAATGATACAAAAAAAACGTTTATGGCATTTGAAAAACATATTTTTTTAAAAGGAGAACATCAGAGAAAACAATACTTTGTTGTCATTTCAAACACTTACACAGAGTATTTCATCAATGGCATACTTCAACACTGTAAACATAATTGTAAGACTAAAATGTCCATGTGTGTGAATTGAGTCTGTCTGGGCTTCGCTGATCGTTATCGGAATGGAGTATTCTTTTTCTTTTTTTTTGTGGCATATATACCACAATTTGTTTGTCAGCAAATTAACGGGAGCTCTTCAGTCAGTCTCATCATTACTGTCACATTTCACCATCACATTCCCGTCTCAGACAGACCTCTGGAATGGTTGGAGGAGAACTCTCGTCAGGAATCATTTGTATTCCAAGCTTATATCCCAATCATAGAGATGTACAGTATAACAACAACAAAGGAAAAAAAAGAAACGTGACAACCACCGTAAAAGGTGACATTTTTAGGGAAGGTCATTGTGAAGACTGGGAATGTCTGTGCTAAAATAATAAGAATGTCTGTGCTAAAATAGAACATGTAATCTCAATCTGCTCATTCAATCTCCGACAGTCCCTGGCATGATGTGGCCAGTAGATTTAGGTAAAAAGCATTTGGGTAAAAACACACTTTTCATATGCTTCCAATTTCATTTAAATGACTCGTTCCATGGTCAAGGTCCCGTTGTCTCTCCCTCGATTCCTCAATTCCAATATTTCATTTCGACGACGAGAATAGCCCCCAATTCAAGGTCGCACCCGGCCATCCCTCAAAGCAGCTGTGCACCGGACATTATCATAACTCAAATAGCTATTTTGCGCCAGATTCATTTTGGCGTGAACGATGCAGAAAAGGGAAGGAGAGAGAGAGAGAGAGAGAGGAGGGAAAAAAATGAAACCTGTAATCCCCCAAAAGTCACGAACACGCACAGTGTCTAGATAATCTGTTATTGGGAGTTAAACCCATATCACTCTGTGAAGCGAATGAACAGACCTCCCTTTAAATGCTGCTCTAATGCATGAATCTGAGCTAGTGAACTGTGAAGAGACGCCAGCGGTGAGAGGCTTAGAGCACAGAGAGGAACACACACACACACACACACACACACACACACACTCGCACACACACACACACACACACACACACACACACACACACATTGATATGCATTTCATTTAAAACCATTTTTTGGATGGTATATGGGGACGTGTGAAGCCAGCCAGGTCAGAAACACAATGGCGAGGGAATGGTTCAGAGAGTTATGTTATGTTAGTCAAAAGTAATATGTCTCGGTCCAACCAATTGCCTTTGACTTAAGCGCACTTGGCCATTGAGGGGGCGGGATGGGAATGCGTCGTGGGAGGGGGGAGGGTGGGGGTGGGGTGTAATAATGACACATGGTAGTTAGTTACATTTAACATCTACTGTAAGATGACACAAGCAGCGGTCTTCTGATTGTTTCTCATTTTAGGCAATCGTTCACTTACAATTGGGGCTACTTTAAAATATTAAATCAACCCCCCTCCCTCTCCCTCCCCCCCCAAAAAAAGAATATATTTACAAAACATAAACAGGACTGGTTCTCCCTGTCACATTAATCACAAGTAGTCTTAACTTATTTAATATCTTAAATACGATGGTTAAATCCTACATTGGGAATGTACCGAGCATCAGTTATAAGGTTAGCTCCATTGAGTGCAACCTTTATTTATGTCCTGACTGAAACAAATAAACAGGACAGCAATACAATAACTCCATTATTCACATGCCAATGTTTTTTAAGGACAATTTTTTTCCTGTATAAATTATGTGTTATAACTTATTCAGTTCTAATAATTAAGACAAGGCTGGATTTTTAAAATCCAGCGAGATGTTATTCATATTTTTATTGTCATGATGACATTCAGTGCTTTGTATGCCTGTATACGAAGGAATGGATTGTAGTCCGCTGTTGCAGGTTCCATAGAAAACAATTATCATAACTTTTAAAAGCTTAACTGCTTCACACAACTTGAACTCTTACGGGAAAATAAGCTTCCTTAAAGGAAAGGGTGGGGGTGGGGTGGGGGAGGGTTGGGTCGGGTTTGTATTAAGGGTGACTTCTTTCCAGTTATCGCATTTTAGAAAACAATGTTTTTTTTTCTTAGCACATTTCAAAACTAACTCCATATGAAATTCCACAAAGAAGTACCTGCACATGCCAGATATTATTACAAAAAAATCCAATAAATACAGTTATTGCACAGTAGAAAGGCTCCATGGATTTCTAACTGATAAAATCCTCAGACGAAGATTGCCAAGAAATGCCAATTTGGGCAAAAAAGTTTTCCCTTTTGTTTATATTTCTCAGGTGGCAGTTTGTGTGACAAGAACCAAAACAAAATAACTAAAAACTAAAACAGGACAAACATTGATCAGTCTCAAAATTATTCAGGAGAGAGATTATCCAGCCTAGCCCCATAGTTGAAGAAGTAGTTATAGGAAGAGCGTGTGTGCGTGTGTGTGTGTGTGTGTGTGTGTGTGTGTGTGTGTGTGTGCGTGTGCGTGTGTGTGTGCTGTTGTGTGCAGGCTAGGCATAAGTTCTGTTTGCTGGGCCTAGCCTCGTTCCGCCTCCTCCTCCTGTTTGACCTCACTCGGCATCAAGTGTTCGCCGTGCCACTTCTTCATGTGCTTCTCCAGCGTGCTGTAGACGCTGAAGGGCATGTGACAGATGTCACAACGGTACACCTCCTTCCCGAACTGCCCGTGGGTCTTCATGTGGCGCGTCAGCTTGGAGCTCTGGGCGCACGCGTAGCTGCACAGGTCGCACTTGTAGGGCCGCTCCCCCGTGTGGCTCCGCCGGTGCACCGTCAGGTTGCTGCAGTTCTTGAAGATCTTGCCGCAGTACTCGCACGTGTCGCTCCGCCGGCTCTCCTTGGAGCTCGGCGGCCGGCCGGGCCCGGGTCCTCGCAGGAGGTGCGGCGTGCTGCTGCCGCTGCGGCCCGAGGCGCCGCCGCCCTCCATCATCTCCCCCGGGGGCGTGGAGAAGCGGCAGAGGCTGCCCGTCTCGGAGGACGAGTGCTCGGACGACGTGCCGAACGGGGACTGGCGGGCGTCCGTGAAGCCCAGGAAGGGCTCCCGGATGAAGTGGCGCGAGGCGGCGTAGCCCGCCAGCAGCTGGGAGTAGACGTTCTCCGGGGAGATGAGGGGCACCGTGGGCGGATGCTCCGCATGCTCCTTCTCTATCTTGATCCTCTTGTTGTTGTTGGAGTGGCTGCTGGTGAGAGGCATGGGCCGGCGCTGGAACAGACCCGTGAAGGAGTTCACCTCCGACGCGCTGATGCGGCCGTTCATCATCGGCCTCTCCTCCCGCTCCCCTCGTTCTCGCTCCGGGTGCACCCGCTGCACCCCCTCCCCTTCTCTGTCGGGGTCTCGCCCCCTGTCCTCGCCGTCGCCGTTGGGCTGAAGCTCCGTGGCTCGGTTGCCGGCGTTGAGCCTCAGGTGATTGTCCAGGTGGTTGTAGGGTCGCATGATGCTCGCGTTGCCCCCGTCCGCCGCTCGGTCCCCGGCGAGGGGCTTCTCCTCCTCGGCGGATGGCCTAGAGCCGTTCTCCCTGTCCTTGGGACGAAACTCATTGGAGTCCTCGCTCAGGTTGGAGTCGGGCCGGCC
>NC_137880.1:31793873-32043873 GCF_963924005.1 Protomyctophum bolini
CTGCTATTTTTGAAAAATCGAAGAACGACTGACATTTTTAGAATCTGATCTCAGGTCAGAATGGGTTCATCAGACCAGTGTGTGTCCAGTGGAAACCTGGTATGAATCTGATCTCAGGTCAGAATGGGTTAAGTCCGTCGACTATACACACAGAGACGTAAAAGACAGCGACATTGAGAAATGAGAGGTTGGACACAGGATGCATGGAAAGACAAAGAGAGCGAGAGGAAGGTGGCGGGTTGGGTCTGGATGACCAGGCAGCGTGGAGGAGCTATAGACTATATACACTGTATGTAAATTAGCCAATCAAGGGTTATTATAACGACAACTTGTCTGATAATATGGTGTGGGAAAAATCATAACTCGCTCCACCCTGTCACAGGCAGATGGAGGCGCAAATTAACACGTGTGCGCGCACACACACGCACATGCACACGCACACGCACACACACACGCACACACACACACGCACACACACACACACACACACACACACACACACACACACACACACACACACATGCACACACACACACACACACACACACACACACACACACACAAATGTGTAAACATACAAGCTTAGACACTCAGTCACACTCACACTCGTTCAATTAGGAACATCAAAACAGGTGCAGGAGATGCACACCATCCACACATACACATCAAGAATACTGAAATAAACCTGCAAATGAATCCACTTAATGCTAATGACACAGAGTCACACGTACTCACGCACACACGCAAACATGATGATGCACGACACACACACACACACACACACACACACACACACACACACACACACACACACACACACACACACACACACACAGACGCATACATGCATCAAATGTCACTTACACTATTCAATGACACAAACACACACACACACACACACACACGCACACACACGCAACTACACACATGCTAAGCGTGCGGTGCGTTGTAGACTCGACGGGCTCGGGCCAATATAGTGGCCTTCATTACGGAATCATGGCGGGTTGTGTCATGATTCGCTTTGCGGTAATTACAGCGGTCCGCTCCTCCACTCGACACGCCGCCTCTCAGACCCCCCGCTGCCCCCGACTGCCAAGGTCAAGTAGCAGTTAGAAGAGTTAACAGTCTCCCTCCCTCGCCACACGGCCACTGATGCCGGAACCTTAATGGCCCAATTTACTCTCACTCAGTCTCACACACACACAGAGAGACAGCACTCTTCAATTAGTTGTAGAAATGGAGCAATGGAACACACAATTATAACAAAAGACATTCCCTCTAGTCTATCTCATTTGATGTTTTGATGACTGTGAGTGCCGTGCACCACACTGGTCCAAAACCCCTCATACTGTAACGTGTTTGTTTGGGTCGATCCGATGACTGTGGCGTCTCATATCATGTGAGTCACATCATTTTCATACCCATCAAACCACTCAAGGACCACTAATGAATGGGGCTGCGTGCGGATAGCAACGTTTCATCATAGCGTGTGCTGCTGTGCGTGATCAAATCACTCAGAATAGCTTGGTATTGATTTGCGGTGACTCTGCCAGGAAAAGGCCTCCTCTGCAGTATGTAGTGAGTCACTGTGGGGGTCAAGCACAGGGACGTCACGTAGCTGACCATTTGTTTGCCCTAAGTTGGACGCACACAAGGCTGCTCGTTATTGCGTGGCGGAGCCGTGGAGGAATTTGTTATGAGGGTCGGCTTGGCACTTTTGGGCACATTTTCTTGCCATCCTCGGCGTGTTGGCCTACTCGCAGTGCGTATTGCGCGTATACGTATAGCGACGGCACTGGTCAAGCATTTAGGCCTTCACCCTATGAAGGCCCACGCATACTCCAGTTTTAGGTGATAAGGTGACCAACGACAACATGACGTCACGTTGCGGTGATAAGCAGACTCACCGCTCACACCAACATGTCTCTCTTTTTACTAACCTTTTGTAACTCTGAAGAAATGGAACCAACGGGTCAAATTTGGTTCCATTTGTGGACCCTAATGGGTCCATTTGGTATATTTTCAGAGTTAAATTAACATTGATTTTACAATATAAACTCGGGTCCCAGAGATAGAAATGCCATTAAATGGGGGTCTGTTACAGACTGTCTATAACTGGGGGTCCTTGAAATTAAACGGGTTGAGAATCACTGGTCCCTGGAATATCTTTTCAATTGGGGATCCACAGGCTAATTAGTGTCAATTTGGGGGTCCTTGACGTGAAAAAGTTTGGGAACCACTGGTCTAAAAGGATTTAGAACAGCAGTTGTATTAGACATTAGTTAGTAGCAGTACTTTGCTCTGCTTGCCACAAGTAGGCCATGTATGGCCTACTTGTGTGCAAGGCGCAAGTTGGCACCTCAATATTCTAGTTGACTTGTCACTCTTTAGACTGTTGTTGCTGACGGTGTGATCGCCTCATTCTCAGTCACCTGAGGAAGGTGACTGAGAGGTTGTGTCTGCACAAACAACATGCTCATCAGATGGGAGCTTTTAACTACAATTTCTATTGGCTGATGACTTTCGCACGCAGATCGAAATGCAGCTTCGTCACTTCAGTCACTGTTCTATTGAAACACTAACCAGTTGAGCAGTCTTTCTGACTGAAGCTCCCATGCCATCATCCCAGCCACACATATAATTATCATTATTATTATTATTGCCATATTGATCCAAAATGAGTCCGACATGTTTATACATGTCACAGAGCTATGGTCGGATATTAATAGGTTAATTGTTAACACACGTACACGCACGCACGCATATGCGCGCACACGCACATGCACATGCATCCACACCCGCACACACACACACACACACACACACACACACACACACACACACACACACACACACACACACACACACACACACACACACACACACACACACACAGACACACACTTGGGACCCATTTGTTGCTTTGTTATGAAATTAGTTTTTTTGATCAGTGAGTTGCTCAAAGTGGCCGTACAGGAACGCAGCAGTAAACCAACGCTTATCGCCCATGAACACACGATCCTGCCAGGCTTTTCCAGCACTTTCTATAAGCCGTCTATGATCAAACCCACTCCCCTTTTTCATCCCATTCTGGGACAAAACAAGACTTGGGCATGTTCTGGGCAAACACCTCTTTAAATCTAGTGGAACCAACAATCAAACCACAGGGCTTCTGTCTTTGCTCTAGTCCTGACATACATTTCAACCACCACACCAAGAGGATGAAACCACAGATTATCCAACAACAGCAACTTTGTTTTTCACTCGAGGCACATAGACTATATATAGTCTCATGACTACTAATCGTAAATAGAAAAGTGGATACAACAAGCCGAGGCCAAAATGGCGCCAATGCATGCTCCCATGCACCTCTTAGAGCTACACTCGAAGAAAGAAAAAAAACCCTGGCACAAAACCCCTCATGGCACACAGCAGTCAACGCCGTCAACTGTTGAGCGGCTATTGAGAAACTATGGGCCGGGAGGAAGTCATTAAAGCGTTGGCACAAGTGTGTGTGTGTATAGCTGAGGTGGGCCAATAATAACGCTCCCCTTCTCTCCTGCCTTGTGTGTGTTTTTTCTTTTCTTTAGGTTTTTTTTTTTTTTTTAACTAAACCACGAGGCCCAATTAGCCTCGTCTTCAGGCGCTCAGATCTGAGCTTTACATCAGCTTTTATTCCTTCCAGATTGCCTTTTATAGCCATTATTTTGCCTTAAAAAAAGTACAAACAAAATGCCAGCATAGCGAAGGAAGGGGAGCCGTGGTGTTGACTGCTCACATATGTGGCACCGTAGAAACATCGGTGTGAGATTGGAATAAAGAGCTCCAGATATATATATGCGACGGGGGCATACAGTACAGTAACAGTGTGGACGTACTGTATACCGTCCCTCTTCAATGGTGAAGTTGAACCTATAGATTTCCTCCGCATTCAGATTTTTAGAAATTAATCCAGTGACAAGAAACATTATACAAGTATACAAGTTTCCGACCTTGCGTCATCTACTGGTGGTGTAGTCGTGCAACATATTAATGACCCACATGCAGTGGTTTTCAACCAGTGGTCCGAGGACCACCGGTCCCTGAGGCGGTTCCAGGTGGTCCCCATGGATAAATGATAAGGAGGTGGTATAGGGGCCCCCGCTGGTCAAGTGGTCCAGGAGCATCATGCCACATATAACCCTAGGCTTTGGCCTGACAGTGCGTCGCGTGTTCGAGTCCCGTTCATGACGACCTTTGCTGCATGTCTCTCCCCTTCTCTCTCTCCCTCTTTCCTGTCAGTCTTTATCAATAAAGGCAGAGAATCTGGTAACCAAATGGACCCTTATTAGATCTTTAACTCTTGAGAGCGTAAAGGCTCCATTTGGTTTCATTGTATGCTAAGTGTTAAATTATTCTTAAACTGATCTGCACTACGAGAAATCTCCACAATTAGAGAATATATAGAACAATTGTTATTTTGATTAACGTTTGCCTGTTATCTCTACAACAAAATATGTTAAGTTTTAGGACTGAGAGGCTGAATCTCGTCAAATGGTGGTCCGTGTCTCAAATGCTAAATGAATAATATTCATCATAAAGGACCATATTATGATATAAAAAAGGTTGAAAACCTATACTGGTAGTGGATCGGCTGTTTTTGGCAAAAGATTATTGGTGTTGAGGGGGAAAAACAAATGTTGTAGCCTACCTACGTATATGGATATATGCGCGTGTATACAGTGTTTGTGTATATGTGTGTGTGTGTGTGTGTGTGTGTGTGTGCGTGCAAAGCATTTTACGCCATGCGTTGCAACATTCCTCGGGTATACAAGCTTGCTGAGCTCATCCAGCATTCCATCAAGGGCGACAGGGCGCCATGGCGACAGATTTGCATACAGTACAAAGCCGCCCGCAGGGGAGACCACAGGGAGGCCAGGACATGGTCCCCTTGTTACACACACACACACCTTACATCCCCTGCCCGCTGTGTACACAAGCTCACGGATTGCAAGGTGTGTGTGTGTGTGTGTGTGTGTGTGTGTGTGTGTGTGTGTGTGTGTGTGTGTGTGTGTGTGTGTGCGCACCTGTCAGGGGTTAGCTGACACCTCTGATGCTGGCAAAGCAGCTCCTCATTAGCATGGTTGTGATCTAGGGGTCCCTCGGGGTCCCAGACCCCCTCCCCACACTGCCGCTCCCCCCCCCCATCCCCCCCCCCCCTGTTCCTCCATCCTCCACCTTGCATCTTGTCGCATCACCATCCTGCTCTCTCTCTCTCTCTCTCTCTCTCTCTGTCTCCTCCTCTCCCTCCACCCATATAGCTTGTTTGTCGTGATGGGGGCTAATCAGGAGACACAGGAACATGCTGATCAGGTGTGAGCGTGCCTACTGTGTGCGTGCGTGCGTGTGTGCGTGCGTGCGTGCGTATGTGCGTGCGTGTGAGACACCAAAGAGAGTAGTGTGGGCGGTAAACTATGGCTTGGGAGAGCAGAGGCAGACTGTCACACATGCACTAAGAGATAGAGAGACAGAGAGACACAGAGAGACAGAGAGAGAGAGAGACAGAAAGAGAGAGAGACAGAAAGAGAGACAGAGAGAGAGACAGAGAGAGAGAGACAGAAAGAGAGAGAGAGAGAGAGACACAGAGAGACAGAGAGAGAGAGAGAGAGAGATACAGAAAGAGAGACAGAGAGAGAAAGAGAGAAAGAGAGAAAGAGAGAGAGAGAGAGAGAGAGAGAGAGAAAGAGAGACAGAGAGAGAGAGCGAAAGAGAGACAGAGAGAGAGAGAGAGACGGAGAGAGAAAGAGAGACAGACAGAGAGAGAGAGAGAGAGAGAAAGAAAGAGAGAGAGACAGAGAGACATAGAGACAGAGAGAGAGAGACAGAGAGAGAGAGCCTGTGGAGGGTGGCAGTAGCAGGCGGGGGGTAAGGCTCTCACACAGTGTGACTGGCTCCATGCTAACTCAAACCAGCCTCCACTCTCTAACCATGTACATCTGTGTCTGTGCGTGTGTGTACGTGTGTGCGTGTGTGCATGCGTGCGTGCGTGCGTCTGTAGTCAATCTGAGCATGGCCCGCTGAAAGGCCTGACAGCCAGGGAGCGTATTTAAAGAGACAGCACCCCATAATCTGTGTGTGCTGTTTGTGTGTGTGTGTGTGTGTGTGTGTGTGTGTGTGTGTGTGTGTGTGTGTGTGTGTGTGTGTGTGTGCACGTGCGTGTGTGCTCGTGTGTGTGCGTGCGTGTGCGTCATGAGTATGTGGGACTGAGGACAATGTTCAAGGATCACCATACCACACACACACAGACACACACACACACACACACACACACACACACACACACACACACACACACACACGAGCATATGGGTCACATAGACTCTACCCCCTTTGTGTCCCTTTATCTCTGTCTCTGTCCATCTCTCACACACACACAGACACACGCACTTACCCACACACGTGGTCACCTGCACGCACGCACGAACACACACACACACACACACACACACACACACACACACACACACACACACACACACAGCAAGGCACCTGTGCAGGGTATCTGGGTCCTCCGCCCTGACCCTCATACCTCCTGGGATGCGGGTCAGAAGAACAATAAGAGGGATCAGGTATCTCCATCAGCTCACACACACACACACACACACACACCGCACACCGCACACCACACACCACACACACACACACACACACACACACACACCGCACACACACACACACCAGCCCAGCTGCACAACAATACGTTTCGGAGAAAGAGCCTCCTCTCATGTAGCAGGCTGTGTGAGCGAGCGCGTTAGCGCCGCCAGGCAAGCTATCCCAGGGCACAGGGGACAAGCCGTGAAAAAATAACTGGAAAGACCTCTCTGTCAGTAAAGAGCTATGGCTCTTGGCTCGGCCTCTAAGAGAAAAGGGAAGAGAGAGAGAGAGAGAGAGAGATCTAGAAAGTGCATTAGCTAAGCGTTCTGTGGCATGTCTCTAAGCCTGAGTCATCACCATCAACTTCTAACTGGTCCCAGCGCCTGTGTGTTCGCCTGTGTGTGCGCGTGCACTCGTGTGTGCGTGCGTGTGTGCGTGTGTGTGTGTGTGAGCACTGGGGTCGGGTGGGGTTCGGGGGGGTCGGGGTGTTGGGGGGGGTGCAGCGTCTATCATGTGGTGCTGAGGAGCGTGATGGATGACACTGACTCGTGCTTGTGGTCGATAGGAGTCGTAAGCCAACGGAGAGACGAATCGCAACGGTGGAAGAAAGTCTTGGGATAATAGAGAAAGGGTGTAGGAAGCAGGACAGAGACCCGTGGTGGGGGGGTATGAAAACCAAGAGAAGCAAAAACAATATTAGCTGGAGTTGGATCTATATTCTATTCCCCCCTATAACGTCGCTTGACCATGTTTCGTTACAGCTATAAAGCTCCCTCTCTCTCTCTCTTCCATCGGTCTCGGACTTCAGAGTCGGCCTTTGGGGAGCGCCAAACTGTTCGGCAAGCCTACTGACACAGTCGCTCTAATGCATGATGTCAGCAAAGGACAAATCCTGGAGCCGCTCCATTGAAAGTGAATAGGAGAATGACTTTGCGGGCTTGCAGAATGTTTGCTTGAGGTTTTACATTCAAATGAGCTCTCCACCACACTTCCCCTCCCGGCTACTCGGCCTGTTGTCTACAATGTCTCCCATTCACTGGGAACAGATTAGCTCCAGGAGCGATGGATTAACGTGTGACTTCTAATTCTGTTTTATGGTGTGTTGAATTTAGGAGTTTTCAATGATCTGGTCAATCTTTGTTATCCACAGTCTGTATATTGTTAAGATGTTTGCTTTGACGGGGAGAGGTTCACAGCAATCCATGTCCCTAATTAGAGATGTCCCGATACTGTATCAGTATCGGCCTTTATTTGTCATATCGGGTCAAATCGGTATCGGTGAATATGCCAGTCTAACCACCGATCCGACACAGGGGTAAGGGGTTGACACTATGGCAGGTAAATAAAATGTTGGGACATGTGGAGTTTGCTTTGGAGTGCAAGTGCACATTTGAGTGAGGAGTCTGCTATAAACACAACACGAGATATATAGCTATAGCTATAAAACACAACATGAGATCACGACACTGGTATCTGTGTGTGTGTGTGTGTGTGTGTGTGTGTGTGTGTGTGTGTGTGTGTGTGTGTGTGTGTGTGTGTGTGTGTGTGTGTGTGTGTGTGTGTGTGTGTGTGTGTGTGCGTGTGAAAGAGATGTCTGCGTTTGTGTGCTATATAGAAAGACAGGGAGAGAGAGAGAGAGAGAGTGCAGTTTACATGTGCAAGCATGTTAACACTCGTGCACAACATCTGTGCGCACTTGCGGGTGCGCGCTTGTCGGTCTATGTCTGCCACCATACGTGTGTGCGAATGTGTGCACCGCCGTGCGCGCATGTGTGTGTGTGTGTGTGGCATGATGTGCGTCCTGGCCTGCCACAGACAGGGGTGCTATATTGGTAATGGTCCCCAGCTGGCCGCGCTGCCCAGGGAACTAAGGGAGCCTGGCTCGGTTAACTAGCAGCCCACAGGAAAATGCTGTATATACCACCGCCGAGGCCCTCCGCTCTGCAGCGCAGCACGCAGTCAGAGCCCTTCCAGCCAAATCAGCCCGCTATAAAACCTGGCCCTCGCATGCCACAGACATGCCGTATGGCAGCCACATCCACTGAAAGGGCAGATGGAAAGGTTAGGCCAGCGCTGTTCCTTTAAGTCCGGGAGTTTATACCAATGGACCGGTGGCATGATTTAACATGACTGTTCATTAACGCATTTAGGAGTCGGACTGATGTGTTCTAAAAATGCTTTCTAAATTCTTTCCGAAACACGTCGAATATTTAGACAAAAAAAAGGTATCTTTCCTTCAAGTTGTACTGCTTAATTCCCAAAGGTGTGAATTGCGTAAATGATATTTATAAAAAAATTACAAAAATGTTATGGTGTTATGTACCTTACATAGCGACAATACCTTACATACCAAAATGGGTTCCCGTCATAAATCTGTCTGTCTGTCTGTCTGTCTGTCTGAATCAGTTTATCACAGCAAAATCTGGAATGTTCATTTACTGTAATGACTGTACAATGTAGGTACAAATGGACCCATGATCAACAGTCCAGATTTGACTGTGGACAATATATATCCATGTATTCAAAATGGTAAATGGTGCATTTATATAGCGCCTTTATCCAAGGCGCTTTACAATGATTAATTCTCTCTCTCTCTCTCTTCTCTCTCTCTCTCTCTCTTCTCTCTCTCTCTCTCTCTCTCCCTCTCCCTTTCCCCCCTCTCCCCCCAGGCCCTGCAGTGATCCAGAGAGGACTGGTGGAGCAGTGATGTTATCAGTCTCAACGGTCATGTCTCCAGGTGAATTCTGTTCTGTCTTCTCTGAGGCCCTGCTGGCTGGCTGCTGGCTCTTGAGGTGTGTCAAACCGTCTCTTGGCTGCACTCTATCCGCCCGCTATAACATATCTGTGCGTGCGTGCGTGCGTTTGAGAGAGAGAGAGAGATAGAGAGAGAGAGAGAGAGAGAGATAGAGCAAAAGAGATGAAGCTGGCTTTGGCCCCAGGCAATCCCCTTGTAGGTGCTGTGTGGCCTCACCTCTGTTCTTCTCTCTCTGTATCTCTCTCTCTCTCTCTCTCTCTCTGTGTGTGTGTGTGTGTGTGTGTGTGTCTCTCTCTCTCTCTCTCTCTCTGTGTCTTTCTCTCTCTTTCTGACTTATCACGCTGATACATTTCCTGTTCCTGGCACGACTCCTGCATAGCTTATGGTTAAAGAAGGCTTTTATCCATCCAGCTCCTCCAGGACACACACACACACACACACACACACACACACACACACACACACACACAGTCACACACACACACACACTGACACAACGCACGTGCACACACATACCAGCACTGGTACGGACCGGCACTGCCCCACCAGACCACAAGCCCAGACAAGCTCCGCTGGCACCCATGGCCCTGATAACATCTCAGGGCTTTATTTCATTTGGGTCTTGCTCTGTTGTGCTCTGGGAAACACAGACAGACGCGCATGCATGTGCACGCACACACACACACACACACACACACACACACACACACACACACACACACACACACACACACACACACACAGGAGAGGGCTTTTGGGGAACGACGAAAGTGGCTTGATTTATGCTGGAATAGCCTGTTTAAAATAAATGCTAAATAATAATATATGGTAGATTTTGAATCTACTGTCTCTCTCTCTCTCTCTCTCTCTCTCTCTCTCTCTCTCTCTCTCTTTCAATAATCAAGCAACCCCTGAAGCCCAAAGAAACATTTGATGTGATTCTGGTTTTCAACTGAACCTTTTCAGCTGCACAATAAACACCCACAGTGTTCATTTAACTCACAGAGGAAGTTGAGGAACCATTTGTACTTACTCTAAATGGAAACTAATGTTAGGAATGGACTAGTGGACAAGAGACTCAGTATAAGTCATTTTACGCTTGGTTGTATGCTGAAAATAGCCGATCTACAAGCTCGCAACGCGACACGTTGTGAGCTTGTAGATCAGATATTTTCAGCAAGTGTAAAATCAGCCATTACGACCGCATCAAGGCCTGCACTAAAATAAAAAGACTAAAACATTCCAGCTGACTAAAATGTGACTAAAACTGAATTAAAACTATTCAAGAGACTATATGACTAAAGCTAAAATCTATAAATTTGCTGCCAAAAACAACACTGGTGCATGCTGGGGGGTTTTGGCCCTTTCCCTTTCCTATGTGGCTGAACCCCCAGACGGAGACTGCTCCAGTGTGGGGCAGCTAAACACTGTGGGCACCTCAACGTCAAATGGGCAGTTTCTTTCCTACTACTACGTGTAAATGTATACGCTTTGGAAAATGGTGTGAAATAATCTTAAGTATACATGATTTGAACACACACGCTACATCATTATCAGACCTAAAATTACCCATCAACATCTCTCGTATATAGCCCCAAAATTACTGGATATGCAGGTGTAGAAATATTTACTTTAATTAAGGAAATTGTAGACTGTATGTATTTGGCTCCACATTTGTAAAACAAGTGTACTTACACAATCCAATGTAAAAATCTAAAATACATAGTTGGTGGGGAGTGTTGTCAGGGGCAGCACTGTTCCGGTTAACCCCCAGCCTCTCTCTAAATGGGAGACCACAACAGCAACGCGTGTGGCATGCCGTCTAGTGTCCTACTTTTAAACTGAGACACACATGCAGCCACGCAGACATGACGAGCCCACTTTACCAGCTACATTTTCCTTTTCTTCTTTCCCTGCATGTCCTGCACGGTCCCGGTGGACTATAGCGCAGAAACCAAGTCCAGTATATATAGGCCTACTTTGTTTTTTAGTCACGGCCGTGGACATGGTACTGTATACGCTTTTACAACACATGTGGTTACTCATCCGATTGTGTGACCTCCTTACTGTATAGGCATTGCAGTGATGCCGGGGCGTGACAGGACACATTGGATATAGGTAACCAAATACAGCGTGCTTTTGACAGATTTACTCGGATCCGTGCAGGCGTGCACACACACACACACACACACACACACACACACACACACACACACAAGCGTGCACACACACATCGTCTCAGTAACATTAAGATAGGTGTATTGATTGTCGACTGTTTGCGGCAAGATTTGTTTGTATAAGAAAAGAAACAATCGGTATTCTGCAGCTGTCCACTTGTTGCTGGAGGCAATGCTAGTTTGTAGTCAACACAGCAGTGAGATTCTTATGCGCCAGTCAGTCCTGCAGCGCATGTGTGCATCTGTGGCGTCTGCGCAGAATGATGCAGCTGTGGGGGTCGGACACATGCGCAGTGTTATAGGGCTGCCGCGCATGCGCAGTGTTTTAATCAATGTTTAAAGGAGAAATTATGACAGTTTAAAGCATTAAAGGTAGCCTATGGAATATACCAAGGCATGCATTATATTTGTGCAAAAAAGGAGGCGAATGCATAAACACTGTAAGCCTTGCGGAACAGTACGACCCAACGATGCACATTCATCAACAATAGCCTGATATGTATTTCACCGTAAAGCAGTCTTGCACACCGAACATAGACAACCTATGAGCTGAAAGCCCGTTGCACCGCATTGTGTGAGCTTGTAGAGCGGTTATTTTCAGAGTGGGGGGAATTAGAAAATGAAACCTTAGTGTGAAAGTGGATCAAAATAGGGATGTGTTTTTTTTTTCTTCGGGAAGGAAAAAGGGTTTGAGAACAAAAACACACACAATGCACATTTAAGCAACACGTACGCCATGTAGCGCCTCGGGCTCTTAAGTGACTCCTTATGACAAAACATGCGGGTGACATAAAGGGGGGGGGGACAGTAAGTGCACCATGAAAGGCTTCAATATCTCTTTTGTGGCGAAGCACCCCGTAAAATAGGAAAACACGGCTGTAAACGGCACTGTCTCCTCGTTTTCTTCTCTCGCCGTCTCTCCTGACGCACCAATCAGAGTGGGCCCGCTAATGAGATAAGAATAAGACACCGCCGGACAACAACAACATCAGGTGGCGAGTAGGATTACCGCTGATTCTGACGAGACCCCTCTCTCGTTTCTCCTTTTCAGAACATACTAATGGCGGTGTTTTTCTTTCCTTCCTGGAGAAAAACAACATATCACTCTTTTTTTAGCCGCTTATTTAAACCTAAACCTGGCGCCGTGCATTTTCACGGATTTTCCTAATGTTTTTTTTCCCAAAAATATCATATATCTAAGGTCAGAAAGCGCACGGCGAAGCATCGTGAACAAAAAGTGAACATGTAGATCTGCTATTTTCGGCATGTGACGTCCTCATACAGCAAAGTACAAACTATAAATATTAAGTGGTGAAAGGGAGAAGCAGATGAGAAGGGCTCGCTCATAAAATGGCTACTTTTAGCCGGGCGTCCAGCCGCGCTGTGCGCTGCAGAACCTGGCAGGTCGTACAGTAACCATGCACAGACATCAGCGGGCCCATGAGGTTTTCATCGGCATGTCTGTCATCCATATAAGCTCGGGATCTTAACCCATGTTGGGCGGGAACGCCTTTTGGTGGTTTAAGCATTATGGTGTAAAAATAGCAGATCTACAAGCTCATAGTGCGGCACAGAGTGCCGCGCTACGAGCTTGTAGGTCTGCTATTTTTGAAATATCGTGAAAATGTGGCCCAAATGTTTGAATATATTCTTTCAGAGCGAACGTTTTTAACTCAAATCTTTGCTTCTGGTGGGGGTCCCTGGAACAACATATTTTCAGAAGGGGGTCGGTGGGCAAATACATTATATTCTTGGGGGTCCTTGACATGAAAATGTTTGTGAACGACCGCTCAGAAAACCGTCAGGATTCAGAAGTCATTTTGTAGAATCGTCGTCAGGTCTAAATGGGTTAAGTGTGTTTTTTAGAGCGAGGGCAACAAGTGTGCATACAGTTGCCAGGCAGGTTCTCATCTGTGTCCTTTGTGTCCTGTGTGTGTGTGAGTGTGTGAGCGTGCGTGCGTGCGTATACGTGCGTGTGTCATCGGTGAGTATCGACGTGTTCTCAGGCCTGTGTGTGTATACAGTATACCGACACTGTCTGTAATTGTGCCTCATCAAATTTTGAACATTACTCATAGCAATGACGAAGCAGCACACCTCTTATCCAATATCACCTCTGAAGCTTAATTTATTACTCCACTGCATGACGGTATGATATTTGCTGAAGAAACAAACAGATTTTCAAGATGGAACTAGTCGTCGTGGTCGTGGTATAATGAGGCCGGTATGGTGTCGCGGAGCCTTCACAGACAGCGCTTCGCTGCATGTGGGCTCGGAGATATTTTCGAAAAGAGAGATTGAAAGTGTGAAGAGTGAAGTAAGTGCTGTAGAATGTAAGTGCTGCACACCACTCCGAAAACCCCCCCCTTTTAAATTCAAAGAAAATAAACAGCGTTCACGGATTCCATGGCCCCCATACTGTACACAGACAAATTCCAGCCACCCCGGAATCACAACAACACGTTTTTTTTTTCTTTTTTCTTCTTCTTTTTTTTACTGGGAGCCGTGCGAAAAACAACGCCTCTGTCTGCCTTTAATGGCGAGGCTCTCTCTCTCTCTCTCTTTCTCTCTCCCTCGTCATAGCAGGGGACAGCGGGGGGGGACGGGGGGGGGTGAGGTTTTTCTAATGCCTCTTAACTGAGGCTGTTAACCCATTCTGACCGGGCACCCATTTTGGTGTTGGCATCATGTTATGCTTTAGCTATTGAAAAATAGCAGATCTACAAGCTCATAGCGCGCCACCGAGTGGCGCGCTACGAGCTTGTAGGTCTGCTATTTTTGAAAAATCGAAGAACGACTGACATTTTTAGAATCTGATCTCAGGTCAGAATGGGTTCATCAGACCAGTGTGTTGTCCAGTGGAAACCTCATATGAATCTGATCTCAGGTCAGAATGGGTTAAGGAGCAAAGAGTCCACACATCTGGACGACACAGTCAGCAGGCACATGCTGAAAGTTAACGCCGCCGCTCGCAGTCCAAATTAGTGGCGAGTTTTATTCCCCCGCTGTGGTAGGAAAATATCAAATCTGCAGCCATATGAGGACCATAAAGATGGCTGTGGACCGTTTGATGCCTTCATGTGGGAGCTTTTTACGCTGCGTGTGTGTGTGTGTGTGTGCGTGCGCGCGCGTGCGTGCAGGCGCGCGTTTTGTGTCTGTGGTGTGATACGTACGCCTCAATGTAAGTGCCTGTACGGTATGCATTCCTGCATGCATTCATGTTTTGTGTGTGTGTGTGTGGCTCGGTAACGGTTATGTGTTCTTTAGCATGTGTAGGTGTGTGTGAATGTGGGTTTAAATGTGCTTGCGTGCGTCGAAGACACCAACTTCGATTGATTTCCTGTATCTGTGTCACATGGCCTAGACCAGCAGAAGGACGTGAGTCACTTAATTCCGATGGAAAAATGACCATGAGCACAGATTGTGACGGATTCCTTTGTCCCATCGTCACTTAAGTAAATAATGGGCCTATTCTTCACGAGCCAGAAGCCACATGTGTTTTGAACATTCTGGCGTTCAAATTGTACTATAGTGTCCACAGACAAATCGGGAGGAGAATGTCTTTGTCCGAGACCTCTGCGTTTGCGACAAACTCTCGCAAGATCTGTAGCAACAGTTCCCGACGTTCACATGGGGTGACCGGCCGCGTCCAGAGAGCGTATCGTAGTGTATATGATTTCACACTATCCTGGAGAGTGTATCTAGTCAAGATCAAAGGTCTGTGCCCCCACGCACCCTGGTGGTCCTGGTGGATCCATCACACATGGCTGACAGGCAGACGGACGGACGGTCACACAGGCAGACAGACAGACAGACAGGCAGACAGACAGACGGGCAGGCAGACAGACAGACAGGCAGACAGACAGACAGACAGGCAGGCAGACAGACAGACAGACAGACAGACAGACAGACAGACAGACAGACAGACAGACAGACAGACAGACAGACAGACGGGCAGGCACGCAGGCAGACAGACGGGCAGACGGGCAGGCAGACAGACAGACAGACAGACAGACGATCTGCTATTTTCACTAGTTTGGGTCGTCCCCCCCCCCCCCTTGATCACCTCATCATTCACAACATGTGAGAGAGGCATGGGGAGAGAGTATGTTTTGCCCTCCGTCCGTGTGTCCGTGTGTGTCCGTGTGTGTGTGTGTGGACTGTGTGGACTGTGTGGACTGAGACAAGAAATCCGCCCGGGACATTTTGGGGGGATTTGGCCCAGACTGGCCCACCACAACCAGCGTGCAGATACTCTACTGACTTTTCGGGTCGAGGCCCATAGGCTACAAATACTTGAAATACAAGCCCTTAACACTATACCACATTTACAGTACAACATAAATGATACACAACCAACAGATAACTCATGTAACATTTTGGCCCAGACCGACCCCCAACCAGAGGGTCGGCCCACGGGCATGTGCCATATGTGCACCCTCCCTGGAGGCCAAGGGAAAACCTTTGCCCTGCATTATTCACATCTGCCTTTTATAGCGCCACCAAGAGGCCGACTTTTGCAAAACACATGTTATGATATTATACCAGATTCTGTCCATCGTTACACAGTATCTCTATATTGTCATGTGCTCAAGACGGATCTGTATAAGTATGTTTTTGTAATAATAATCAAATAATAAAATAATAAAAAAAGTTTTCAAATAAATATAGGGAGTAAAAGTACAATATTTGCCTCTGAGATGTAGATGTAAAAGTACTGGCAATTGGAAATACTCAAGTAAAGTAGAGACATAACTCAAAGTTGTACTTAAGTAAATGTACTTAGTTACTTTCCACCACTACTGTGGATAGTACTATAGTGAATATTATAGGTTATTTGAGGAAGCAATCTGATTGGTTGAAACAGCTTTCTAGCCGCGCTTTAACCACGATATTGGAACAACTAATCAAAGAATTCAGGGTCGTGCTTTTCTCCCAGAGCGCAGCAGACTCGGTGGCTAGGCTAGCTAGTTTCTAAGGGACATTTGTGGCCGTAGTGGTCTTCATCTGTCATTAAAGAAATATTCTTTTCCAGCGATTATCTTAGTTTTAAGGGAATAACTGACTGTTGTATAATTGCAATATTACACTGGAGGGTATGTTCTATGTTCTTCACTTCTGCCATGCCTTCCGCGGCACCGCAGGCGTGCATTAATGACGATAAGGAAGACCCTCTCGTGTAATATTGCTTAACTCTGTGGTCACTAAGTGATGAACACTATGCAGATACTAATTACAACACATGGGGAAATAATGGCTGACTCCATGATATGCTCCACCAATGTTCACAACTTTCACACGCAAGGCCTCGACGCTTTCATCACCTCAAACCTCTGTCAGCCTCTCTCTCTCTCTCTCTCTCTGTCTCTCTCTCTCTCTCTCTCTCTCTCTCTCTCTCTCTGTCTCTCTCTCTGTCTCTCTCTCTGTCTTGTTCTCTCTTTGCTGTTTGCTGTCATCTTAAAGTACACGAGTGAGTCACAGGCCAATATTGTAAACATGCGTGGAGTCGCATTTCTTTGAAAGTTGTCCCTGTGTTCTGTAAGTATAGAGAGCTCTGTTCTTCTGTAGAGAACTGGAGGATGGCTGCTGAGACGTGCAGGGAAGACACACACACACACACACACACACACACACACACACACACACACACACACACACACACACACACACACACACACACACACACACACACACACACACACACACACACACACCCGAGATAACAGTCCCCACAAGCAAAAATATATGCACACAGCATGCGCGCACACACACACACACATAGAGACACACGCGGTCACGCTTGCATTAAGACATGCAAAACACACGCACGCACACTCTGCTCCACCCTCACAACTGCCACCGTGCAAACCCTAATCACAACCCCGGAGCATGGACATCAAATGAAGCAAGTTTAAAAAAAAATCATCAGGAGTAATTAACGCAGTTTCATATGCAAATGTGATTAATGCAAAACTACAAAGTCATTATGCAAATCGACTTTTCCTTGAGCCTCTGTACAAATATTCGCAGCTCAAATCAGGGATCAGTCTTGCCATCTTTCTCTCTCTCTCTCTCCTTTTTTTTTTATCTCTCTGCACACTGTAATGTCGTCAGTTCTAATTGATCCAGATGTGTTACTTTGTACACTCTCAGTGTACAATTAACGCTAAGCATTTTTATTGTGTTCCTCTGTCTCTAACGCATGCACGCGCGTGCTCGCACACACACACACACACACACACACACACACGCACAGTGTCACACGCACACACACACTTCATACCTATATTTCTCTCAATCTCCGTCGGTATGATGGCGGCGTGCCGAAAATATTTACGACACACACCATCCCCATGCATCGTACCGTATACGGCCATGTGTAAATCAGGCTCATCTCTCGTCCTCCCTCTCGGGGCAGACCAGAGGTATATAGTGTACTGTATATACGTGTATTCCGTGTGAACTGTGAAGTTATTTGGACGCAGCAGCAGCAGCAGTGTGTTTTCATGGCGCGCGGCCGTGCCTGGCATCACGCCGGCTGCCTGCTGATTGCTGCATGCCGCCTGGATGCCCTGCTCGCGACGGAGCGAGACAGGGAAGCCTTACTGCGTGCAGGGTTAGTGGGGGGGGCGGGGGGGCAGGGGGGGGAGGCGTATGAATATGCAAAGAGCCTGATTGCTTTTCATGATTAAAGCCTATTTAATATGGAAATGAGTGCAAGCCAGGTGATTAAAGGAGCATCGGGTGGTGGGGCAAAAAGAAAGGGCTGAGAGAGAGAGTGAGAGAGAGAGAGAGAGAGAGAGAGAAAGACAGAGCTTCAAAACTACCCTGTCGGTGTCACTCCTTCCTTAAATCTACATTTAATTCTGAGAGTGCACGTCACTCTCAGAATTAAATGAACACTCAAGGATTGTCTTACTGTGGTGTCGCCACACTCACCACCTCTCTCCTGCGACCTCTCTGGGCACAGAGGTCATATAGTTAGTTAGTATAGTCACAATGCTGTTTCAGTTTACCTGACGAAGGCCGGTGAGCCCGAAACGTTGTATTTTTCGTCCGCTTTGCGGTCAATAAATTGTTTTGGGAGATTTTAAAACGGTGTGCGGATCTCCTCTCCCCTTGTGTCTAACACACACACACACACACACACACTCACACACACACAAAGGTCTTTATAGTTAGCCCATAAAATTCAATTAGTCTGTAGTTAGCTTTTTATTCTCTATAACAATAACACTGTAAGACTAAGAGTGGGTGTTACATTTTTTTAGTTTTTGGTTTTACAAGCCGTGGAAATCTCATATTAGAATGAAATGAATGTTTGGCACTAACTGTACCTTCCACTGGAGGAGCGTGCTAATCCCACCGCTCTTAACAGTAACCAGAGAAATGTGTACAGTATAATATGAACAGAAATTGAACGTTATAGACATTTTGGCCGGTCGTAGTGCAGAATCTAGCCATAAAGCATGTGTTTCTGAAAGCTGGCGTAAGACTCTGTCTACGGTGGAGTTTCATGTTCCAGTGGATACAACACCGCTTAGAACCAGCTAGTGTGTATGTCAGATACCGCCATCGTAGCCGATGTACGGTACCAGCTTCTAGGCTGTTTTTAATTGATGTATGTATAGGGTTAAAGTGGTTAAAGTCATTTTGATGATATATTACCAATGATATATTATATTCCGAGGATCCCCGGAGGGTTCCGGGCCCAACTTTGAGTTACACTACTACTGAGACTAATGCTACTACCAGTCCAGCTCAAGATGGAGAGAGCATGAGAGATACTTACAGACACACACACACACACACACACACACACACACGCGCACGCACGCACGCACGCACGCGCGGGCGTGCACAGCAGACGTGGAAGGATGTCGCTGCAGCACCTTTCATGAAATATTCACCAAGTGCAACTACACAATGTAATTGTGTGATACACCTGTGCTTGTGTGTGGCAGTGAGAAACAGACGGAGGGAGGGAGGGAGAGACAGACAGACAGACAGACAGAGTCAAAGGAGTGAGACGGCGAGGAAGGGAAAACGAGATGGAGAAAAGGGAATATAAATATGAAGAGATAAACCGTGAGAGAGTGTCTGTGTCTGAGCACAAGGAGGAGAGAGAAAGGGTTGTCATGACATCTCCTCGTCTCTCCCCTCTCTACCATGTGGAGGGCATGTATCTTGAAGAGAGCGAGAGAGAGGGAGAGAGAGAACGGAAATAAGGTGAAAGACAAATGAAGAGATTGTGTAGAGGGGGAGACGGAGCGTCCTGGGAGAGGTTCAACTCAGGGCCAGGGTCATCTCAGCATGGATACATGCCCCTAGTGACTACCACACGCTGAGCCCTGACACGGATCATTCTTCACACACGCATGCGCACACGCACATACGCACACGCACACACACACACACACACACACACACACACACACACACACACACATGAACGCACACATTGCATACATCAGCACGGGAAACTCGGGCCACAGACTATGTCATTTTTCATCTACAGCAGTTGTGTGTGTGTGTGTGTGTGTGTGTGTGTGCATGTGCACATGTGTGAATGTACACTATGTGTATATTATGCTCGTACACAAGTGTGTGTTGACCTACTGTATATTATGTGACCGTGCGTGTGTACAATTGTATTTCTATACTTTTATTAAATGTCCCCCAAAGCGTAGAATTAGATACATAGTTTTATGGTTAAAATGATTTGTATACAAAAGGAAAAGATGAAGGTTTGAGTTATAAGAGTAGGAACTTGGAGATTAGGTGTGTTGTGTTGTGTGTGTTCAGTCCGTACATCTTTTGGGCCTGGATGTGCGAGGAAGGCAGCAGTCTGCCGTGTCCAGCCAGGAGAACGACAGACAGGGTGTTATGCAGAACATGATAACTGCCACTGTAGGTTACTGAATGAACAGGGTTACGCTCACATAGTCACAAATGGATCCTTAGCTCTGGTCAATATAGCGTTAGAATGACGAGAAGTAGGCCTGCCTACCTCTAACGCTATGGACCAGAGCTAAAGGGTTGGTCCTAACAGTCACCACCGTTCTGTTGTGTTTTTGTTTATTCAACCTTCAGCATGATCACAGGTTTAAAAGACAGGTGCCATTAAAAACACTGAATTATTGTTGCTGATTACAATATAAAACCTCAAATCTAAAAATCGAATAATGTAAAACACAAATCTAAAATCCACTATCATGTATGAGTCTGCAATATGTATGGGATTGGTGATTTCTTGGTGTCCAGGTCGTCTCCATTGAGTCCATTCTATCTGTGTTATGATGTGATGATAAAAACGTGTGTGTGCTTGCATGCCTGCCCGTGTGTGTCTCACTGTACGTCTCTTGCACATTGGACCTCATTAGACCTATTAAGTGTAATTTAATTTAGCTGAAACTTAAAACTGCCTTAAGTGGCAATCTAATGTGTTGAACAAAGCTCTCGTCCTCTGGTTCATTCAGCCTTGGAGTGCTTTCATGTTCTGTTCACTCACTGATAAGACTGACTGACTGGCTGAGTGACTCACTGGTCTGTCTGTCTGTCTGTCTGTCTGTCTGTCTGTCTGTCTGTCTGTCTGTCTGTCTGTCTGTCTGTCTGTCTGTCTGAATCACCCACTCTGTCTGTCTGTCTGTCTGTCTGTCTGTCTGTCTGTCTGTCTGTCTGTCTGTCTGTCTGTCTGTCTGTCTGTCTGTCTGTCTGAATCACCCAGTCGCTGTCTGTCTGTCTGTCTGTCTGTCTGTCTGTGTTTTCACTACTCTCTGACTGATGATCTGATTGGCTGCCGCCTGGCTCTGTGTCTTCTTTCTGACTGAATGGCTGATTAAAGCCTAATTTATAATCCGTAGTATACGTCAGTGTCGCTTGGAAAGAGAACAGAGCTTCAAGTTAACGGTGCATTGCTTTTTTCCCCTCTTTTTTTTTTTTGGCAAGGGACACCCTGAGCTATGATGGAGTATTAAAGATTAAGCTTATAACTGACTAAATGGATTTGAATAATGCCCTACAAACGGGTTGACTGGTTGACCTGCTGAGAGACTACAGGGCTCCCTAGCTGGCTGGCCTACTGGCAGACTCATTTAAAGGTTTGGTGACTAAATGACTGATTGACTAGCTTGGCTGTTTCAATCATCATTCAATGTGAATCAGACACTTTCACTTAACCCATTAAGACCCGATGACCCGATTCTACAAAAGTCTTAAAAATCTAACAGTTTTCTGAAAAGCGTATACAGTATGTTTCTGTATCAATGGTTCTCACACGTTTTCATGTCAAGGACCCCCCCCTAAAATTATTATTATTATTATATATATATATATATTCAAAGATTCGCACAAATGTTCCAGATGTATCAAAGATAGTGTGCAGCACAACGTGACGTGCTATATGGGCTTGTGTGTATCGGCTATTTCTCAACAGCCAAACGATGTGCTATAATAATAATACAACTAAAATCTAAAATGACACGGATGCAGTTTGAATGGGTTAACCTAACCACGATGGGACCGAGCTCTGTGTTGTACAGATATGTACAATTATATGGTCATGTATATGCATTTTTGTCAATAAAACAAACGTCACTCAAACAAAACCACAGGAACCCTGGCGTCCCTATATTCTGGGTCAACGTGACACACATTGTGTGAGCTTGTGTAGAAGATCGTCTATATCCGGTGAAGAGTGTTGAGGGGGTAAACTAGACCCCGGTCAAGTTTGTACAGGGATTACGTGGTTAACCCATTTAGACCTGAAGACGATTCTACAAATCCTGACAGTGTCAGGATTCTGTAAATCCTAACAGTTTTCTGGAGAAAAAAACGTTTCTATGTCAGTCAGTCGTTCTCAAACGTTTTCATGTCAGGGACCCCCAAGTATAACATAACACTTATAAAACACCAAAAGGGGTTCCCTCCCAAATTGGGTTAACCTACCCAGGCTAGGGTTAAGTGTAGATGCTTGAACCGTAAGTGAGCACAGCAGCCGCGCCTCAACAGCTAAACACTGTGTAATAATATCTGAACCTCAGAAGAAATACTACATGAAATCAGTTCCACATTACAGTATCTGATCCCCGGGCGACTTCTGGTAACCGTGTTGTTGTTGTTGTCACCGCTAAAGCTTGTTCTGTAGCTCTTCCCTTCTTGCTTCTTCTTCTTCTTTTTTTTAATTGGGGTAACTAACGAATAAATTGAGCAATTAACAGCAGCAATGTTACCACCGTGGAAGAGCATGGGAAACACTGTCAGCTTGATTGACTTATACTTGACTAATGCCAGTTCAACTGGAAAGACTGCTCAGACAGAGCACGCATGCACGCATGCATGCACGCACACACACACAGGCATGCATGCATGCACACACAGGCACACACTCGCGCGAGCACACACACACACACACACACACTATTAATCCTCTTCTCCTCACTGTGCGCAGAGGGATGAATTTTAATCAGCTTTCTTAACCTTTTTTTTCCCTCACATGTGCTGCAGGATGTCCTTATGAACAGTGAAGTGACACGCGCGCGCACACACACACACACACACACACAGGCATACTGGCACAAAAACACTGAGGGCAGTTCCTCTGTCACCTTCTGCCTTTCACAATTGGTTCAGACATTGTGTGTGTGTGTGTGTGTGTGTGTGTGTGCACACGCGCTGTCTGTGAAGGAGAGATAGAAAGAGTGCAAGTTTATTGATGTGAGCACAAGTCTTTCTGTGTGTGTGTGTGTGTGTGTGTGTGTGTGTGTGTGTGTGTGTGTGTGTGTGTGTGTGTGTGTGTGTGTGTGTGTGTGTGTGTGTGTGTGTGTGTGTGTGTGTGTGTGTGTGTGTGTGTGTGTGTGCGCGTGCGTGGTTGAGTGTGGATACTCATATGCACATGTGTGAGACTGAGTGCACAGAGTGCTCTCTTTCAAACGTGTGTTTCTAATTGAGCTGCTAAGCTCTCTGTACGTGTGTGTGTGTGTGTGTGTGTGTGTGTGTGTGTGTGTGTGTGTGAGAGTGTGTGTGTGTGTGTGTGTGTGTGTGTGTGAGAGTGTGAGTCAACAGTAATGCCAGCCTTACGAACATCAATTCATATACACTCCCCCTCTGCTCCCATTGTGCTTTGCCTCTGACTAATTGCTCCAATCCTCTTATTTTAACGCAAACGCACACACACACACACACACACACACACACACACACACACACACACACACACACTGCACACACACACACACACACACACACACACACACACACACACACACACACACACATCTCATCTCTTACCTCCTCTCTCCTGTATACAGTACATAAATATGATCATAACTATCCCTTCATCCTGTACATCATCTCTTACCTCCTCTCTCCTGTGTACAGTACATAAATATGATCTTAACCATCGTCTCTTACCTCCTCTCTCCTGCTTGGGGCAGATCCCCTTGGCCGGCGTCAGCCTCCTCTCGTCGTGCCCTCCTCCCTCGCCGCCGGGCGTCACCTGGACGCCCACCTCCACGGGCAGCGCCCCCCTCATGCCGCCCAGCTCCAGGGAGCGGGCCCGGGGCGACACGGGCACCAGGGTGCCCCGGCAGGCGCTCTCGCCCGGCTTGGAGAAGGAGCCCAGGGCCCCGCGCGCGCCCCGGCACAGGCGCCGCTTGTGCTCGATGAAGACCAGGATGTCGCCCAGGGGGAAGTTGGTCTGGCACTGGCCGCAGGTCAGCAGGTCGTGCTCGGGGCCGCCGGGCCCCGCCCCCGCCCCCCGAGGGCCCCCGCCGACGGGGGTGGACGTCTCCGGCGACGGAGATCCCGCCCCCGACTCATGATTGGCCTCTTCTGCGGAGAGGAGAGAAAGAGGAGGAGCAAAAAGGAGGAGGGTGAGTATTAATTAATTAATTGCACTGACGTCGACGCTTCTGTTATAAAACACAGCATAGAATAAATGTGAGGGGGGAGATTTGACATCAAGAGAAAGAGCCATGTTAATTAAAGACAAAACGGGAGAATGATTAGAGACAGATGGAGAAAAAAGGAGAAAACATCAAAGCGCTTTACGTTACCTTTAGGAAGCCTCCTTTTGGTTACATGAAAGATGTTCATTATAATAATGTTCTCAGGCATTTGCCCGTTTCTTTGCCATGAAATACAACCTCTCCAAAGAAAAAACAACTCGAATATACAACCTCTCAAAACAATGATCTGTCGCCTTCCCAACACAAACACATATGAGCTTCTTTATCAGTGCAAGATCAACACAGGAGGGTGTGTGTGTGCGTGTGTGTGTGTGTGTGTGTGTGTGTGTGTGTGTGTGTGTGTGTGTGTGTGTGTGTGTGTGTGTGTGTGTGTGTGTGTGTGTGTGTCTCTCTCTCTGTCTACTCTGCACATGCACACGCGCACACAAGGCCTGCAGGAAACGATTCATTTCACAGAGCTATCTGGGTTTCCGGTGAGGGCTCTTTGCAACGCTAAGGTGCATTATAGCTAACCGGCTGCCTGCACCATGTGGAGCGCAGAACAAGTGTGTGTACAGTGTATCTGTGCATGAGAATGAGAGAGAGAGAGAGAGAGAACGACAACGGTGTTGCGCGTGCGTGCGTGTGTGTGTGTGTATGTGTGTGAAGGGGCTGCATCCGTGGGCATGTGTGAAGCGGGTACATGTGTGCATGTGTGCTCATCCATGTGCTTTTGTGTGCACACAAGCGTGTGTGTGTGTGTGTGTGTATGTGCATGTGTGTCTGCTTGTACACACTATAAACACAGTACAGCGCAGGTGTGTGTCTGTGCAGGCTATACTGTATTCTCCATAGACAGAAAATCCATAGAGCCAAGCGATCCCAGTGTCTCTTTTAACAGAGTAAATCTCATTCTTCTCATATCTGACAGGGCCATTAATAACCATTACACCCCCACACCCCCCCCCCCCCGCACACAAGACACACACACACACACACGCACACACACACACACACACACACACACACACACACACACACACACACACACACACAGAGAGTGCCTGCGCTCTTACAGTGAATCCCTCATGGACAAACCTTATTTTTTCTAACAGCACCCTGATGTACCAGTATGGAAATGGGGCCTCTCTTCCAGAGCCTCAGAGGAAACCTGAAGCTCTGGAGATTCTCCAGGGGTGTCTGTGAGAGCGGGTACCCAGGGAGAGGTGTTGATGCCTGGGAGAGTAGCATGGCACAGCCTGCCCGCCTCCGCAAGTACCACCCACCAACCCTCCTGGTACTCTCTCTCTCTCTCTCTCTCTCTGTTTCTCTCTCTCTCTGTTTCTCTCTCTCTCTCTCTCTCTCTCTCTCTCTCTCTCTCTCACTCTCTCTCTCTCTCTCTCTCTCTCTCTCTCTCTCTCTCAAACATGGCACCCTGGCAACAGCAGAAATTGGATTGAGGGTGTGTTTTTCTAGTGAGGCCTGCTTGTGTGCATGCTTGTGTCTCAGTGACTCAGCCTGTAGCAGTGTAGCATGAGTGTGTGTGTGCGTGCACTCGCATGTGTGTGTGTGTGTGTGTGTGTGTGTGTGTGTGTGTGTGTGTGTGTGTGTGTGTGTGTTTTTTATGCTTATGTTTACGTGCACGTGCACTGCATGCATGCATGTAGAATCCAGAAATCATGTTAAACCTTACAACACTGGATTTTTACCGAGTATCCAAACAGTTGTTATCGTTACAGAGGGAGATCCCAAACCCGTATATCTCTTATCTGTTATCTCACATCCCGATCTCCCATGAAGGCTTCCCTCCCCTACACTACACACGTACAGACACTGCTGTTCCCGTCACACAACAATGTGCAGTTTAGTCTAGTTTCACAACTTAACACTTACTCCTCTGTAGCTAAATGTATGTATCATCCACTACCATTATACTACTGCGCTATACAATTATCTGACCGATAGATTACACGTTCCTTTTATTAATACGGATTTAGATTATTATTACAAAACATTTGTACATTTTATTAGAAAACATACGTTTATCAGTTTATCCCTATACTTTGGCTGTTTGAAAATAGACGATCTACAGTATACAAGCTCACCTTGTAGATCTGCTATTTGTGAAAATATTTTGACACATTTGACAACTTTAGGAAAAGAAAACTGCTATACTCTTGCTGTTTCGAATATAATAATGTTTAACGTAGCAAATGTGTGTTTTTTTTAAAAGTCAAAATGCAAAAGTGTGATAATATCAGATATATTATCCTGATGCTAATACTTTTGCACTTTGACATAATAAAACTAATGCAGTAAAAAAAAATATATATATATACATATATATATATATATATATATATATATATATATATATATATACATTTATATTACTATTTTTTTAGCCTTTGTGCTAAATCTGAGTATACTTCTTTCCCCACTGCCCACCAACCCCCGCCTCCACCCCCACCCCACCCGCGCCGTATCTTTCCAGTCCACTCCCTCCACCCTGACAATTGCCCCGCAGTGGTGATCGCATGCCAACTATCTTCTCTCTAAGCGGCAGAGGATTCCTGGACCCGCGCCAGATAATTTCCATCTCATAATCTTGGGCGGCGAAGACGGAACACAAACGCGTTATTTACCCACAGTTCACAGCTTGTGACCGCAATGCACATGAGCCAATGTTCTGCTCGCGTCCGAGACGACGGGCCATGCAAATGTAGAGTTACACGCCGCTCGCGCGCGTGTGCAATTTTAACCCGTTTTACACCCCAGGCAGATTCTACAAATGCCTTCTAAATCAGTAGTTCTTCACTTTTAAGATGTTTCAAAGGGAAAAAAAGCACATGTACGAGGTCGCTGTGTGCTTACATGTATATCTAAGATGACACAGATGCCTTCCCGGGTTTAACGGGTTAACCCATTAAGACCCGAGGGACGATTCTACGAATGCCTTTCTAAATCGTGACAGTTTTCTTAAAACCCTCATGTTTCTATACGTATAATATGTCATTGGTTCTCAAACTATTTCATGTGACACATTTTCTGAAATTTTCAAAAATAGCAGATCTACAATCTCTTGTAGGCCTATATCTGCTATTTTTCAATAGCTAAAGTATTAACATGATGCTTAAAACACCAAAAGGGGTTCCCGTCCTGAATGGGTGAAATGTGTACGTGTGCACCTGGACGGATGTGATTGTGCGTACGTGCGTGAGTGTGTGTGTGCGACGTCGCCGACGTGCGTGTGTGCATGTGTGTGTGCGTGTGTGAGAAGAAAATAAATAGTAATTTTGATTATTCTAAACAAAGCGAGAGAGAGAGAGAGAGACAGAGAGAGAGAGAGAGAGAGAGAAAACAGTTGTCCTCAAGGGAATCCAGCCACCCTGGGCATGGGTTTCCACTGGCAGCTATACTCGGTTGCCATGATGATTGACTTAAACACATAAATGATAGCCTTGCACTGTGTGTTTAGCACGATTTATAATGTTGCATTAAAATTATACTGTCCATGACTAGTTGACTGCTGCCTACAGCGCCGACTAGTGGCGCGCGATTGCGTGTGCGCGTGTGTTTGCGTGTGTGTGTGTTCGCGCTTGTGCATGTGTTTGCAAGACTCTGCCACGTTCTATTTTCATCTGTGATCCTGAGAACATGCTGGTGACAGGTGGCATGACGAGGATCTGAAAAGGCCCAGATTCCTGACATGTCTTCAGCAGCAACGTCACATCAAGACGAAGGATGACAGACATCTGGCCATTTGAACTGTACTCTCCAGGAATGACACACAGGGAGGGAGGGAGAGAGAGAGAGAGAGAGAGAGGGAGAGAGAGAGAGAGGGGGGGAAGAGAGAGAGAGGGGGGAAGAGAGAGAGAGAGAGAGAGAGAGGGGGGGGGGGGGGAAGAGAGAGAGAGAGAGAGAGGGACGAACGGACGGACAAACGTTTACAGACAGACAGACAGACAGACAGACAGACAGACAGACAGAGAACGAAAGTGAGAAAAAGCCAGAGCTACTGTAGGCTCCTTTGTTACTGTATAAGTACAAGTGACTGAATTCCCAAGGGCTCTATGCTAGGCCCCCTCCTGTTTCGGCTATGTTTACAGCAAAAATAGCTGATGTACATACTCACAAAGTGTCGCAGCACAATGAGTTGTGAGCTTGTAGATCAGCTATTTTCGCTGAAAGTTCTAGCTCCAGAATAGGGATGCCAGTGGTTGATCTGTCACAATGCCTCAGGGATGTCAGTCATCAGTCAATCGTCTTCTTTAACCGCAACCGTTCTGAGGCCAGCCATCCTGTCTATCCTGTACATCACAGATGTATTTGCACATGTGCAACTTAACTTGCACCTTTGCAATATAAGGGCATTTAGCCAAAGTCATACATTGGTACGCACACACTGTATACTATGCATCGTGAAAGGTTTCAAATGCCTCTGCACTGCAGCTTAAGAGGTGCACTACTGTCAAACACACCTGACCACCAACTAGATGACAGTCATGAAACCAAGCTGTCTCACATGGTAGCGTGCGCAGAGAGTCAGTATGTTGTATCAATGTGATTAGTCATCAATGTGTGGAGAGAGAGTCAGTTTGTTGTATCAATGTGAGGAGAGAGAGTCAGTTTGTTGTATCAATGTGATAGAGTCAGTTTGTTGTATCAATGTGAGGAGAGAGAGTCAGTTTGTTGTATCAATGTGATAGAGTCAGTTTGTTGTATCAATGTGAGGAGAGAGAGTCAGTTTGTTGTATCAATGTGAGGAGAGAGAGTCAGTTTGTTGTATCAATGTGAGGAGAGAGAGTCAGTTTGTTGTATCAATGTGATAGAGTCAGTTTGTTGTATCAATGTGAGGAGAGAGAGTCAGTTTGTTGTATCAATGTGAGGAGAGAGAGTCAGTTTGTTGTATCAATGTGAGGAGAGAGAGTCAGTTTGTTGTATCAATGTGATAGAGTCAGTTTGTTGTATCAATGTGAGGAGAGAGAGTCAGTTTGTTGTATCAATGTGATGAAGAGAGAGTCAGTTTGTTGTATCAATGAGGAGAGAGAGTCAGTTTGTTGTATCAATGAGGAGAGAGAGTCAGTTTGTTGTATCAATGAGGAGAGAGAGAGTCAGTTTGTTGTATCAATGAGGAGAGTCAGTTTGTTGTATCAATGAGGAGAGAGAGTCAGTTTGTTGTATCAATGAGGAGAGAGAGAGTCAGTTTGTTGTATCAATGAGGAGAGTCAGTTTGTTGTATCAATGAGGAGAGTCAGTTTGTTGTTTGTTGTCTGTGAAGAGAGAGTTAGTCAGTCAGTGTTGGTTCTCTACCAACACACGCTGCCACTGCACAATACGTACCAGATGGGAAACACAGCACAACACAATGGGCCTCTCTCTTTTTTCTATTTTTTTTTTTTACCAGTATATTACCATTTTGTGTAAAATGTTAAAAGATGCTGGAAGGCCTGGACAGAATCAGATTTAATGGATCAAACATGAATGTTTTCGCAGAGGGTCATGTACTGTCTCATTTGCAGCTATAATATTTTCCGTTCCATATATACAACAAAAGCCCTTTTTATAAACATTTCTTAGCCTTTTGATTTTGTATTTTTAATGATAGATTAATAGCAGTCATATGATCTCCTGCACGGTGTGAGCATATCAAGAGTCAGGTCTGTGCAATTTACACTGCAGGGCCACTCTGTGAAATACTGAGCGATAGTTACGGTCTGCGGCGTGTCAGAACAGGGTCCATGTGGGGTCACGGTTAAACACTCTGGACTCTGCAGTGCATTAGGGCAGTCTACACTCTAGACAGCAGTGGTTCCCACACTTCTTCATGTCAAGGACCCCCAAATTGACACTGAGAACCCCATGAGAGATACGATTTTTACGGCTCTATAGCAGTGATTCTCAACATGTTTAATTTCAAGGACCCCCAGTTTGACATGCATTAGTCTAGGGACCCCCATTTAATGGCATTTCTATCTCTGAGACCCCAATTTATGTTGTAAAATCAATGTTGATTTAACTCTGAGAGTGTACAAATGGAACCGTTAGGGTTCCATTTGTACACTCTCAGAGTTACAGACCCATATAGGGTCCATTTGGTTCCAAACTATCATTCAGCTGGGGACCCCCTGGAACTCACTCAAGGACCCCTGGGGGTCCCCGGACCCCATGTTGGGAACCACTGCTCTACAGCATACCAAGGTGCACACCCACCTACCTAGTTCTGTGGTCATGTGACATCCTCTGAGCCAATGAATCCTAGCGTCTCCAAACAGACCGTTGGCTCACACTTCCGCCTAAAAGTCTGTTCATCGGAAGCGGTGAAAATCGGCAGAAATTCTAATCGGATGTCCCGCCACCACCCAAAACTTCCGTTTCGCATTTTGCAGTGGCGTAAATAAGTCCTACTGCTACTTTCTTCTAGCTTGCTGCTAAGCAGAAATGGAAATTCCTTTATTTTTCATTAAAGATGTTTTGAACTATATTTTCGAACGGTAACGAGCGGGACTTTTAGGAGACTGTGTAGAGAGTCTGAATTGAGAGACAACATGAATTATAATCATTCATATACCAGAAGTGACCCAATTCTATTTAATGTGCCTGGTGTGAATGCACCTTAATATACTGATATGTGTCATTATTTAATTTTTTTACTTCCTGAGGAGTGTAGATGATCTAAAATAATAATAATAATAATTTTCTGGGAACCAAGTCTGTGACGAGAATCATATTTTAGAGCACATTTTTATGTTCACGTCCGTCTACTCTCCATGTGACCGATCTGACGTAACCTCGTTAAAGATTCTAGTTGAACCCGTTGAACGTCGAACGCCAAAAAAGGCCCTGAAACCATTTTCCAGTTGGTCCTCCTGTATACAGATAGAGGCTATATATACACACACTGAAATCCTCGGTGCTCGTTTACTTTCGAGACATGTACAAAATGGAAGCGACTGGACCCGTGGCGAGGTCTGCGTCTCTCAGAGTTACATTAGCACCCGGGGTTTCACCGTGTAGAGTTCACTGTACACTGTGTTCCGTTGGCGGGGAGGAAAGTGAGGCCAGGGGCACAGGTTTGACAGTCAACCATGTTGTATGAGTTCAGACCTGTCCTGTCTCTCTCCACTAGCCCTTTGTTCTCCCTGTTCCAACGGCCTTTCACTGTACATACAGTACCAGATACACACACATACTTCTGTTATACGCACACAGGGACATATAACATATACATAAAATACACACACACACATGTATACAGGCTACTGTCTGTACGTACAAATGTACTCGTATACGACGCACACACAGATGCTTCGACATACATACAAATGCTTCGAATATGCACACATGTACTGTATGTACAAAGACACACATTTACTGTAAATGTACACATAATCTACATGAACACAAAAGCACATGAATGCTCACACACGCACGCGCACACACACACACACACACACACACACACACACACACACACACACACACACACACACACACACACACACACACACACACACACACGTACAGTACAAATTCACACACATACTGTATATGCACACAGATAATTTATGCACAAATCCATCAATTACACACATCTGCTGTATAGGTACAAATACACACACGTACCCACACGAATACACATACGTCGTAAACACATAAACACAAAATACACATGCACACACACACACACACACACACACACACACACACACACACACACACACACACACAGACATGCTCCCTCGTGCACACGCAGCATGTCCAAATCCCATGGAGGGAGTCGGGTGAGATTCCTGCTGTCATTGTAAATAAATGACACCAGCAACATTGCAGATGGTTGCGATCAAAAATTCAAATGACAAGCGGGCTCCGCTTAGAGCCGTATCCCCTCTGTCTCAGCTGTGACTGCCAAGGAGCGCTGCAACAGCGCGCGTTGTGCAAGACCAGGGCTGTGTGTTTCATTATCTTATCACCGTTCAATCCGTAACAGGCTCCCCTCTTATCGTAAATTTTCCCAACCATCGTTCGAGAAAAGTGAGCGAAGCGCGGCCACGCCGTTGACAGTGAGCTGTCAGCTGAAGTGACGTCTGGAGATAAATCTGATCTGATCAGCAAATTTTAGAGGTCAGAAGAAGTAATAATAATTGTGTGGAATTTTATGGCGTTGCAAAAGCGAATTAAAGATGTGTTAGATGGATAAAATGTTGCGTGTGCGTGTGCGTGTGTATGGCTCGTTTAAAACACCAAGACAATAAAATGAGGAAAATCATAAAATCTTCCCTAGTCATCTCCTTTGAGATTACAATCTTGTCACCACAATGTGTGTGAATATTTACTGTGGCGTCTCACTGCGTTACGGTGAGTCTCCTTCTTGCGTTTGACAACCATATGGTGTGAATAAAGAACTAACCATTAGCAGCATCACCGGTAGCATGCCAATTCTGAGAGCAAACAGATAGCTCAAGGCAATTTCAATCGCCGATTCCAGGCAACTATTCTGGGAACCGTGTCTGATCGAACCTTGTATAAAGACGACTCATTTTAATGAAAAGATAAGGCCCTTTATAGATGCTTATCGTTGGTTGATCCCCGTTTAAATTTAGCCATGTCGTATGATCGCCTGTGCTGTAGCCTAGATATTTTTTTGTTGTGGATTCGCCCTCGAGCTCCAGTGGTTGAAAGAGCAATAAACAGAACGAAAACGAATATACCAGCACAAATCAAATGTTTAGATCTTTGCTTTTCAATGCTTTTTGCAAACAGCCTCTTAAACGGCAGATAATCTGCCACTGAGTCAAATCCTTAAATTCATGTTAGAACAGCAGGGTCCTTGGCTGTTCACATGCAGCACACACTCAGTTCCAGCATGCAGGGCCCATAAAGAGTAAGACGATATAGGCCTACTATCTGACTGGTGGACACCATGCATAGGAAGCTAACATGCTATTTCCATGTACAGTATGTGGGTTTAACTGGTGGCCTTGATATTTACAAATTAAGCTTAAAACTTGCGTTTCATGTGCGTCTGTGCACGCGGGGGCGTGTGTGTGTGTGTGTGTGTGTGTTGAGTGTGCGTGTTACCGACATGCACGCAAATACAGATGCATTGCATCGGCACATGCCTATGCCTGCTATACCCACTTGTACGCGAGAGTACAGTGTGTGCATTTATGACCTGTTTTTATGAGTTCGGATGCCCCTCTCGATACCTCGAGACTTGCAGTACAGCCTGTCCAGAAATATGCTGATATTCTGGTTCTCTCCTCCTGCAAGTGGAGCATGACCTATAGGGCCTGCACCACCGCAGGGCTCAGCGCTCTGCTCACTGAAGACACCCGCCGTCTACCGTACTGTGAGCACAACGCTGGTGGTGGCCTGCGGAAAGTGGCACTCTTATTGTTAACACCATTAGATATAGCGTGTGTGTGTGTGTGTGTGTGTGTGTGTGTGTGTGTGTGTGTGTGTGTGTGTGCGTGTGACTGTGTGTGTGGCTATGGCTGTAATTGACAGCTTATACCAACTCCCACGGGTCTAAAATATTTCCACAACCACCTGGGGCAGCGGGTAACAACAGAGAATTCTAAAATGTCAGACCGACAAAAAAAGAAAAACACCACATCGGTGCATAAACAGGGACAGTCCAGTCCAGTTTTTCTCGATTCCTGAAATATTCTCAATGATAGGCCATGTTCTTGTCTCTCTCTATCTCTGTTTCCTTCTTTCTCTCTCTCTCTCTCTCTCTCTCTCTCACCCACACACACACACACACACACACACACACACACACACGCACGCACACACACGCACACACACGCACACAACACACACACACACACTGCACACGGACACAAACACGGACACAAACACACACACTCCTCTCTCGCTCTTTCTGGGAACTGTCTGATTATACTGTACATTTAGGTCTTCATCCTTGTTGACTCAGTCAAATGACGGTCGGTTGGTTTGGTTTTTCGCCCTGCGGTCCTTATATCCTCCAGCCCCATGGTGTCATCCTGGTCCTCTGCAGTCCCACACCCAGCTTAAGGAAATAGCCTGGAGGGACGTGTGCGACCTCATGACACGGCATGGCAGCTAACACACTGGCGCGTTTCATATACCGTACTGTAGTGTAGCCCATGTGTGCGTATGTGCTTATTGAGATGTCCTGTGTATATACAAGTCAAACATGTAGGTGCAGTATTGCAGTGCAAGCAGAGCGAAAGGTGTGGACACGGGCGCACGCACGTACACATCTATGCACGCACACACCACACAGACATACACACACACACACACACACACACACACACACACACACGTATACACACACACACGGACACACACACGGACACACACACACACACACACGGACACACACAGACGTACACATACAGACATACTCAGAGAACAATGGACTACAGTGACAAAAGCACAGGAGCAGGCATGTCTACACACGAACACCAACGCGCACGTGCGTCGTGCTCGCTTACATACAATATACCTGCATTTACCTGGTCTATTCAAGGTCTGCCGTGCATTTGTGTTGCACTTGACCACACTGGCACGTTGAACGTATAAGTAGAAACGGAGTGTCCAGTCAGTCTGCGATCTTGTCCATGAACTGTTAGTTCATGTATGTGTTCTGTCAGTCCTTTCCACCTACCGTGCCCCCCGTCCCCTCCCCTCCCCCTTTCTTAGTCCTCCTTTTCTTTTCTATATGGAAAACGATACGGTGGGACCTATCCCCCTAAAACGAATTTCAACCACTCTTTTACTTTGTAAAGTCTGTCTCACTGATATGTGGCAATAATGAAGCAGTCCTGAGTCCAGCTGTCCTCAGATCAGTAAGAAAATGAAAAAAAGCAGCAACACAGTGTCATGTGAAAGTACAGGTGGTACAAGCCTCCCCCCTGATGCTGCAGACCTTTGCACATGTCACCGCACTCTCGCTGGGTGGGTAGTCTAGATGTCTTCATTTATTCACACGCTCACCAGGGTCAAGTTGAATGTTAGCCCTGTGTGAGCCCCCCCCCCCCCCCTCTCTGACATCTTCATGCCTGGTGCACGAACAGTACAATACCACCGGCTTCATTTATTCATTTGTGACTCTGAGACCAATAACTAATAACCCATTTTGACCTGAGATCAGATTCTTCTACATCCTGACAGTTTTCTGAAAAAGCTATGTTTCTATGTCAGTCGTTCTTTGATTTTACAAAAATAGCAGACCTACAAGCTCGTAGCGCGCTATGAGCTTGTAGATCTGATATTTTTCAATAGCTAAAGCATAACATAATGCTAACACCAAAAGGGGATAATACACTAATAAATACAACCAAAACATATTTGGTTACATGTTGTGTAATATTACGCTCGGAGACAAATTCACACCAAGGATTTTTACAGGTGTATATCCTATGGTTGTCATAAATGTGGAGGTACAGGAAGGCTCGTTAAGAAAAGGCTCGTATAAAGAAGAAGCCTCAGAGAGCAGGGTGTGTTGCTGGAGGAGTTCAACCGCACTTGAACGCAGCCTCAGCGCCAGCTTGTCCGTCAAGCAGCACCAGTTATTCCCGAGCTCTCTCTCTCTCTCTCTCTCTCTCTCTAACTGACCATGTGTCCAATATTAGTGAATTGTGTTTGACAGCGGTGTAAGAGTTGTGACATCTTTCCGTGCCATTGAATCAATTATGAAAATTATTCAGTTCAGTGGGCCTGTTATTAATTTCTGGGATAATTATGGAAAAGCAGAAATGGGATGTCAAACAAAGTGACCCATACGAGGCCCTGAGGGGAGCAGTCAAATATTTAACAGCGAATCCATTGCCAGCCACCAAAGGCACTTAAGACCATTTCGTTATAATTATTTCTCTCAATATATATAGGTAAATGTTAAACACACGCGCACACACACACACACACACACACACACACACACACACACACACACACACACACACACACACACACACACGCGCACACACACACGCACACACACACACACAACACACACAAACACCTGCAGGCCAAACTCCAGCCCTGCAGCTCATGGAAATCGACTGTACCTGTATAAATACAGCATGATTAATGATTGAACTGTATGCTACAACTAGGCCATGCTGTAATTAACTAGTCTATACCTGAAGGGAAGTGTGACAGGGGAGGAAATAAATCTAGATGATCAATATTCGTTATATCAACAAGGAAATCCCTTGAATATATATAGGTTGCACTTATAGGCTATAAGGCTATTATGAAATTAGAGTAAAACGTCTTATGTTTATTTCAGAATTGTGAGCCTATTTGCGCCTCCTTATATTTGACATTGAAAACAGACAATTACACAAAAATAAGCAGAATGACACACAAAGTGAACTGGCTAAATGATTAATCTAAATGCTAAACGGTGTTGGGTGGGACGGAATGTGCCTAACCCTTCTCAACACAAAACAGATTGGCGAGAGATTACATCATGAACTTCTGCAATGAATTAGCCAGATTAGGCCACTATGAAATTGGATTTAGGCAAGGCAGAGCGCTGGGAGATGAAGGCTAGATTGATATAATTGATTTAAAATTGGATTATGCGACTTTTTTAATCATGTGCCCGAAATTTCTTGGCCCAAATCTAATCTATACAATTTCATCAGAAAATGTGGTCTCGCGGCTTCGACATGCCTCAGTCCAAGTTGTGACCCTGTACGCCTTGCAAAAATTACATTAATGACGGTTTAGATTGTTGCTAATAGGCTAGGCCTAGGCTACATCTTGTTTAATTTGTTTCTCTCTATCGCTCTTCTCTTTTACAATTAGGCTACAAACGCAAATCGAGTTGGTGAAGCAGCATGCACGTATAGTCTGTCTCCAAATTATTAGTTTACGTGGAGACGACAGAATGACAATATTAATTGTAGAACTGTGTTCGTGTGTTCGTGTGTGTGTGTGTGTGTGTGTGCGTGCGTGCGTGCGTGCGTGCGTGGCTGCTGTTTGTGGTTATTGATTGTCAATTAAAATAATTTATAGATTAGGTACAAAGACAAAAGAGACAAAATATTTTGAAAACGTCTGAGCCTTGAATTCAATTATCCGCTGACAAAAAGCAATGGGAAACCAATAGACAACATTTAGCCTGACCCTAGTCTACCACATGTTGCCGTCATGAAAATAAGTTTTGTTGGATGAAATACGCTTGTAACACACACACACACACACACACACACACACACACACACACACACACACTCAGACCCACTTATCTAGAGATAATATCATCCCTCTCAATCACGCTGCAGGTAGGCTACTCGTGAAAAGACAACCGTCGTGCATGGCGATTTTTAAAGTATACGATGAGCTATTAATTCCACATCGATTTAAAACAAGAATGGCAAATAAACAATAATCTGATATACATTGATTTGTTTGTGTAGTTGTTCCAATTTTCTTCAGCCTATATTTGTCTTAATTTTCTCTACCATGCAAACTTTTAGTTTTTAACTTTTCATATGATGTTTGTTTACCTCATTTATAATTAACAGGCTGCTAGTGCTATTGTTATAATTTACAATCAGAAGCCAAGGTAATTTGGAATGCAAACGAGCATCACAAGTTGATTCTATGTTAAACAACACTATTTGTAATCAATTTATGGTCTAGTAGGCTAAAGAAAAATTGAACCAGGGGAGGAAAGCTCATTATTGTTTAACCAATTAAGCCACAATTCTCTTTACGACCAATAACTGAAATAGCCAAATTAGCCAATGTCCATAAGCTCAAGGGAGTTGTTGAGTTCATTATATCTGCTAGTTTGTGCATGTGTGATTTGAACATTTTTGGGGAAATGTAATCAATTTGGGAAAAATGATTGGACATTTTGACAAATGCATCCAAAATATAGGCTTAATGTGGTTAAAGTGATAAATAGCCTCAACAAACAGAGAAGTGACTGATTATAAAGTGATATATTCTAAAGGCTACTCACGTCGTATTGTTTCCCTGTGCGTCAACGATAAGTGCTGCGGGTTCACCTGCTTGCGACGGGACATGGTCCCAGAATTTACTCTGGCATTGCCCGGTGAACGGCACTTGGAGTCAGCTTGCACCGTGGTGTCGGTCCTGGATGCTTCCCTCGGCTGACCAACTTTTTTTTTCTCCCACCCTAAAATCCCTCGCTTTGCCAATTCGGAGCACTTCTTTGAGTCGCAGTCAGTCGGGATCGATGATCGATGCTGAGGATGATATGTATGATGCGCGATCGGGTCGGTCGGCGTGTGGTGGTGTGCCCGTGTGCCGTGCCTCTGGAAGGTCAAAGCCACGGCCAGTCCAGACGATGACCCCGCGATGTCCGAGAGACTATATTTGCTGCAGGTGTAGTATAGTCTAGCGGCAACACCTGGATCGATGAAGGTCAGCGCGGCGGGGCTCAGTAATCAATACAAGTGTAAAGTGGTGTGTGAAGTGAACAGGTAGCCTAGGCTGCATCGTCTCAGAATGCTGCGCTTTCTTTCTTCTCCCGGAGGAAACAATCCTGAGAGGGTTGCCGGGTTGCCCACCCCTGTAGCGACCAGACCACCACGGCGGTGAGTCGGTGACAGAGGCACGGTAAAGCCCGCTTGATGATGGGGGTATATAGGCCGGTCTACCTGCCTCCTATAGCGCTGCTTGCTTGCTTGCTGTTTTCCTTTTCCTGTTTTTTCCCCATAAAATGTAAATCGTCTGCACGTGAGGCGGTTTGTTGTTTATTCTCTCTCTCACTGACTCTCACACACGCAACAAAAAAAAATCCCTACAGTCCTTCGAATTCAGGCGTGCGCGAATAAGATGACCATTTGGCACCGCTCAGTCCTCCTCCTCCTCGCGCGTTTTGGCATTGGCACGCCGAATGGCAACTTGGCTCTGGAGGCGGTAGCCTTGTTGAGAGAGAGAGAGAGAGAGAGAGAGAGAGAGAGAGAGAGAGAGAGAGAGAGAGAGAGAGAGAGGTGGAGAGAGAGAGAGAGAGAGAGACGTGAAGACAACAGAACAGACAAGCAGACACCTCCTCCTCATCCAACAAGCCGAGGAGGTCCAATGCTTCCTATAATGTCGAGGCTACTTTCTTGTCTCGCGGCGAGGGGGCTCTGTTCGGGAGGACCCCCCAAACAATGTGTCAGTGTGTGTGTGTGTGTGTGTGTGTGTGTGTGTGCGCGCGCGCGCGTGTGTGATGATCGCCTCCGTGGAACGGGATATAGGATTCAAGTTCAAGTATACGTTCGTGACGTTGCGTCCACGCCGCGAGAGGAGGGGGGGGGGCGAGAGAGACATCATCAGACATTTCAAGGCATGTGTGTGTGTGTGTGTGTGTGTGTGTGTGTGTGTGTGGTGGGGTGGGGTGGGGGGGCATTGGTGGCTCAATGCGACCACCGTCACCACTCACCGCAACGTCTCAGTTTCGGTTCCCATGGCATACATACACACCTGTGCGTGTGTGTGTGTGTGTGTGTGTGTGTGTGTGTGTGTGTGTGTGTGTGTGTGTGTGTGTTATTTGTTTGTCACCTGTCGCCATTTGTAACTCTGACACACTTCTGTTTACTTGTCTTTCCAGCGGGCTAAAGCAGTAGTTGACTGATTGATTGATTGATTGATTGATTGATTGAGTGATTGATTGATTGATTGATTGAAAGATGCAGCCTATATTAACAATATGAATAGGTACATGTCAATAGAACTATTGTCTTTAAAAAAGAACACACACACACACACGCGCATCTGAAAGCTTGGCTCGATCACCGCGGTGAGTTCCCCCATCGCTAAGTGCGCGCGCGTGCAGCGCTCGTTTATTCTAATGAAAATAAAGTGATATAAATGTATAGGCTTAAAAACCCCGCGTGACTACTACACTATACTATACAGGCATATTCCGTAGACAATGTCGAGGTGAATTCGTATAGCTTGTGTTGATGCCGACGCACCGTTTATGCACAGGTCAACTCAACTGGTCAAGACGCATTTGTGTTATTAATTAGCCTATTGTGCAACGTTATTTTAAATAGATAAAATACCAAGCCAAAAATGTGTTGATTTGCTGCTTGCATATGCTATCTCTGGCAGGGTGGTGGAGGTAACCAGGAGGTTGGTTGTTTTAAATAAGCTAATAGGTAATAAAACAAACTAAAATGAATTAGTTATGTTCTATATTACACAAAGCATGCAGTATAGGCTACTGTAGAATCATGCTTTAATTCACCCAGGTATCACAAAGTCAGATTAATGCATTAAACTATAGGCTATCTTAACTTCAACAAATAAAGTATTTTTGAAATGGTCCCTGTCAGCGAATTCATGGAGAAAAAAAATTACCATTGCGCATAATTCGTAAATTAAAGGCAACCCGAATTTTCCCCATTTTACTGAATGTTTTATTAAGGTGACACTGGCTGGGCATTACTTTTTTTCTTGTGGCGACTGTGAGGCAACAGCACCCTCTGTTGGCACGCAAAGGACATATAATGTGCATTGGAGATGGGACTATAGTGGGACCTGCAAATAACATGAACAATGAATTCCTTGCGCACACACACACACACACACACACACACACACACACACACACACACACACACACACACACACACACACACACACATATATATACTAGGCTCTTTGAATATGTTTTTCTCATAGCCTGTATCTGCCAAAGCTTAATATAATAATTAGAGCACACTCAGGATTCTACAACACCGATCAAAGTGCCTCCTTCAACAACAGAACACCAGATCCACTCATTGACAATTAATACTAGCACTAATGGCTAAATATGGCACACATTATTCATTGCATTCGTTTAGATCAACGCGTGCCCTTAACTGACAAATGCCTCATGGACAAGTGCCTCATGTTTATGCCTAATTTATGATCGTAACAGTCAGTGTCCCACACTGAAAATAAAATGGTAAATGGTGCATTTTATAGGCTCTTTACATAGATTGTGCATAGATTACATTCACCCATTCACACACACACACACACACACACACACACACACACACACACACACACACACACCGATTGCAGCGGAAGCCATGCAAGGTACCAACCAGCACATAGGGAGAAATTTGGGGTTCAGTGTCTTGCCCAAGGACACTTCGACATGTAGACAGGAGGAGCCGGGATTCGAACCGCCGACCCATGGATCATTGGACGACCTGCTCTACCTCTTGAGCCACAGTCGCCCGTGGCAACCTACAAGCCTCCAATGCATCCCACATGCTGTGCATGAGCTTGTAGATCGGCAATTTGTGGCACAGGACGCCCTCGCACGACGCAAGTATAAATCAGGCTTCATGCTGATGTGAGACATCACCTCTGCCCCACTTGGCAGAGATTGAATTTTCCTATTAGAGCATACACCGTTCCACACAACTGAATGTTGCACTGCCACTCTCCCATTTGACTGAAATACACTGGGTGGTAAAAAACTAAACCCTAATAACCCTGGTTTAATGTCGATACTATTTCCTCTGGATAGGCAGAGAAGTACTGCGTAGCCATGGCCATACAGTTTAGAGATTCCATTAATAAAATATGTTGGGCAATTTTAAGAGCATTAGAAGTTTGATTGCTTCGGGGCAAGCCTGGGGGACTTTCAGGACAGTAATTATTTATATAAATGAAATGTCATCTCAGCTCTGGCTCAACCAGACCTAACCTCGGCAGACTCGGGCATGGAAACAGTACAGCAACAACAGCTATCTCGCAGACAACAAAAGTATGTTGTCAAGCATATTGCTTTGACTGGGGCACATAAATTCCACATGTGATATAACATGAAATGTCTTTTTTTCTTGTATCAGGGACCACGGGGGCCACCAGCATCACAGAACCACTCAATGCCGTGAGGAAAACATTAGCCCAAGTCAACACACGCACGCACGCATGCACGCGCGCACACACACACACACACACACACACACACACACACACACACACACACACACACACATACATATGCACACGCGCACACACACACTCACTGTCCCCTGGCTCCAAGCAGCTCCTTGATCCTGGCTCTAGGGCTCCTCAATAATACATCAATGTCTCCATTATAGCTTGTGCCTCTTGGCTCGGGGCAAAGGCAGTCTCTGTCGGGTAGCATGGCCCAACATAATGTCACAAATACCACGCAGGTTGTGGACACAGGAAATGTTTTAAGTCCAAATTTGCCTCCAAGGAGACATGACATTGTGCTTTAAGAGCCATATCTGTATAGAATAAAACACCAACACAAGGAGTGAACATCCGCTGAGATGAAAGTTATGTCTGACCAGAAAGAAACTAAAGTGCTTAAGCACTTACGCCCTATTTTATGCTTTGTCGTACGATGGCTTCTGCACACAGCGAAAATAGCCGAACAACGTTGAGCTTGTAGATTGGCTATGTTTGCTATATTTTGGAACAGTTGACATACCCAAAATAGGGAGCCAGGTTGAAAGTACATATGTCCATAAGAAATTCAAATGTAAAATGCAAAAACATAATCAAAATCAATGCTTTGTGTTTACCCAAATCAACTTGTACAAGCTCGCAATGTGTCACAACAACACATAAGCTTGTAGATTGTTGTGTTATTTTTCTATTTTATATATATATATTTATTGACATACCCAAAATAGGGACGCACAGTTGAAAAGTGGTTAATACATTTCTGTTGAATTTGATTATCAGGACAATCCACAAGGTGAAGAGTACAAACACATCAAAGCAGCCATTTTGATGTGTTGATAAAGACAATGAAAGGTCCACTCCAGGACACCTCATGGTAATATGAATATTGCCCTGGGATTTGCTTATATAGTCAGTGTTTCATTATGCAATGTTTAATATTAATAAAGTACGTACAAGTATATATTATTTATAAGCTGATTTACTGTGGCGACTGTGTGTGCATGTGTGTGTGCGTGCATGTACGTGTGTGGTGTGTAATGTATGTAGTGTAGTGTAGACTTGAGTGATTGAGATGCTCCCTTGCTATGGGCAACATGGCAAGGCTCTTACTTTCCTATGGCAAACATGCTGACAATTTCTTCCACAGTTAAAAGGATTTGTCCGAGCATGGCTTAATGTATAATGCATGCACGTTCCAAATTGTATTTGGATTTGATGACTGATGCAGTCTAGTCTTTTCTCTGAGGTGAAACTGACAGAGAGATGGGGAACCTACAACTTTGATAGCAATGTTTGTGATCAGTCAATGTTTGTCACACAGTGTTTACTTCTTGTTTGTATCATCCCTCCATATCTTCCCATCTCTAAATAGGCTTTCTCACATCAACCTGAAGACTCAAATACAATAGTGTCCCTATACTGGTGCGAACATTTGTCAAAAACAGCAGCTCTGCAAACTCACAATGAAGTCGGATTTAAAATAATGCACCTGGTCTGACAAGTGACAACATAAAGTATATTCAGTCAAGAAAGAGGACTTTGGTCGGGTGGCTCAGGGGTAGAAGAGTGGCTGGATGATAACCTGGAAGGTTGCCAGTTCGAACCCGGGCTCCTCCTTAGTGTCGAAGTGTCCTTGAGCAAGACACTGAACCCCTAATTGCTCCTGATGTGCTGGTTGGTGCCTTGCATGGTTTCCGCCGCCATCGGTGTATGAATGGGTGAATGTAATGTTAGTTAGTTAGTTAATGCACAATCTATGTAAAGCGGCTTGGATAAAGGTGCAATATAAATGCACCGTTTACCATTTATTGGTTGCTACAGACTAGTGACTAGAAAAAAGCATCACAACAAGGACATTCACTACAAATGCAGCTTCTGATAAAATAGCTGATATAGAGCGGGACTGCAACTGGCCAGTGGCCAATCAAATATTGTATCTTAATGGATTCAAGCAGACATCAAGCCCTTGTTCTGCTTTTGTAAAAGGAGGAATTCGGAGGCTCTGAGTCTGCGTTTATGCTGTTACAAATTAAGTTGTGGCAGGAGGGAGGAATGTGACTGGCAATTTTGGAGTTACATCAAATACGTATATGTATATATGTTTAAAAACACTGAATATTGTAAAATATCTGGATGAGCATTGCGCTGTACATTTTCCAACAATGACATTACAAACAAGATGGTCTCCAAAGCATCATGTGAACACTACAGTCTTTGCAAACACCATCACTATTGGCAATAAACAAATTAACCAAACTATCTAAAACGTCTGCCTTTTTATTAAAGGAGAGTAACCAGAGAATGATAATGCATGCCGATTTCTTGCCTTAACCAGGTCACTTGCAATATTCAGGTTTCTTCTTGTGTGCATGACCACATACTGTCACAATAGGCAAATGATTGTCTACACCCTCCCCTGGCAGCAACAGAACCGCATTGCACATGGGAACCTGGCAATGGTACTATTCTGAGAAGATGAAAACGATTACAAGTTCTTAAAAATGACAAAAAAATGTATATTTATTCTTTGCGCTTGAGTCAGATGAACAGAGTTACAGTAAGTCTACAATAGTGTGTGTTTGCTGCACAGATGTTTCATGATGGTTTAGAGATAGTGTGATTTAGTGTGATTTAATTACCTCCAAATGGCTGTTCAAAATGCCAGGAAAACCCTGCATATTTATGTCTGTTTTGAAGATTGGACACTTTTTAATGCAATTATTATATTGTTTTATTATACGACTTGTTTCCAAGTATAGACAGAAGTTGATAAGATTCTTTTCAAATTATGGTTGCAAGAACTTGGATTTAGGTTATTTCTAATAATCTTTAGATTGCCTTCGTGAGTCATTAATGTATACATGAGCATTGCATTGCTGGAATTTGGCGGAAGTAGAGGGATTTTGACGGAAGTACCGCTCAAGGAAATTACGTCGACGCTTCGCGAATCTGTTTACATTCTCCGTGTATGAAGCAAGTGTTGTGATTGTATCTGATGGATGTTCTGGCCCGACACTTATGCAATCTCTGACTTATGGTTGTGACCAGGCTTTTCACTTGGCAGATAAGTCAGGCTGGGAAAAAGGCTAACATGAGCCTCATTGTGCCCGCCTACTAATAGGCCGCTTGACCTTTTGGTCTATAACACTTGAACTGTACCTGCTCTGACTGAGTCAGGCTGACTCTGCCACTGCCTCCAAATAATGCAGGCACCAGAAAGGTATTTGGATAGAGTATGTATGAGGTGAAAATACAGTACCCTATAATCTGTCAAGCGGTGGACCATATGAAATATCAATGATAAGACTTTCAAAGAGCTTTTCATTCAGTCATATTGAGTCGTTTGTTCTGTTTGGGTTGTTTGCGCGTCTTTTGAGGTGTCCTTTGTTGAACACAACTTGTCATGTTTGTACCTTGTGACCATTTCAAAGGCTTTGACAGTGATTACTGTAGATAAGAATCATCAAATATCTCACAATTTATCTGTCACGGAGGGATGAGAAGATATCCCATTTCTCTCTCTCTCTCTCTCTCTCTCTCTCTCTATGTAGCTGTATGACTGCAGAAGATTTATCATGCTCAGTCTCTTGCTATGTGGGATTGAACTAATTATGTTGTGCCTAAATGTAAATATGATTTATCAGTGTATTATTTTGCAGTCAACACACACAAAAATGCAACAAACAGTAATGGGAGGGCAATTGATGGAATGCAATGTGTGTTGTGAGCTCTATTTTGATAAATGTTGACTAATTCACTATCAAAAGCAGAGCCATGGATTCCCCCCCTCATCCCCCCAGCATTTTGAACCCACAAGTTAAAAGTAATTAGCGTCATGCTTGGTAGGAGGCAGTGGCTCAGGGGTAGAGTGTGACCGGAGTTCGAACCCCAAATTCCAATACCCAAAATCTCTGCCACTCGCTCACTCACACTCGATGACTCCAGCATGGCAGTGCAATGGTGAAATATGTGACCTGTCGAAATATGGGTGAAATATGTGACCATCTTGCGGAAGTTGTGGACAGTGGACTTCACACAACTTAAATGGAAGTCTCTAAATATGTAGCCTGAAGACCGCTTATAGTTGAACTCTGCTAATAAACAAACTGCAACGATTTACAATTCGGACACTGACATTATGTGATTGTCTATACACGAATGTCCCATATTTCAGCAGGTCATCGATTTCACCGTAACACCACCATGCTGGACTGTGAGTGATTTTGGGTTTGGCTTTATAGTCTTATAGTGTCCTTGAGCACGACACTGAACCCCTAATTGCTGTGCAGGTTGGTGCCTTGCATGGTTTCCTCCGGCATCGGTGTGTACTGTGAATGTGTGTGTGAATGGGTGAATGTAATGAACAATCTCTGTAAAGCGCCTTGGATGAAGGCGCTATATAAATGCACCATTTACCATTTTGGTACAGACATGCTCAGAGCAAGTTCTGTCTGTCAGAGAACTCAATGCTGTTGCTGCTGGCCGACCCATTGGTCGGTCTCAGCTCCATGTTTCTATTCCAATCACATACTCACGTCATAATAATAGAACACCCTATTTAAATGGGGAAGTTGCATTGCTCATTCCTTGCTTGCCTTTTGCTGCTGACGCTTCTGCTGCTGCTGCTTTAACCCTGCAATACCCACCGTTTGGGATCATTAGAATGTCTAGAACATGTACATTTATTATTGTGAAATATATCGCCCGAATGTAAATTATTAATTTATTATTATTATTTTAATAACTATTATAAATGTGCATAACATTTACATAAAACTATATTTTTTTTTAAACATAATTTCCTCTGCAAAGTCCTAGTAGTACAGGGGTGCAAAGTTTAGACTAGTCATTGGTTAGACATGGGTTAAGGTTGTAGTAGTAAGGTTGAAATCTCTTTTTTGCAAGTAGAAATATATCCGGGTGTTAAAGGGTTAAGACTACTGCTCACCCTCTTCCACCCCAGCTACGTTGTTTTGTTCAAATGTAATGAATGGCATGTTTTGAAATAACATTTTATGCATTTATTGTTTTTGCTTTTCTTTGGTAACTTGTTTTGCTGTTTTATGCAGAAGCAGCAGTGGAAAAAAGTACTCGCATGTTTTACTTACTAATTAAAAGTATCAATACTGCAATGTAGAAATAGCCTACTGCGTTACAACTAGTAAAAGTTTAATTTACTTCAGTAAGTACAAAAGTATTGGTATCAAAATGTACTTGTATATACAGGCTACAAAAGTAGAATGTATTCATAATGCGCAATTAATGTCCTGTTTAGTTTTCAAATGTATAAAAACCTTTGAAAATAGCAGATCTATAAACTCACAATATGTCTCATCATGACACATTGTGAGCTTGTAGATCAGCTATTTAAAAATGGCCTGATATGTAGTGAAGTAGAAGTAAAGGTACCTTCAAATTATACTTAAGTACAGTACTTAAGTAAATGTAGTAGAGAGAGAGATTATTATTATTATTATTATCATCATTTTTATTTATTGATGACTGGTATCAGACGATTAACGACAGTCAGGGTCTACTGGACGTCCTTTGTCTCCCTCTAGTGAATTTAAGCCATATCACAGCTTTTGCACAGTCAGTTTGTGCCCGTGATCATTATGACTGAGTCATGGAGGCGGAGTGAGTGCATCATGTTTGTAACATACTAATAATAACAATAGAATAATAATACTTTAAATATTAGTTAAATGAGTGTGGTCTGGCTGTATACAATGTTGCTGCTTAGTTAAAGTATAAGCAGTTGAGTTAAGCTGCCGTGCACGGCATGCATGATCAAATAAATAATGGCGGGTAGGTTTGCGTGACCGGATGACCACGTACTGATCAGCGTTGCCAACTTGCCATGTCCGCTTATATTAAGCTACTTTTTTGCTTGTTTTTCTGTAAAATAGCTTCTAAATATTTGTAGTTGCGGCTTGCCTTGCGGTATGTTGGGCTTTCTTTTGGGCTTGTTTTCCTAGAACTTCAGAGATGAAACCCAGATTCGGCACAAACAAAGGACTAAATTCATTTCGCTCCTATGCCACCAAAATGTAGAACGCCCTACCAACTGTCATTAAGACATGCGAATCCCTTGACTCCTTTAAAACCGCTCTCAAAGGGCACCTACAGACGGCTGCAATTCGAAACTGCCCCCCTCCCACCAACCCCTTTCGGCCTTTCCACCTCACTGTATACTGTCCCCCCCCCCCCCCCCCCCTTTTTTACCTCCTATGATTTCCTGTTTTAATATGGCTATAATAGTAGTGTATATTTGTACCTCTAAATGTTATGATGAATTGAACATGGTGGACCCTATTGTAAACAAGTGTAATGCTTTATGGTGTCGACCACAGTTAACAGTTTTGTAGTGAGTTGTGCTTGAAAATGTAGTGTAATTCTCCAATCTGTTAATAAATTCTTCAATCAATCAATAAATCAATCAAACGGTTGCTTGTTTCTCTCACACCATCTGGCAACACTGGTACTGCGGCGTCACCGCCCGACGATACGACGTACGTGCCGTGACGTTTTCAAAGATGGCGGTGCCCTTGTTACAATGGGTGCTGCTACTTGATACTTGCTAAGCAAACTCACCCCGAATGATCCTAAAATCACTCGCAACTGTGAATATTCGGTCGACTACGCAGAAGGCTACATGTTAAAGGTAAGAACATAATACTCTGTAGACCAAAACGGGGAGTCGCCAGACCATAGGGCGGACAGAATCCGATCCTAGATGGTTTTGTGTCGGCTTGGAAAGTTCCTAGCATTAACCTCCTTTACCTCGAATGAGGCGAGATTAACTAGCTGAGGATAATGACACTAAGGATTGGAACAGTGACGTCATCGCTATCAACAACCATTAAGCCCAAAACCACACCAGTTAGTTGCAACTTGCAAGTGCAACTCCTTCCTTATTTGGGACAGAACCGTCAACAACGACCTTAAAACGGTTTTATCCCAAGGAAGGAGTTGCACTTGCAACTGGTGTGGTTTGGGTTTTTAGTGTGTGTAATGTAGCATCATAACATGGGGACTGGGGAGCGAGGCGAGCCTTTCAGCAATGTATTCAGCTGACGATTTATTTTATCTATTTATTTAGTAGTCTCTAGTCTCTCGCGTTGCCAGACTGTTGCCTCTGCGATTTTCATTTTTCAAACGCTTCGTCCATAAGAACCATTGTCTGGCTACGCGGGACTAGTAGATTATCAAACTAGCTAACTGTGATGATGCTGGTACTGTGCCTAAAGATCTCTATGCCTAATGTTATGCTGTTTTACAACGGTAAATGGCAGGTCATCTACAAGCTCACCGACGAGTAGTTGTGTGAATTCTGTATGGTTGTTTAAGCCGTGATGTGACATCACTGAGTCATCCTTCTGGCGCGCGTGTGTGCGTGTGTCTGACTGTGTGTGTGTGTGTGTGTGTGTGTGTGTGTGTGAGTGTGTGTGTGTGTGTGAGACCATGGATGGTCTCGTGTGGGTAGCTACGAGCATCTTATCAAGTTATCAGACCGGCGGTAACTTTGTCTTGTTGTTGTGATGTGACTGAGCCTGCTGCAGTGTTGCTGCAACGTGGTGTTGATCACGATTGTTTTGTAACGGCCGTGCATTCCGTGTGAATGCTCTCATAATATCCTATCCTGTTGATGGCATGATAGAGTTAAGTACTATTGGTTCACACGAAGCTAACTTGTACTAATCGTAGCTAGCTGTGACCGACCTATAAACTAACAGGTAGTTTAACTTTCAGGACCTTATTGAAGCAACTAAATGTCTCATCAATCGTCAAAGGTAACACTAGTCTGTTAGTGTGCAATGGCCTTTAGGCTATTTGTCTATTTGAACTAGATAGCAGGTGATGTGTAATCTTGCATTGTGTACACATAGGCATAGCCTTGGGTCACAAGAAGGTCGCCTGTCATGACACATGCCAGTCTTGTGTCAAGGCTAGTGTACACTGACTGTACTGGCCTCTTTAACACTTAAAGTACTTGCTGTTGTTGGTCAATTATTTGCACACCTGTTGGCGTGGCCAGTTGGACACAGGTTGTGTTCCCTCCCTGTGTGCTGATGGTTATTCCACCAGAACTGTACCTTTTATCTGTATTTTTGTTTCGTTACTGTGGTGCTGCTTATGGCAACTGAATTCCCCTCTGGTGTCCGGATCAGTAAAGGCCGGTGCAGCGGTTCTTGTATTCTTTATTTTGTTTTATTGAGAATAAGGTTAGAAATAAGTTTCGGGTCGTTAGGCATAGTTTTACTGCGGTTAGTTTAGGAATAGGGTTAGGTTTTGGCATGTTTTACTGAGGTTAAGGGTTAGGAATAAGGTTAGGTTTAACCGTTTAAGCATCATTTACTTAGGTTACTTTAGGAATACCAGGCTGAGCAGTTCTGCCGGCTGTACGCCCGGAGCGACTTGGTAATGGGGCAACTTCGTTGGTATTCCTGTCTGACTCTACAACACGAGAGTAGACACATCATCCGCTACTGGATCGAAAACATTGTTATTGTTAAAACCGACCTGACCATATAGTCCACTAACCCACTAAACCCAGACATGTTGAGTACACCAAGGTTTTGTGAGTATGTATGGGTCCCCAGCATGTAGAAACTGCCGGATGCTAACTTGCATTATGTTGAGCAATTTTCATAATTGGCATAATGTGACCATACCATTATCAACCTATAGAAGGCAATTCAAAATTTCATCATGCTTTAAGTAGCATCAGTGAAATGCACTCCTTGGGCTAAAAACGGCCATAGCCGTCACCACAAATGTGATGATGTCAGCACATTTGGGCTAAGTGGCTATGGCCGTGTTAGCCCAAGGAGTGTTCTTTTTGCAAAACTAATGCTTGGAATGGATTTGGCATCATGAAAAGTTTGACACGTCACATGCTACATAAAGCATGATGAAAATTTGATTTGTTTTTCCTTCTATAGGTTGGTAATGGTATGGTTACATTATGCCAATTATGAAAATTGCTCAACATATGCAAGTTAGCATCCAGCAGTTTCTACATGCTGGGGACCCATACTCAACATTTCTAACATAAAACCTTGGTGTACTCAACATCTGGGATCACAATGGGGCTCTATGGGCTGGCAAGTAGACTAATGTGATAAAGAGCTGCTATATTCTTCTGTCTTCTTTTCTGCGCTAGATATGTAACTAACACATTTTGCATATGCATATGCATTTGCATATGCATACTTCTACAGTGTGCATGTATGAGAGTACACTCTGTGGCCGCAATCTGTTGAGGCCACTGAGCAGCACTAGTGTCAACATTATAACAATAAAACTTAGTTTGTCGAAAGAATGACGTTCCCTGGAGACATCACACCCATACCGGTCCGGGAAGATTCACAGAGTTCAGGGGAAGATGAAGTAGGAATCATGTTGCTTACTCTTGATTGATTGGGAGGACGAAGTAAGCTCCATTGCCACGGAGATGCACAAGATGATTACATCCATATTTTGTGGTGACAATGTCGGCAAGCTGCAGGCAGTATGAACGCTCAAAACTCAGGATGTCGTGAGACACAGCGTGGTGGCATGGTGCGGCGTCCCATGCCAATCAGCACTTGTTGCTTAAAGCATAAACTGGCCTTAATACTCCTGTCCTCTGAGGTGTTCTCTCTGCAATGCTTTGTAAACACTTCCAACCTGTCATGTCATCATCCCATGATCCATCCCTATTCTGGGATCAAATATAGTCGAGATATAGTTGCTTTCAACATTTTCAAAAATAGATCTATAAAGCTAGCTTGTGAGATTGTATTTATACTACTCATCATTATAGCAAACAATTTAGATTTAGATTTGTCATCTAATTATTTTCTTCTTCATCTGTTAGTCTAGTGCAGCCGGCCCGTCCGTCGTTGCCTCTCCACAACCAATGAAGGACTACAAGGAGAACTCGTCTCTATCTGGACAGACATTTCTAGAGCACATCAAGCCATGCTGGTACTGGGACAAGAAGGACCTGGCCCACACCCCGTCCCAGTCCGAGGGCCTGGACCCGGGCACAGAGGCTCGGTACCGGAGAGAGGGGGCCCGTTTCATTTTTGACGTGGGGACCCGACTTGGCCTGTAAGTTATCCATATCCACTTTCCACCCGCTGTCCCTATTTTGGGCAGGTCATTATAGTGAATAAAGTAGCAGATCTACAGGCTCACAATGTGCTCGAATGGGACACATTTGAGACAAATTGTGAGAAATGCCATTTCCACTAAATCCATTATTAATATTATTTTTGAAATGGGGTTTAAGTGGTTGATTCAGATGTTTACCAATACATGCTAGAAATGCTAGTTAATGTAGTTGATGATCGGTAAGAAGGTCAGAGGTGCTGACTCAAAGTGCTGTTTTTGTGAAATTCCTGACTTTATTTCCAGACACTATGATACACTGGCCACTGGAATCATCTACTTTCATCGCTTCTACATGTTCCATTCCTTCAAGCAATTCCCCAGATATGTGAGTTATGTTGACTTTTATGACTATTGCTTTATTTTATTCATTGCCATTGAGTAGCCCTGTGTGCTGATGTGTGTAGTGTATTCCACATGTATGATCAACCATATGACTTGTACCACCAACAGGTGACAGGTGCGTGCTGCCTCTTCCTGGCAGGGAAAGTAGAGGAGACCCCAAAGAAATGTAAAGACATCATCAAAACGGCTCGGAGCTTACTGAACGACGTACAGTTTGCTCAGTTTGGAGACGACCCAAAGGTCTAGTGTCTCTTGATAACTTTTGAACACATTTAATTCTATGTAATGAACCCACATACTCCTTTTTATGACCCCAAGTTGTTCCAGGGCATATAGAACAGTGTAAGTATAGCCTTGTGTTAGCTAGAATATAATGGCCAGACATTTGTAGGACATGCACTTACCGACTGCATGACTTTTCAGGAATGTCCAGGGTCCACACAAAATATTAATATTACCGTAGATGAGTTTATGAATAATTACTGTATTACTGTTATAATTACTGCAATAAGGAAGAGAATAAGAATAGCTTGTGTGGTGAAGCTATTTATGATTAAGCCCCAAATAGATCTTTCGGTGTTAGTTATAGTTATAGTGGTTATAGTTTAGAAACTTTCCTTCGGTTTTCACATAGACGTATATAAAGGCGAGATGGCGCAAGGCTGAGTCTCCGGCGTCGTTCACCTGCGGCCATCTTGCTACAGTCCTACAGTACAGTACGTTCTGTGGTAGCTGGTGAACAGCTCAAACAAAAATACTCCTAAATCGCTAAAGATTTGAGGGATTTACAAACGGGTTTGGTTTTTATAAACGTTATAAACGTGGCTATGATTTAGGGTACTTATCTGTCTAACGTTTCTTATATGAACGTCATAAAAAAGCAGTATGAGTATGCTGACGTCCCTGACGTTTATAACAAACCTTAACCGTTTGAAAATCGGTTGAAAATGCAGCAAGTTATAGTTATTTAAAAAGTACATGCCTAATAGATACAAGCCCACAACAATGCATTGCATTACAAAGCGCTGTGTCCTTATTTTGTAGATGGTCTAATTTTACTATTCAACCAAAGTAGATCAGCCATTTTTCACTATTTATCGTAGTACAGGTGCATGATTTGCCTGTGTTCACGTGTCAGCAGGAAGAGGTGATGGTGTTGGAACGGATCCTGCTTCAGACCATCAAGTTCGACCTGCAGGTGGAGCACCCGTACATGTTTTTGCTGCGCTATGTCAAGCAGCTCAAAGGTACTACCAGGCTCCAAGCCATGTCTCTGTGTGCACTTCATTCATGGGAATTAGTTGGTACAATTAGTTTTTAGTTTTTTTTTTGTAATCTTTGCTATTACTGTTCAAGGTGACAAGAATAAAGTACAGAAAGTACTGCAGATGGCCTGGACCTTTGTCAATGACAGGTGAGCTACAGGCGTGGGACCCTTTTCTGTCACTCACTCACTCGCACACTCGCACACTCACACTCAGTCACTCACACACACACACACACACACACACACACACACTCTCTCTCTCTCTCCAATTTAGTCTCTATATTGACAAAATTGACTAGTACTTGAATGTACAGTACTCTTGATTATGTTATGTATACATTGTATGATATTTACTTTTGTTTAATATTTTGGTGTCTGCGTGTTGGCACAGGACATATATTGTACTGTAAATTGTGTCTGAGCCAAGCCTTGCATCCGCTACACGTGACATTTATGATTGGTTATTTATTTATTTGTATATATTTTTATTGATAGATGTATAGTATGTAGACAGGAAACCGGGGGAGAGAGATGGGGGTTGCATGTGCATTTCACAGCACATTTCTAATGGACAAATAGGCCAGACATGAGACATGTATGCAACTATGCATACATACAACCTCATTGCAATAGTTTTGCATTGTGTCACAGCTTTTCGGACGATACTGCAATTAATGGTATGAAAGATGCTATGCAACAATACTATGTTGCCTAATACTTTGTTTAATAATTTAAAAAAATGATCCAAAATATGTCCAAGGCTTGACCCCTCGCAACATAAATAAATAAAGCAGATGTTAATTTGATCACTTTAGTCACCTGTGCCCCCCTGTCCTCCCTGGCAGCCTGTGCACCATGCTGTCCCTGCAGTGGGAGGTAATACAGGTGTTTAGGTGTCTATAATAACCCTCCCTCCCTCCATCCATCCCGTGCAGCCTGTGCACCATGCTGTCCCTGCAGTGGGATGTAATACAGGTGTTTAGGTGTCTATAATAACCCTCCCTCCATCCATCCCGTGCAGCCTGTGCACCATGCTGTCCCTGCAGTGGGAGGTAATACAGGTGTTTAGGTGTCTATAATAACCCTCCCTCCCTCCATCCCGTGCAGCCTGTGCACCATGCTGTCCCTGCAGTGGGAGGTAATACAGGTGTTTAGGTGTCTATAATAACCCTCCCTCCATCCATCCCGTGCAGCCTGTGCACCATGCTGTCCCTGCAGTGGGAGCCAGAGATCATAGCCGTGGCCGTCATGTACCTGGCCGGACGCCTCTGCAAGTTCGACATCCAGGAGTGGACCGCCAAGCAGTCGTCCCGTCGCTGGTGGGAACAGTTTGTCCAGGACGTCCCAGTGGAGCTCCTGGAAGGTATTCTTTGGACATTTTGACGTGTGGACACTTTTCATGCTGTAAAGTTTACAGAAATTAAAGGTGTCCGTTTACAGTGTAAACAAATTACACTGCTGTTCTGAACGGTCCAACCATTTCTTTGTAACTTTTTTAAGCATTGCTACCTCGTCTTATGTCTCTCTAGAAGCGTTAATATTCCAAACGAGGTGCTTGCTGAAGTCAGAAATTATCACAGAACATCGGCATTATGATCAAAACAGCCTTACCGTTGCTTGGTGTCCCACTGGCCAGAGGAGCCAATCAGGTTAGGCCGTCAGTATGACTAGGGCTAGAACAGGTCGTCTAGTTCATGAGCTTTCATTATACCGTAAAAGGAAGTTATTAGTGCAGCCACGCCCGGCAGCCTGTGAAAACTAGAGTTCTCAACAGGCCTGAAAATTAAGGCCCGGGAGGGGCACGGTGGCACAGTTGGTAGTGCTGTCGCCTCACAGCTAGAAGGTCCTGGGTTCGATTCCCGCTCGGGGCACTGTGGGTGCTGGCGGCGTGTTTCCTCCTCCGCGTCATCAGTGCCCATACCCGAAGGCGGGGTTGGCGAAAGGGCCTTTCTGTGTGGAGTTTGCATGTTCTCCCCGTGTCCCCTAGGGTAGATACCCTCACAAAAACATGCAGTAATCCTGGTCTCTAAACTGCCTCCCCCTGGCCAGCCGGGGCGCCTGATGGAGGGGAAAGGAACTGGTTGGAATAACGTGTTCCTTCCACGCGCTACGTCCAACCAGGGAAACTCCCCCCTGTCAGGTGTAAAGGAGCAACTTGGACACTCGGGCATGAACCATGAAGGGAGCATGAGTTAAGTCCGTTGCTCTCCCCAGGTTGGCGGAGGGTGTGTAGAGCCCAGGATCACAGTAGATGATTGGCACAGGGGTGAAAAATGGGTTACAAAATCGTGGGATAAAAAATAAATAAAAATTAAGGCCCGGCCCTACCTGGGCCCTTATCAAACCCTGTACACTCAAGAGAATGTCCCCGCTACCACCATCAGATCTCCATATATGGATCTGACCTGTTGACATTCCATATGTTGATCTGACCTCATCAAACCCTGTACACTCAAGACATGCTCCTTATGGCCAGTACATAATTCATTCCATGTTGATATGCCAAAGCGCTAGTGCTCGTCGGCAGTCTGCCGTCAACGAGGTGGATGCGACTTTAGGGCGAGGTCACTTCTTGCCCTTAGGCGTCTTACTGGTATAGATCTGCTATCTTCAAGCTTGTAGCTAGTTCCGGCACGTGACAATGACACGTGTTTAAATCAGGCTCAAGGATCCCTTAAGCCCCCCTCCGTGTGTTTTCTGTGAGAGTGACCGAGCCCAGAAAACTCTGCTGTTCTGCTGTGGCACTGACATGATCATCTAAATTTGATTTGAGAAGACACTGGTCGTTTTCCTAAGTGGCCGTTTCACCGTGATGTCACTGAACATTGTGCTCCATTATGTTTAGTTTATTGCTCTTTTACCAAGCAGACGTATTCCAGTCAGACGTGTATTTCAAGGCCCTGCTACAACCCATTTTTAGAATTAATGAAATGAAATGAAAAGTCATTAAAAACAAAAGAATGGAATATAAAAGCAAAGACTTGTGATGGAAAATAAATTTGTCCAATGTGGGTCCTGATTCTTTGATTTGTAGACGCAGCCAGTCTGATTGAAGGTGACCTTTCTTGTGTGTGTTCGTGTGTGTGTCTGTGTGTTTGTCCGTGTGTGTGTGTCCAGACATCTGCCATCAGATCCTGGATCTGTACTCCCAGGGCAATAAACCCATCCCACAGCAGATCCAGGAGAAGCAGGAGAGGGCCTCCTCAACACCCCAGCCACCAGCTCCTCCTGCCCCCCCGGCCCCACTAAGCCTGCCCCAGGCCTCCAACCCACCTCCCCCTCCACCAAAGAAGACCTCGCCCGTGGGCAGCAGCCCCTCGCGCTCGCTCAAACGCTCGCATGTGAGTATGCACACATCGCCTCAGGCGCTCCGATATGATTTCAATAAAGTGTTTTATTCCTGTGATTAATCTCCGTCCTGAGCGTCGAGCGTTACTGTTTGATAGGATGGAGACCTCTGTTTATGCCGCTCAGGGTGTTAATAGTAACAACATTCACATTATGATGATAAATGGCACATATTCGGAAACTTGACATCACTAAACCATCCCGGTTGTGCAAATTCACGACCTGGAGTTCACATTATCATGTCTCTTTCACGCGATCGGAATGTTTTCACCAGGCCAACATTTTATGACAAATCAATTGTTTCACCACTAACACTGCATATGACATGGGGATTTAATTTCTCTAATTGATTGATTGACTTAATTGATTTGTCTTCTCGTTTCAGGTGTCCCCGAAAGATGAACCTAAGCCTCCAGGTAAGACGTTGGATATAACTGCAGGCAGCTTATGCTGCATTCTATTGCTTCAAAGTTTGATGTCTCAGTTTAGTCTCAATGTCTCAAGTTTGTGCACTGTTAGCAAAATGCTGCCAAGAACAATTCATTTAGAAACGTAACGATGCCAATTTTGGAAGAGGCGACATGAGTGTTCCTGGAAGCAGTGACCGAAACAAATTTCTTGCCAAGAGTTTGCTGTGACGGGACTTGTTTTATTTGGTTCCTCTGCTCCAGTAAATGTTGACATTATAAGTCTACCGCTCTGTTCCGCAACTGTATCCGCCGTCACACAAGGGTGTCGCTGACTCGCTGGCCGAAGGGAACGGATTCACAAGCTGCTCCGTTCTTTTTGGCAAGCGACGGCGTCGTCCCACAGAGTATGCATTTGGCTTAACCCATTTAGTCCTGACGTCGAAAAAAAAAAAAAAAAGTCTTCTAAATGATGACAATGTTTCTGTATCAGTGGTGCTCAATATTTCATGTCAAGGACCCCAAAAATGATATGTAATTGGCCACCGACCCCCAATCTGGAAATATGTTGTTCCAGGAACCTCTCAGAAGCAAAGATTTGAGTTAAAATGTTCCCTGTGAAAGAAGATATATTGAAAGATTTGCGCCACATTTTCACGATTTTTCAAAAATAGCAGACCTACAAGCTCTAATAGATGAGCTTATAGACCTGCTATTTATTGCTAACATAATGCTTGATGAAACACCAAAAGGGGTTCCCGCCCAAAATGGGTTAAAGCTTTCTCGTCTCACTGAATTGTCTCATTTGACAGAACAAGTTGGCTCGAAGATCCCACGCCTGGAGAGTCCCATGCCCCCATTGCCCACATCCCAACCTCCCCCTGGTGAGTTTATCTTCAGTCTGCTTTGATCCCTTCTGGATGGGACTGCTTGGATATAAACAAGTAGATGTGATTAACCACTTAAAAATAGCCTATCTGCAAGCTCGCTCTCACTCACAACGCATGATCGGCGCATTGTGAGCTTGGAGATCTGCTGTGTTCCACTAGCATATAGGCCTAGGCCACATTTCTTTTGATCTTTGCCTCTAACGACATGGGTGTAGGCATTGGGTCCAACACCAATTACTTACCAATCACTAAATACTAATAGTTTTCTGATAAACCTATGTTTCTATGTCAGTGGTGCTCAACCTTTTTAATGTCAAGGACCCCCAGAATTATCTGTATTTGGCTGCGGACCCCTCCATCTGAAAATATGTTAAAGTATAACATGATGCTTCAAACACCAAAAGGGGTTCCCGCAAAAGGCTGTCTTGGACGGGAGGCGGCCTTTTTTCCGACAGCATTCTAGCCGACGGGGCAACGATCCGATCCGCAGCGGCAGGACATTCGCTGCGATGCGAAAAAGCGATGGTCCGACATGCGCTGCTCCCGTGCTTGCGGTTAGGGTTCGGTTAGGATTGAGGTTTCGGATCAATATGCTGTCGGAAAAAAGACCTGCACCCGTCTTGGACGGGCCCCTTGTCTGGAACTGAAGATGAGGGAGAGCAGGTCTCCCTGGGTTTTCAGCCCTCTCAGACTTATCGCGTAACCAGCGATAAGTCTCTGGACGTTGGACTTTCTGACATGTACACATACTTACACTCCTTTAATGACATGGAACTCCACCCCAGTACTTGAGTCAAAGTATAGATTCAGCTGGACAAATATTACTCAACAAGTGACAAACTTGTACTTAGAGATAAAGTAATGGGTTACTAAATACATTTTCTTTTTAATAAAAATGCATTGCTGTATTCAAGTTTTTCAGAAATCTTCCAAAAATAAATACTATTCTATACGGTCTATAATTGAAATAGGATTTAATAGGAAAATACCTTTTCCCTTCCTAGAATTATAGTGGAGTCAAAAGTACAATATAAGTATCCAGAAATGCAAATACTCAAGTACTATTCAAGTAAGTATTCCATTGCTAATGAGACTCCCAGACAGACAATCTCATTAGTGTTTTCATTTGAGCCTGATGATGAGTCATCCTGCGTGGCCACTAGGAGGCAGTCTCACTCCAATGTCAAAGCGTGTCTGCATGAATAGGTGTTGTTGTCATACTATACTGTCAGTTGTTCATAACACTACTGCCATACCCTGGACAGTGGTTGTGTCAGTTGTTCATAACACTACTGCCATACCCTGGACAGTGGTTGTGTCAGTTGTTCATAACACTACTGCCATACCCTGGACAGTGGTTGTTTAACAAAAATCACACCGTGTGAACTGAGTGGTGCAATCCCCCCCCCCCCCCCCCCCCTCTCTCTCTCTCTCTCTCTCTCTCTCTCTCTCTCACATTAGAGACACAGCACTACCCCTCTCTCTGTTTCTGGCGCCCCTACTGGTATAAATACGTAACATACTCGTGCTCAAAGACACACACACACACACACACACACACACACACACACACACACACAGGTACACAGGTACACAGGTACATGGACATTGCTGGATGTAGGAGTGGTTGCACCACTCAAAAAACATCCCACGATTTTGTCAACCTGGGGAGAACTGCCCTACTAAAAGAAGAGTACCCTAGGAAATGACGTTGTCTAAACAAATCCAACCTGGTCCGAATGAGTGTCAAAGGGATTTATAAAAATGTATATCTTTGTCGAGAACAAACTATATTCAACTGCCAATAACTAAAGAACAGAGTTTCGCGGTGACACACCCAGGACCCACATTTCCAATTGTCTACATTATACAGCCCTATTTCAGAAACGGTGAAAAATGCTGATCTACGCGCTTGCAATGTATTGCGTTTATGAGCCTTTAGATCTATTAAAAGGTTTTTTAATTAATCGATTTCCGTGTTATTTAAAAAAATATTTTACTACTCACTAACCGAAACGGAATCTTGACCTATTGTTTGGGGATCACTGGTCTAACACAAGAGCGCGCTCTCTGTCTCATCAGAACGCAAAGCTCCCCAGCCGGCTCCGCCTGCAGAGGTTGACCTGGGAGTGGATTCGGCCCCGCCTCCCCCGCACGCCCCTCCCCCTCACCAGCCCCCTCCCCTCCCCCACCGCCCTCCCCCGCCCCCGCCCTCCAGCTACGTCCTGCCCACCATGTCCACCACCAGCTCCTACATGTCCGGCGAGGGCTTCCAGAGCCTCCAGTCGCTGATGAAGACGGAGGGCCCGTCGTACGCCCCCATGCCACCCAGCTACGCGCCCCCGATGCCGGCCTACCACCACCACGCTTACCCGCCGCCCGCTGCGCCGCCCCCGGGCCCCCCGCCCCCTCCTTCCTCTTACCCTCCGCACAGCATGGCCCAGCATGGCTACCCGCCACCGGGCTACAACCACAGCTACCCTGAGTACCCTCCTCCTGGCCACGGGCCCCCTCCAGGAATTGGTCTCCCCGCTGGGTATGACTATCCCCCTCCGCCCCCCGTGCCCCCAGGACAGTCGCAGCCCCTGCCTCCTCCCCCCGGCATGCAAATGAACCGCAGTGGCTGGATGAGATGAAAATGTCGATTCAAGTAACGAGAAGACGGTATGGAAGAGCGGCCTCCAAACCGAGGCTGGTGCAGAGAATCACAACTGAGGATTTTAATGCTCCCCGCGGACCCAAAACAACTTGGATGACATGAACTTGTGTTGTCCTGGTGGTACAAACATGGGAGAGATTGCTCATCTCTAGAATAGCTTGAACGCTTGTGTTAAAGGAGAATCCCGGTGTAGCCGTTTTCTTACCGTAATTTGACGTTATCTAACAACGCGTCAAACGTGTACCCCAACCGGGTACGCTGGGTCTTTAACAAGGCTACCTCTCCCTGTTACTGAAGCCACGTTGGGACAAAAGACGTCTGTCTTTGGTCATTATGAAAGATTCTTTTTGAGCGATCTAAATATTAAGAGATCGTTGTCCAAGACCCCCGGTCGGAGCTGAGCTGCACTGTGCTCTGGATGTATTGTAATATTTCACATGTACCACTCGCTCGTTATTGGATATATTAACGTCTGATCAAGGTAAGAAAACGGCTACTCCCGAATTCTCCTTTAACTGGTCAGAAAACTGAAGTGGACAGTATTGTTAGCAGAACCAGAACGTGGCGGTACGTGTGTGTGCAGTGATTACTTTTCAGCGTATAGCGGCTAATTCACGGTACAACGCCTACATGATACTTCCACTTCTGGTGTACAGTAATAACACTGTCTACTGTCTGATTTTCTTTCTGGTAAACCCGAAATCCGTGCACTGAAATCAAATGCATCGAACATTCTGTCACTGTACTTTAATTTCAGCACAGTGGACATCTGTCTAGAAGTCGCTCATTAATTAAGTATACCCCCGTTAGGAGGGGCTACATTCATTTTCTTTTAGTTTTACTTTTTATGTTACATTCTCGCCCTCCATTTTCAAAGGAGAGTAAAAACCCCTAGCTATTTCAAGTTCCATTGTGTGTTTTGACCATGTCTTTGCGTCAGTCTACCTGAAGTCCTGTCCACAGAATCTTCACTCCTCCTCCGTAAGAGCTTCGTCGTCTGTATCAGGCTGTGTTGAATTCCCAAGATGGTGGAACATGCGTATGTATTAAAAGAAACTTGCTGTATATGGTCTTTCTCATAGTTGTGTTACTTTAATTCTGTGAAAAGGGTTTACAGTCATGTTAACACGTTTTTGTTCCCAAACCAGAAAACTAGTCAACCACCCACGTCTATAACACTGGACAAGTCCACGGTATATTTTGTACATATCTGGTATGAGGAACTTTATGAAGAGTTTATATACGTATGTGCCTTACCAAGGCTTTTCTTTAACGGATGATTATAACCTTTGTTTTTGTGTTTTAACTGGCCCTTGGGAAAATAAAGACCTGCTTTTCCTACTTTGAATCGAGTCATCTGTGTGTAGGATAGATCGGACTTATTTAGTTTGAGGTTTTTTTTTAGGCGCCCTCCTACCTGACCAGGTAGGTCTTACCTGGTCTTAGGTTAGGTGCCTTAGATGATGCCCCATTTATGTTGCATGTCCAGTACCATGGCACTGTTAGGCCAGTCAATCTAAGCCAAAAAAGGCCCAACCCAAAATAACTTGCAGTAGTAGCACGCCGTTTTTCATCGTTTTTTTAGGATTTGAAGAAAAAATGAAAAAAACGATGGGTTATAGCCCATGTTTTTTGAAATTTTGAAAAAAAAAGTTATCCTCGTTTCTCATTTTGGACCATGGGCTATAGCCCATATCGTACGGCATACTATAGCACGCCGTTTTTCATCATTTTTGAGGATTTGAAAAAAATGAAAAAAACGATGGGTTATAGCCCATGTTTTTTGAAATTTTGAAACAACCAAAAGTGTCAAATAATGGTTAGAAGCTGTTTTCTTTTCTTTTCAAAATCTTTTTATTTGAGTTTTTGTGACAGACCCAGGGGTAAGCATTATCAGACAGACATATCAAATATGGAAATAAAAATAAATAAAACTCCATCCCCTATCCCACCCACCCCCCACCCACACTCCCAAGGATAGTCGAAGAATACATGAATATAGTTACAAAAATTAATAAATTAAATACAAAGTAGATAATAATAGAGCAGATTTTAATAGCAGAGCAGAATTTGTTCCATTTGTGTTTGTGGCTGGTGTGGCCGAGGCATAGGCACGGCGCACTACCGTTTGTGTGTCGTGGTAGAATGTCATAATCGGACCCCAGGTTTTGTAAAAGGCACGGCACACTATACCGTTTGTGTGTCGTGGTAGAATGTCATAAACGGACCCCATGTTTTATAAAACTTTTTTCCAGAGCCGGCAATTGAAAATCTCAACATCTCCAACTCGAGACAGGACATTATATCACGAAGCCACTGACGGAGCACGGGCCGGGCAGCATCCTTCCATTTGAACAGAATGGCACTTATCGTAATCGATACGCCTAAGTAGGTAAATTGATTCTTCTCAACCTTAAAGGGTATGTGACTATAGTCTAGGTCAGAAGCAGCTTCATTGGCTGGTAATATTATGCTTTTACTTAAGTTTATTTTGTAGCCAGAGATACGACCAAATTGATCAAGTAATGATATAGCTGCTGGCAAGGAGGTTGATGGGTCAGAGACAAACAGCAGCAGGTCGTCTGTTTTTCAACAACCAAAAGTGTCAAATAATGGTTAGAAGCTGTTTTTCAACAACCAAAAGTGTTAAATAATGTTTTAGGAGCTGTTTCTCAACAACCAAAGTGTCAAATAATGGTTAGAAGCTGTTTTTCAACAACCAAAAGTGTTAAATAATGTTTTAGGAGCTGTTTCTCAACAACCAAAAGTGTAAAATAATGTTTTAGGAGCTGTTTCTCAACAACCAAAGTGTCAAATAATGGTTAGAAGCTGTTTTTCAACAACCAAAAGTGTCAAATAATGTTTTAGGAGCTGTTTCTCAATAACCAAAAGTGTAAAATAATGTTTTAGGAGCTGTTTCTCAACAACCAAAGTGTCAAATAATGGTTAGAAGCTGTTTTTCAACAACCAAAAGTGTCAAATAATGTTTTAGGAGCTGTTTCTCAATAACCAAAAGTGTAAAATAATGTTTTAGGATCTGTTTCTCAACAACCAAAGTGTCAAATAATGGTTAGAAGCTGTTTTTCAACAACCAAAAGTGTCAAATAATGTTTTAGGAGCTGTTTCTCAATAACCAAAAGTGTAAAATAATGTTTTAGGAGCTGTTTCTCAAAAACCAAAGTGTCAAATAATGGTTAGAAGCTGTTTTTCAACAACCAAAAGTGTCAAATAATGTTTTAGGAGCTGTTTCTCAATAACCAAAAGTGTAAAATAATGTTTTAGGAGCTGTTTCTCAACAACCAAAGTGTCAAATAATGGTTAGAAGCTGTTTTTCAACAACCAAAAGTGTCAAATAATGTTTTAGGAGCTGTTTCTCAACAACCAAAAGTGTAAAATAATGTTTTAGGAGCTGTTTCTCAACAACCAAAGTGTCAATTAATGGTTAGAAGCTGTTTTTCAACAACCAAAAGTGTCAAATAATGTTTTAGGAGCTGTTTCTCAACAACCAAAAGTGTAAAATAATGTTTTAGGAGCTGTTTCTCAACAACCAAAGTGTCAAATAATGGTTAGAAGCTGTTTTTCAACAACCAAAAGTGTCAAATAATGTTTTAGGAGCTGTTTCTCAATAACCAAAAGTGTAAAATAATGTTTTAGGAGCTGTTTCTCAACAACCAAAGTGTCAAATAATGGTTAGAAGCTGTTTTTCAACAACCAAAAGTGTCAAATAATGTTTTAGGAGCTGTTTCTCAATAACCAAAAGTGTAAAATAATGTTTTAGGAGCTGTTTCTCAACAACCAAAGTGTCAAATAATGGTTAGAAGCTGTTTTTCAACAACCAAAAGTGTCAAATAATGTCTTAGGAGCTGTTTCTCAATAACCAAAAGTGTAAAATAATGTTTTAGGAGCTGTTTCTCAACAACCAAAGTGTCAAATAATGGTTAGAAGCTGTTTTTCAACAACCAAAATTGTCAAATAATGTTTTAGGAGCTGTTTCTCAACAACCAAAAGTGTCAAATAATGTTTTATGAGCTGTTTCTCAACAACCAAAGTGTCAAATAATGGTTAGAAGCTGTTTTTCAACAACCAAAAGTGTCAAATAATGTTTTAGGAGCTGTTTCTCAATAACCAAAAGTGTAAAATAATGTTTTAGGAGCTGTTTCTCAACAACCAAAGTGTCAAATAATGGTTAGAAGCTGTTTTTCAACAACCAAAAGTGTCAAATAATGTTTTAGGAGCTGTTTCTCAACAACCAAAAGTGTAAAATAATGTTTCAGGAGCTGTTTCTCAACAACCAAAGTGTCAAATAATGGTTAGAAGCTGTTTTTCAACAACCAAAAGTGTCAAATAATGTTTTATGAGCTGTTTCTCAATAACCAAAAGTGTAAAATAATGTTTTAGGAGCTGTTTCTCAACAACCAAAGTGTCAAATAATGGTTAGAAGCTGTTTTTCAACAACCAAAATTGTCAAATAATGTTTTAGGAGCTGTTTCTCAACAACCAAAAGTGTCAAATAATGTTTTATGAGCTGTTTCTCAACAACCAAAGTGTCAAATAATGGTTAGAAGCTGTTTTTCAACAACCAAAAGTGTCAAATAATGTTTTAGGAGCTGTTTCTCAATAACCAAAAGTGTAAAATAATGTTTTAGGAGCTGTTTCTCAACAACCAAAGTGTCAAATAATGGTTAGAAGCTGTTTTTCAACAACCAAAAGTGTCAAATAATGTTTTAGGAGCTGTTTCTCAATAACCAAAAGTGTAAAATAATGTTTTAGGAGCTGTTTCTCAACAACCAAAGTGTCAAATAATGTTTTAGGAGCTGTTTCTCAACAACCAAAAGTGTCAAATAATGTTTTAGGAGCTGTTTCTCAACAACCAAAAGTGTCAAATAATGTTTTAGGAGCTGTTTCTCAACAACCAAAGTGTCAAATAATGGTTAGAAGCTGTTTTTGAAAAAAATGAAAAAAACGATGGGTTATAGCCCATGTTTTTTAAAAATTTGAAAAAAGTTAGCCTCGTTTCTCATCATTTTGGACCGTGGGCTGTAGCCCATATCGTACGGCATACTATGGCACGCCGTTTTTCACCATTTTTGAGGATTTGAAAAAAATGAAAAAATAAAAAAAACGATGGGTTATAGCCCATGTTTTTTGAAATTTTGAAAAAAAAGTTAGCCTCGTTTCTCATCATTTTTGACCGTGGACTATAGCCCATATCGTACGGCATACTATGGCACGCCGTTTTTCATCATTTTTGAGGATTTGAAAAAATGAAAAAAACGATGGGTTATAGCCCATGTTTTTTGAAATTTAGAAAAAAAAAGTTAGCCTCGTTTCTCATAATTTTGGACCGTGGGCTATAGCCCATATCGTACGGCATACTATGGCACGCCGTTTTTCATCATTTTTGAGGATTTGAAAAAAAAAAGAAAACGATGGGTTATAGCCCATGTTTTTTGAAATTTTGAAAAAAAAAGTTAGCCTCGTTTCTCATAATTTTGGACCGTGGGCTATAGCCCATATCGTACGGCATACTATGGCACGCCGTTTTTCATCATTTTTGAGGATTTGAAAAAAATGAAAAAAACGATGGGTTATAGCCCATGTTTTTTGAAATTTTGAAAAAAAAGTTAGCCTCGTTTCTCATCATTTTTGACCGTGGGCTATAGCCCATATCGTACGGCATACTATGGCACGCCGTTTTTCATCATTTTTGAGGATTTGAAAAAAATGAAAAAATGAAAAAAAAGATGGGTTATAGCCCATGTTTTTTGAAATTAAAAAAAAAAAGTTAGCCTCGTTTCTCATCATTTTGGACCGTGGGCTATAGCCCATATCGTACGGCATACTATGGCACGCCGTTTTTCATCATTTTTGAGGATTTGAAAAAAATTAAAAAATCGATGGGTTTATAGCCCATGTTTTTTGAAATTTTGAAAAAAAAAGTTAGCCTCGTTTCTCATCATTTTTGACCGTGGGCTATAGCCCATATCGTACGGCATACTATGGCACGCCGTTTTTCATCATTTTTGAGGATTTGAAAAAAATGAAAAAATGAAAAAAACGATGGGTTTATAGCCCATGTTTTTTGAAATTTTGAAAAAAAAAAGTTAGCCTCGTTTCTCATCATTTTGGACCGTGGGCTATAGCCCATATCGTACGGCAAACTATGGCACGCCGTTTTTCATCATTTTTGAGGATTTGAAAAAAATGAAAAAATGAAAAAAACGATGGGTTATAGCCTATGTTTTTTGAAATTTTGAAAAAAAAAGTTAGCCTCGTTTCTCATCATTTTGGACCGTGGGCTATAGCCCATATCGTACGGCATACTATGGCACGCCGTTTTTCATCATTTTTGAGGATTTGAAAAAAATGAAAAAATGAAAAAAACGATGGGTTATAGCCCATGTTTTTTGAAATTTTGAAAAAAAAAGTTAGCCTCGTTTCTCATCATTTTGGACCATGGGCTATAGCCCATATCGTACGGCATACTATAGCGCGCCGTTTTTCATCATTTTTGAGGATTTGAAAAAAATGACGAAATGACAAAAACGATGGGTTATAGCCCATGTTTTTTTAAATTAAAAAAAAAAAAGTTAGCCTCGTTTCTCATCATTTTGGACCATGGGCTATAGCCCATATCGTACGGCATACTATAGCGCGCCGTTTTTCATCATTTTTGAGGATTTGGAAAAAATGACGAAATGACAAAAACGATGGGTTATAGCCCATGTTTTTTTAAATTTGGAAAAAAAAAGTTAGCCTCGTTTCTCATCATTTTGGACCATGGGCTACAGCCCATATCGTACGGCATACTATAGCGCGCCGTTTTTCATCATTTTTGAGGATTTGAAAAAAATGACGAAATGACAAAAACGATGGGTTATAGCCCATGTTTTTTTTAATTTTGAAAAAAAAGTTATCCTCGTTTCTCATCATTTTGGACCATGGGCTATAGCCCATATCGTACGGTATACTATAGCGCGCCGTTTTTCATCATTTTTGAGGATTTGAAAAAAATGACGAAATTACAAAAACGATGGGTTATAGCCCATGTTTTTTGAAATTTGGAAAAAAAAAGTTAGCCTCGTTTCTCATCATTTTGGACCGTGGGCTATAGCCCATATCGTACGGCATACTATGGCACGCCGTTTTTCATCATTTTTGAGGATTTGAAAAAAAAAAAAAAATGAAAAAAACGATGGGTTATAGCCCATGTTTTTTGAAATTTAAAAAAAAAAGTTAGCCTCGTTTCTCATCATTTTTGACCGTGGGCTATAGCCCATATCGTACGGCATACTATGGCACGCCGTTTTTCATCATTTTTGAGGATTTGAAAAAAATGAAAAAATGAAAAAAACGATGGGTTATAGCCCATGTTTTTTTAAATTAAAAAAAAAAAGTTAGCCTCGTTTCTCATCATTTTGGACCGTGGGCTATAGCCCATATCGTACGGCATACTATGGCACGCCGTTTTTCATCATTTTTGAGGATTTGAAAAAAATTAAAAAATTAAAAAAACGATGGGTTTATAGCCCATGTTTTTTGAAATTTTGAAAAAAAAGTTAGCCTCGATTCTCATCATTTTTGACCGTGGGCTATAGCCCATATCGTACGGCATACTATGGCACGCCGTTTTTCATCATTTTTGAGGATTTGAAAGAAATGAAAAAATGAAAAAAACGATGGGTTTATAGCCCATGTTTTTTGAAATTTTGAAAAAAAAAGTTAGCCTCGTTTCTCATCATTTTGGACCGTGGGCTATAGCCCATATCGTACGGCAAACTATGGCACGCCGTTTTTCATCATTTTTGAGGATTTGAAAAAAATGAAAAAAACGATGGGTTATAGCCTATGTTTTTTGAAATTTTGAAAAAAAAAGTTAGCCTCGTTTCTCATCATTTTGGACCGTGGGCTATAGCCCATATCGTACGGCATACTATGGCACGCCGTTTTTCATCATTGTTGAGGATTTGAAAAAAATGAAAAAATGAAAAAAGCGATGGGTTATAGCCCATGTTTTTTGAAATTTTGAAAAAAAAAGTTAGCCTCGTTTCTCATCATTTTGGACCATGGGCTATAGCCCATATCGTACGGCATACTATAGCGCGCCGTTTTTCATCATTTTTGAGGATTTGAAAAAAATGAAAAAATTAAAAAAACGATGGGTTTATAGCCCATGTTTTTTGAAATTTTGAAAAAAAAAGTTAGCCTCGTTTCTCATCATTTTGGACCGTGGGCTATAGCCCATATCGTACGGCAAACTATGGCACGCCGTTTTTCATCATTTTTGAGGATTTGAAAAAAATGATAAAATGAAAAAAACGATGGGTTATAGCCTATGTTTTTTGAAATTTTGAAAAAAAAAGTTAGCCTCGTTTCTCATCATTTTGGACCGTGGGCTATAGCCCATATCGTACGGCATACTATGGCACGCCGTTTTTCATCATTTTTGAGGATTTGAAAAAAATGAAAAAATGAAAAAAACGATGGGTTATAGCCCATGTTTTTTGAAATTTTGAAAAAAAAAGTTAGCCTCGTTTCTCATCATTTTGGACCATGGGCTATAGCCCATATCGTACGGCATACTATAGCGCGCCGTTTTTCATCATTTTTGAGGATTTGAAAAAAATGACGAAATGACAAAAACGATGGGTTATAGCCCATGTTTTTTTAAATTAAAAAAAAAAAAGTTAGCCTCGTTTCTCATCATTTTGGACCATGGGCTATAGCCCATATCGTACGGCATACTATAGCGCGCCGTTTTTCATCATTTTTGAGGATTTGAAAAAAATGACGAAATGACAAAAACGATGGGTTATAGCCCATGTTTTTTTAAATTTGGAAAAAAAAAGTTAGCCTCGTTTCTCATCATTTTGGACCATGGGCTACAGCCCATATCGTACGGCATACTATAGCGCGCCGTTTTTCATCATTTTTGAGGATTTGAAAAAAATGACGAAATGACAAAAACGATGGGTTATAGCCCATGTTTTTTTTAATTTTGAAAAAAAAGTTATCCTCGTTTCTCATCATTTTGGACCATGGGCTATAGCCCATATCGTACGGCATACTATAGCGCGCCGTTTTTCATCATTTTTGAGGATTTGAAAAAAATGACGAAATGACAAAAACGATGGGTTATAGCCCATGTTTTTTGAAATTTGGAAAAAAAAAGTTAGCCTCGTTTCTCATCATTTTGGACCGTGGGCTATAGCCCATATCGTACGGCATACTATGGCACGCCGTTTTTCATCATTTTTGAGGATTTGAAAAAAAAAAAAAAAAAAAAAAAACGATGGGTTATAGCCCATGTTTTTTTAAATTAAAAAAAAAAGAGTTAGCCTCGTTTCTCATCATTTTGGACCATGGGCTATAGCCCATATCGTACGGCATACTATAGCGCGCCGTTTTTCATCATTTTTGAGGATTTGAAAAAAATGACGAAATGACAAAAACGATGGGTTATAGCCCATGTTTTTTTTAATTTAGGAAAAAAAGTTATCCTCGTTTCTCATCATTTTGGACCATGGGCTATAGCCCATATCGTACGGCATACTATAGCGCGCCTTTTGTCATCATTTTTGAGGATTTGAAAAAAATGTCGAAATGACAAAAACGATGGGTTATAGCCCATGTTTTTTGAAATTTGGAAAAAAAAAGTTAGCCTCGTTTCTCATCATTTTGGACCGTGGGCTATAGCCCATATCGTACGGCATACTATGGCACGCCGTTTTTCATCATTTTTGAGGATTTGAAAAAAAAAAAAAAAAAAAAAAAAACGATGGGTTATAGCCCATGTTTTTTTAAATTAAAAAAAAAAAGTTAGCCTCGTTTCTCATCATTTTGGACCATGGGCTATAGCCCATATCGTACGGCATACTATAGCGCGCCGTTTTTCATCATTTTTGAGGATTTGAAAAAAATGACGAAATGACAAAAACGATGGGTTATAGCCCATGTTTTTTTAAATTTAGGAAAAAAAGTTATCCTCGTTTCTTATCATTTTGGACCATTGGCTATAGCCCATATCGTACGGCATACTATAGCGCGCCTTTTGTCATCATTTTTGAGGATTTGAAAAAAATGACGAAATGACAAAAACGATGGGTTATAGCCCATGTTTTTTTAAATTAAAAAAAAAAAGTTAGCCTCGTTTCTCATCATTTTGGACCATGGGCTATAGCCCATATCGTACGGCATACTATAGCGCGCCGTTTTTCATCATTTTTGAGGATTTGAAAAAAATGAAAAAAACGATGGGTTATAGCCCATGTTTTTTGAAATTTTGAAAAAAAAAGTTAGCCTCGTTTCTCATAATTTTGGACCGTGGGCTATAGCCCATATCGTACGGCATACTATGGCACGCCGTTTATCATCATTTTTGAGGATTTAAAAAAAAAAAAAAAAAAAAAAAAACGATGGGTTATAGCCCATGTTTTTTTAAATTAAAAAAAAAAGAGTTAGCCTCGTTTCTCATCATTTTGGACCATGGGCTATAGCCCATATCGTACGGCATACTATAGCGCGCCGTTTTTCATCATTTTTTTGAGGATTTGAAAAAAATGACGAAATGACAAAAACGATGGGTTATAGCCCATGTTTTTTGAAATTTGGAAAAAAAAAGTTAGCCTCGTTTCTCATCATTTTGGACCATGGGCTATAGCCCATATCGTACGGCATACTATAGCGCGCCGTTTTTCATCATTTTTGAGGATTTGAAAAAAATTACGAAATGACAAAAACGATGGGTTATAGCCCATGTTTTTTGAAATTTGGAAAAAAAAAGTTAGCCTCGTTTCTCATCATTTTGGACCATGGGCTATAGCCCATATCGTACGGCATACTATAGCGCGCCGTTTTTCATCATTTTTGAGGATTTGAAAAAAATGAAAAAAACGATGGGTTATAGCCCATGTTTTTTGAAATTTTGAAAAAAAAAGTTAGCCTCGTTTCTCATAATTTTGGACCGTGGGCTATAGCCCATATCGTACGGCATACTATGGCACGCCGTTTATCATCATTTTTGAGGATAAAAAAAAAAAAAAAAAAAAAAAAAACGATGGGTTATAGCCCATGTTTTTTTTAATTAAAAAAAAAAGAGTTAGCCTCGTTTCTCATCATTTTGGACCATGGGCTATAGCCCATATCGTACGGCAAAAAATGACGAAAAATGACGAAATGACAAAAACGATGGGTTATAGACCATGTTTTTTGAAATTTGGAGAAAAAAAAGTTAGCCTCGTTTCTCATCATTTTGGACCATGGGCTATAGCCCATATCGTACGGCATACTATAGCGTGCCGTTTTTCATCATTTTTGAGGATTTGAAAAAAATGACGAAATGACAAAAACGATGGGTTATAGCCCATGTTTTTTGAAATTTGGAAAAAAAAAGTTAGCCTCGTTTCTCATCATTTTGGACCATGGGCTACAGCCCATATCGTACGGCATACTATAGCGCGCCGTTTTTCATCATTTTTGAGGATTTGAAAAAAATGACGAAATGACAAAAACGATGGGTTATAGCCCATGTTTTTTGAAATTTGGAAAAAAAAAGTTAGCCTCGTTTCTCATCATTTTGGACCGTGGGCTATAGCCCATATCGTACGGCATACTATAGCGCGCCGTTTTTCATCATTTTTGAGGATTTGAAAAAAATGACGAAATGACAAAAACGATGGGTTATAGCCCATGTTTTTTTAAATTAAAAAAAAAAAGTTAGCCTCGTTTCTCATCATTTTGGACCATGGGCTATAGCCCATATCGTACGGCATACTATAGCGCGCCGTTTTTCATCATTTTTGAGGATTTGAAAAAAATGAAAAAAACGATGGGTTATAGCCCATGTTTTTTGAAATTTTGAAAAAAAAAGTTAGCCTCGTTTCTCATAATTTTGGACCGTGGGCTATAGCCCATATCGTACGGCATACTATGGCACGCCGTTTATCATCATTTTTGAGGATTAAAAAAAAAAAAAACGATGGGTTATAGCCCATGTTTTTTTAAATTAAAAAAAAAAGAGTTAGCCTCGTTTCTCATCATTTTGGACCATGGGCTATAGCCCATATCGTACGGCATACTATAGCGCGCCGTTTTTCATCATTTTTGAGGATTTGAAAAAAATGACGAAATGACAAAAACGATGGGTTATAGCCCATGTTTTTTTAAATTTAGGAAAAAAAGTTATCCTCGTTTCTTATCATTTTGGACCATTGGCTATAGCCCATATCGTACGGCATACTATAGCGCGCCTTTTGTCATCATTTTTGAGGATTTGAAAAAAATGACGAAATGACAAAAACGATGGGTTATAGCCCATGTTTTTTTAAATTAAAAAAAAAAAGTTAGCCTCGTTTCTCATCATTTTGGACCATGGGCTATAGCCCATATCGTACGGCATACTATAGCGCGCCGTTTTTCATCATTTTTGAGGATTTGAAAAAAATGAAAAAAACGATGGGTTATAGCCCATGTTTTTTGAAATTTTGAAAAAAAAAGTTAGCCTCGTTTCTCATAATTTTGGACCGTGGGCTATAGCCCATATCGTACGGCATACTATGGCACGCCGTTTATCATCATTTTTGAGGATTTAAAAAAAAAAAAAAAAAAAAAAAAACGATGGGTTATAGCCCATGTTTTTTTAAATTAAAAAAAAAAGAGTTAGCCTCGTTTCTCATCATTTTGGACCATGGGCTATAGCCCATATCGTACGGCATACTATAGCGCGCCGTTTTTCATCATTTTTTTGAGGATTTGAAAAAAATGACGAAATGACAAAAACGATGGGTTATAGCCCATGTTTTTTGAAATTTGGAAAAAAAAAGTTAGCCTCGTTTCTCATCATTTTGGACCATGGGCTATAGCCCATATCGTACGGCATACTATAGCGCGCCGTTTTTCATCATTTTTGAGGATTTGAAAAAAATTACGAAATGACAAAAACGATGGGTTATAGCCCATGTTTTTTGAAATTTGGAAAAAAAAAGTTAGCCTCGTTTCTCATCATTTTGGACCATGGGCTATAGCCCATATCGTACGGCATACTATAGCGCGCCGTTTTTCATCATTTTTGAGGATTTGAAAAAAATGAAAAAAACGATGGGTTATAGCCCATGTTTTTTGAAATTTTGAAAAAAAAAGTTAGCCTCGTTTCTCATAATTTTGGACCGTGGGCTATAGCCCATATCGTACGGCATACTATGGCACGCCGTTTATCATCATTTTTGAGGATAAAAAAAAAAAAAAAAAAAAAAAAAACGATGGGTTATAGCCCATGTTTTTTTTAATTAAAAAAAAAAGAGTTAGCCTCGTTTCTCATCATTTTGGACCATGGGCTATAGCCCATATCGTACGGCAAAAAATGACGAAAAATGACGAAATGACAAAAACGATGGGTTATAGACCATGTTTTTTGAAATTTGGAGAAAAAAAAGTTAGCCTCGTTTCTCATCATTTTGGACCATGGGCTATAGCCCATATCGTACGGCATACTATAGCGTGCCGTTTTTCATCATTTTTGAGGATTTGAAAAAAATGACGAAATGACAAAAACGATGGGTTATAGCCCATGTTTTTTGAAATTTGGAAAAAAAAAGTTAGCCTCGTTTCTCATCATTTTGGACCATGGGCTACAGCCCATATCGTACGGCATACTATAGCGCGCCGTTTTTCATCATTTTTGAGGATTTGAAAAAAATGACGAAATGACAAAAACGATGGGTTATAGCCCATGTTTTTTGAAATTTGGAAAAAAAAAGTTAGCCTCGTTTCTCATCATTTTGGACCGTGGGCTATAGCCCATATCGTACGGCATACTATAGCGCGCCGTTTTTCATCATTTTTGAGGATTTGAAAAAAATGACGAAATGACAAAAACGATGGGTTATAGCCCATGTTTTTTTAAATTAAAAAAAAAAAGTTAGCCTCGTTTCTCATCATTTTGGACCATGGGCTATAGCCCATATCGTACGGCATACTATAGCGCGCCGTTTTTCATCATTTTTGAGGATTTGAAAAAAATGAAAAAAACGATGGGTTATAGCCCATGTTTTTTGAAATTTTGAAAAAAAAAGTTAGCCTCGTTTCTCATAATTTTGGACCGTGGGCTATAGCCCATATCGTACGGCATACTATGGCACGCCGTTTATCATCATTTTTGAGGATTAAAAAAAAAAAAAACGATGGGTTATAGCCCATGTTTTTTTAAATTAAAAAAAAAAGAGTTAGCCTCGTTTCTCATCATTTTGGACCATGGGCTATAGCCCATATCGTACGGCATACTATAGCGCGCCGTTTTTCATCATTTTTGAGGATTTGAAAAAAATGACGAAATGACAAAAACGATGGGTTATAGCCCATGTTTTTTGAAATTTGGAAAAAAAAAGTTAGCCTCGTTTCTCATCATTTTGGACCATGGGCTATAGCCCATATCGTACGGCATACTATAGCGTGCCGTTTTTCATCATTTTTGAGGATTTGAAAAAAATGACGAAATGACAAAAACGATGGGTTATAGCCCATGTTTTTTGAAATTTGGAAAAAAAAAGTTAGCCTCGTTTCTCATCATTTTGGACCATGGGCTACAGCCCATATCGTACGGCATACTATAGCGCGCCGTTTTTCATCATTTTTGAGGATTTGAAAAAAATGACGAAATGACAAAAACGATGGGTTATAGCCCATGTTTTTTGAAATTTGGAAAAAAAAAGTTAGCCTCGTTTCTCATCATTTTGGACCGTGGGCTATAGCCCATATCGTACGGCATACTATAGCGCGCCGTTTTTCATCATTTTTGAGGATTTGAAAAAAATGACGAAATGACAAAAACGATGGGTTATAGCCCATGTTTTTTTAAATTAAAAAAAAAAAGTTAGCCTCGTTTCTCATCATTTTGGACCATGGGCTATAGCCCATATCGTACGGCATACTATAGCGCGCCGTTTTTCATCATTTTTGAGGATTTGAAAAAAATGAAAAAAACGATGGGTTATAGCCCATGTTTTTTGAAATTTTGAAAAAAAAAGTTAGCCTCGTTTCTCATAATTTTGGACCGTGGGCTATAGCCCATATCGTACGGCATACTATGGCACGCCGTTTATCATCATTTTTGAGGATTTAAAAAAAAAAAAAAAAAAAAAAAAACGATGGGTTATAGCCCATGTTTTTTTAAATTAAAAAAAAAAGAGTTAGCCTCGTTTCTCATCATTTTGGACCATGGGCTATAGCCCATATCGTACGGCATACTATAGCGCGCCGTTTTTCATCATTTTTGAGGATTTGAAAAAAATGACGAAATGACAAAAACGATGGGTTATAGCCCATGTTTTTTGAAATTTGGAAAAAAAAAGTTAGCCTCGTTTCTCATCATTTTGGACCATGGGCTATAGCCCATATCGTACGGCATACTATAGCGCGCCGTTTTTCATCATTTTTGAGGATTTGAAAAAAATGACGAAATGACAAAAACGATGGGTTATAGCCCATGTTTTTTGAAATTTGAAAAAAAAAAGTTAGCCTCGTTTCTCATCATTTTGGACCATGGGCTACAGCCCATATCGTACGGCATACTATAGCGCGCCGTTTTTCATCATTTTTGAGGATTTGAAAAAAATGACGAAATGACAAAAACGATGGGTTATAGCCCATGTTTTTTGAAATTTGGAAAAAAAAAGTTAGCCTCGTTTCTCATCATTTTGGACCATGGGCTACAGCCCATATCGTACGGCATACTATAGCGCGCCGTTTTTCATCATTTTTGAGGATTTGAAAAAAATGACGAAATGACAAAAACGATGGGTTATAGCCCATGTTTTTTGAAATTTGGAAAAAAAAAGTTAGCCTCGTTTCTCATCATTTTGGACCGTGGGCTATAGCCCATATCGTACGGCATACTATAGCGCGCCGTTTTTCATCATTTTTGAGGATTTGAAAAAAATGACGAAATGACAAAAACGATGGGTTATAGCCCATGTTTTTTTAAATTAAAAAAAAAAAGTTAGCCTCGTTTCTCATCATTTTGGACCATGGGCTATAGCCCATATCGTACGGCATACTATAGCGCGCCGTTTTTCATCATTTTTGAGGATTTGAAAAAAATGAAAAAAACGATGGGTTATAGCCCATGTTTTTTGAAATTTTGAAAAAAAAAGTTAGCCTCGTTTCTCATAATTTTGGACCGTGGGCTATAGCCCATATCGTACGGCATACTATGGCACGCCGTTTATCATCATTTTTGAGGATTAAAAAAAAAAAAAAAAAAAAAAAAAACGATGGGTTATAGCCCATGTTTTTTTAAATTAAAAAAAAAAGAGTTAGCCTCGTTTCTCATCATTTTGGACCATGGGCTATAGCCCATATCGTACGGCATACTATAGCGCGCCGTTTTTCATCATTTTTGAGGATTTGAAAAAAATGACGAAATGACAAAAACGATGGGTTATAGCCCATGTTTTTTGAAATTTGGAAAAAAAAAGTTAGCCTCGTTTCTCATCATTTTGGACCATGGGCTATAGCCCATATCGTACGGCATACTATAGCGCGCCGTTTTTCATCATTTTTGAGGATTTGAAAAAAATGACGAAATGACAAAAACGATGGGTTATAGCCCATGTTTTTTGAAATTTGAAAAAAAAAAGTTAGCCTCGTTTCTCATCATTTTGGACCATGGGCTACAGCCCATATCGTACGGCATACTATAGCGCGCCGTTTTTCATCATTTTTGAGGATTTGAAAAAAATGACGAAATGACAAAAACGATGGGTTATAGCCCATGTTTTTTGAAATTTGGAAAAAAAAAGTTAGCCTCGTTTCTCATCATTTTGGACCGTGGGCTATAGCCCATATCGTACGGCATACTATGGCACGCCGTTTTTCATCATTTTTGAGGATTTGAAAAAAAAAAAAAAAAAAACGATGGGTTATAGCCCATGTTAAAAAAAAAAAAAAAAAAAAAGTTAGCCTCGTTTCTCATCATTTTGGACCATGGGCTATAGCCCATATCGTACGGCATACTATAGCGCGCCGTTTTTCATCATTTTTGAGGATTTGAAAAAAATGACGAAATGACAAAAACGATGGGTTATAGCCCATGTTTTTTGAAATTTGGAAAAAAAAGTTATCCTCGTTTCTCATCATTTTGGACCATGGGCTATAGCCCATATCGTACGGCATACTATAGCGCGCCGTTTTTCATCATTTTTGAGGATTTGAAAAAAATGACGAAATGACAAAAACGATGGGTTATAGCCCATGTTTTTTTAAATTAAAAAAAAAAGAGTTAGCCTCGTTTCTCATCATTTTGGACCATGGGCTATAGCCCATATCGTACGGCATACTATAGCGCGCCGTTTTTCATCATTTTTGAGGATTTGAAAAAAATGACGAAATGACAAAAACGATGGGTTATAGCCCATGTTTTTTTAAATTTGGAAAAAAAAAGTTAGCCTCGTTTCTCATCATTTTGGACCATGGGCTATAGCCCATATCGTACGGCATACTATAGCGCGCCGTTTTTCATCATTTTTGAGGATTTGAAAAAAATGACGAAATGACAAAAACGATGGGTTATAGCCCATGTTTTTTGAAATTTGGAAAAAAAAAGTTAGCCTCGTTTCTCATCATTTTGGACCATGGGCTATAGCCCATATCGTACGGCATACTATAGCGCGCCGTTTTTCATCATTTTTGAGGATTTGAAAAAAATGACGAAATGACAAAAACGATGGGTTATAGCCCATGTTTTTTGAAATTTTGAAAAAAAAAGTTAGCCTCGTTTCTCATCATTTTGGACCGTGGGCTATAGCCCATATCGTACGGCATACTATGGCACGCCGTTTTTCATCATTTTTGAGGATTTGAAAAAAATGACGAAATGACAAAAACGATGGGTTATAGCCCATGTTTTTTTTAATTTTGAAATAAAAGTTATCCTCGTTTCTCATCATTTTGGACCATGGGCTATAGCCCATATCGTACGGCATACTATAGCGCGCCGTTTTTCATCATTTTTGAGGATTTGAAAAAAATGACGAAATGACAAAAACGATGGGTTATAGCCCATGTTTTTTTAAATTAAAAAAAAAAAGTTAGCCTCGTTTCTCATCATTTTGGACCATGGGCTATAGCCCATATCGTACGGCATACTATAGCGCGCCGTTTTTCATCATTTTTGAGGATTTGAAAAAAATGTAAAAATGAAAAAAACGATGGGTTATAGCCCATGTTTTTTGAAATTTTGAAAAAAAAAGTTTGCCTCGTTTCTCATCATTTTGGACCGTGGGCTATAGCCCATATCGTACGGCATACTATAGCGCGCAGTTTTTCGTCATTTTTGAGGATTTGAAAAAAATGACGAAATGACAAAAACGATGGGTTATAGCCCATGTTTTTTTTAATTAAAAAAAAAAAAGTTAGCCTCGTTTCTCATCATTTTGGACCATGGGCTATAGCCCATATCGTACGGCATACTATAGCGCGCCGTTTTTCATCATTTTTGAGGATTTGAAAAAAATGAAAAAATGAAAAAAACGATGGGTTGTAGCCCATGTTTTTTTAAATTAAAAAAAAAAAGTTAGCCTCGTTTCTCATCATTTTGGACCATGGGCTATAGCCCATATCATACGGCATACTATAGCGCGCCGTTTTTCATCATTTTTGAGGATTTGAAAAAAATGACGAAATGACAAAAACGATGGGTTATAGCCCATGTTTTTTTTTATTTTGAAAAAAAAGTTATCCTCGTTTCTCATCATTTTGGACCATGGGCTATAGCCCATATCGTACGGCATACTATAGCGCGCCGTTTTTCATCATTTTTGAGGATTTGAAAAAAATGACGAAATGACAAAAACGATGGGTTATAGCCCATGTTTTTTGAAATTTGGAGAAAAAAAAAGTTAGCCTCGTTTCTCATCATTTTGGACCATGGGCTATAGCCCATATCGTACGGCATACTATAGTGCGCCGTTTTTCATCATTTTTGAGGATTTGAAAAAAATGACGAAATGACAAAAACGATGGGTTATAGCCCATGTTTTTTGAAATTTGGAAAAAAAAAGTTAGCCTCGTTTCTCATCATTTTGGACCATGGGCTATAGCCCATATCGTACGGCATACTATAGCGCGCCGTTTTTCATCATTTTTGAGGATTTGAAAAAAATGACGAAATGACAAAAACGATGGGTTATAGCCCATGTTTTTTTTTATTTTGAAAAAAAAGTTATCCTCGTTTCTCATCATTTTGGACCATGGGCTATAGCCCATATCGTACGGCATACTATAGCGCGCCGTTTTTCATCATTTTTGAGGATTTGAAAAAAAATTAAAAAACGATGGGTTATAGCCCATGTTTTTTTAAATAAAAAAAAAAAGAGTTAGCCTCGTTTCTCATCATTTTGGACCATGGGCTATAGCCCATATCGTACGGCATACTATAGCGCGCCGTTTTTCATCATTTTTGAGGATTTGAAAAAAATGACGAAATGACAAAAACGATGGGTTATAGCCCATGTTTTTTTTAATTTTGAAAAAAAAGTTATCCTCGTTTCTTATCATTTTGGACCATGGGCTATAGCCCATATCGTACGGCATACTATAGCGCGCCGTTTTTCATCATTTTTGAGGATTTGAAAAAAATGACGAAATGACAAAAACGATGGGTTATAGCCCATGTTTTTTGAAATTTGAAAAAAAAAAGTTAGCCTCGTTTCTCATCATTTTGGACCGTGGGCTATAGCCCATATCGTACGGCATACTATGGCACGCCGTTTTTCATCATTTTTGAGGATTAAAAAAAAAAAAAAAAAAAAAACGATGGGTTATAGCCCATGTTTTTCATCGTTTCTCATCATTTACTCATCAGTACTTGTTATTATGTTGCAGATGAGTCAAGGTTAAAGCTACCTGAAGCGGTTCTGCACAGTGCACACTGACCTTGGGACAGATGGGGAGGATTCTCCTATTAAAAGCAAAAGGTTATTATGTTTTATTTCTACACATCTATTGACGACTTGACAACATCTATGCAAAAACCTAAGCCAAGGAAGACGTAAGAATGGTATTACTTGCCGTTCATGTTTTGAGTTTATGCAACATGTTGATACTATATTTGGTTTGTCAATGCAGTCCAGCTGAACTGACTAGTCCACCAACGATTCAACATCCATTTGGTCCAGATTCCCATGGGAGCAACACCACGGTAAACTGAAGATATTCTGTTAATTTGAGTTTGCTTAAATATTAATGTAACCTGTAAAATGTCTTGACTGCTTTGCTCTGTCTCTTCATTGTCCAGGATGGGCTGGCTAATGCACCAGCCATTTCATGCTGATTGCAGAGTACACCCTGACCAGAGAAGCCATGTGTCCCACCAGAGAAGCAGTGCATCTACCCCTGGCCTGCAACAGCAGCAACAGAGAAACAGTGCATCTACCCCTGGCCTGCAACAGAGAAGCAGTGCATCTTCCCCTGGCCTGCAACAGAGAAGCAGTGCATCTGCCCCTGGCCTGCAACAGAGAAGCAGTGCATCTGCCCCTGGCCTGCAACAGAGTCGCAGTGCATCTGCCCCTGGCCTGCAACAGAGAAGCAGTGCATCTACCTCTGGCCTGCAACAGATAAGCAGTGCATCTGCCCCTGGCCTGCAACAGAGAAACAGTGCATCTACCTCTGGCCTGCAACAGAGAAGCAGTGCATCTGCCCCTGGCCTGCAACAGAGAAACAGTGCATCTACCTCTGGCCTGCAACAGAGAAACAGTGCATCTACCCCTGGCCTGCAACAGAGTCGCAGTGCATCTGCCCCTGGACTGCAACAGAGAAGCAGTGCATCTACCCCTGGCCTGCAACAGAGAAGCAGTGCATCTACCCCTGGCCTGCAACAGAGAAGCAGTGCATCTGCCTCTGGCCTGCAACAGAGTCGCAGTGCATCTGCCCCTGGCCTGCAACAGAGAAGCAGCACATCTCCTGGCCTGCACCACAGAAGCCGTACATCAGTGGTTCCCAAAGTGGGGTCCGGGGACCCCCAGGGGTACCTGAGGGAGTTCCAGGGGGGACCCATCTATTTTGTTCATGTTCATAAAGTGCTAAAGTGTTTAAAGCAGTGGTTCCCAAACTTTTTCATGTCAAGGACCCCCAAATTGACACTACTTAGCCCGTGGACCCCCATTTGAAAAGATATGCCAGGGACCCCCATAAGAGAAGACGTACACATTTAGACGTCTACATTTAGACGTCTACATTTAGACGTACACATTTAGACGTCTACATTTAGACGTCTGTATACATTTAGACGTCTACATTTAGACGTCTACATTTAGACGTCTATACATTTAGACGTAGTGTCTCCCCAGTGCCTTCCCAGTGCCTCCCCAGTGTGCCCCTGAGTGCCTCCCCAGTGTCTCCCCAGTGCCTCCTCAGTGCCTGCCCAGTGTCCCCCAGTGTCCCCCCAGTGTCTCCAATAGCAATACAAGAGCAATAATACAAATTAATCTTAATGTATTAATCTTATTAATTCATGAATCAAATTAATTAATGAATCAAAATTGCCGCCTGTGCCCAGCACCATGCCAAAGCTTTTTCCTGCAGGAAACACTGCTTGTGGTTGTAAATATATTGTTATCCGTGTTGCGAGGATGAGGGGGTACCTGGAAAAATATCTACCCCAAAAGGGGTACCTGGTCCAAAAAAGTTTGGGAACACCTGCCGTACATCCCCAGGCTGCACCACCAGGTGGTCAAGGTCAAGTTTGTTGTGTCCCAAGCTGGGCAATTCATTTTACAGCAGAAAATAAAAGCTCTAAAAACACAATACAGTAAGACATAGAGGCAACAACATAACTATAGTTCACCACAGAAGCAGTCGGCTACCTTCCACAGCCTGCATCAGAGAAGCCTGGGCTGCAGGCTGCATCAGAGAATAGAGCCACTGATAAGGAAAGCATCACCCGGCCAGATGAACACATTTTTGTAGAATCAGTTGTTTAAATACTAAAACCCTTTTTTGTCGTAGCACTCCTGCAAAATGTCCTTGCGAATCAAGAGATGATGAAGGACCAGATGAAAATAAACCCAATAAATAAATACATTTGTTTTCTATTCATGCATCTCCTTCACATGCATCTCCACCCATATCATGTACAGTAGTCTATCTGCTGTTATGCTTTATGTCTGACCTCAGGTACATGCTGCACCGGAGATATACTATGTGTAAATATGTAGATGTATTGTTGTTACTTTTTGTCTGCTTGCAATGTATATAATGTAAGATATCCATTGAGGTTTGAGATGACATTTTTAATAAATAATAAAATTGGAGAAAAAAAAGCTTGTAAATTTTGGCCCCCACTGCTTCATGGGAAATATGACCTGTTTCCGCAATTTCCGCAATTCCGCAATTATCATTTCTGCAATTTCCGCAATTCCGCAATTACCATTTCCGCAATTCCGCAATTACAATTTCCGCAATTCCCGCAATTCCGCAATTTCCATTTCCGCGATTTCCGCAATTACGCAATTTCCGCAATTACCATTTCCGCAATTCCGCAATTTCCGCAATTCCGCAATTTCCATTTCCGCGATTTCCGCAATTCCGCAATTTCCGCAATTACCATTTCCGCAATTCCGCAATTTCCGCAATTCCGCAATTCCATTTCCGCAATTTCCGCAATTCCCCAATTTCCGCAATTACCATTTCCGCAATTCCGCAATTTCCATTTCCGCAATTTCCGCAATTCCGCAATTTCCACAATTACCATTTCCGCAATTCCGCAATTTCCGCAATTCCGCAATTTAGCGATTTCCATTTCCGCGATTTCCGCAATTTCAGCAATTAACATTTCAGGAATTTCCGCAATCCTCCGCAACACTCAATGATGAAGACTATAGCGATTACCTCTGAGACCAATGAACCATGTAAATACAACAAATTGAGCAGGGCACTGCAGGGAGTTGCACCCCGTTCCGGTAAACCAGAAGTACGACACCAGTGCCTTAGTTTTTGTGTTGTCATTTACAGGTCCTTTCGTTGAAATGTAAATTTTACATTTCTATGCTATAGTATGCCGTACGATATGGGCTATAGCCCATGGTCCATGGTAGCATAGGTTCAATTTAGCGGTATTTAGCTTTAGGCCACGTATATAAAGACCTCCATGTAAGTTGTGTGAAGTCCATAAAATGGTCACATATCTGGGAAGGTCACCAATTTCACTGTAACACCGCCATGCTGGAGTGTGAGTGAGGGAGTGGCCGAGATTTGGGGTATTGGAATTTGGCCTTATAGTGTATACTAGCCATTTAGCCAGTCAGTGGAAAAATAAAGTTATACAAAATCATGCAGTTCAAACAGAAATACAATATTAAGCAAAAAAATAAAGAAAGTAAAATCACTCTGCAATAATCTCACTCTACAGCATGTAAAATTATAAAACACAGCAAATCACGAAAATCACATATTAAAACAAAACCAAAACATCTACATTTCCACCCTCACACAAGCATGTCCTGCGAAGACGTGCCATGATCATCCAGTCTTTGCTTTGACTGGCAATTAAACTCCGTCTCTCCTATTCAAAGTATTTATGACATGTAAAGTAAAGTATGACATGAAATGCTGTACAGAGCATTAATGGAGAAAGAAATAAAAGAAAAGCAAGGAATAAAACATTAAAAATAATAGCAGTAATGGTAATGCAATACAGTGAGGACATGAACAACAAAAAATGTAAAAGCAAGAGTGTAGAAGTGGGTCTTTTCTTGAGCTGTGCTTTAAGAAGGTCTACAGAGGCTGCCTGGCGAAGGTACAGTGGGAGACTTCTGTGGAGAGTGTGGAGACTTCTTGTAAATGCAGATGTTTAACAATAGCAATAATGTAATTCTTGAAAGCGTATATGAAACCAAATGGGCCCTCAGCCCCTCACAGGTCCATTTGGTTTCATTGTATGCTCTCGATCTAATAAGGGTCCAGGGAAAACTGTCAAACAGAGTGACAAACTGCGTTTAACGTTTGTGCCAGAAAGAATGGGATTATTGTTACCTGGACAAAATTTCCAATTAAGTTTGAGTTTGCCTTGAAGTTGTCATGGAAGCCGCGCCACCGTCTCTCTCTCATACCACGCATCCCCATGGTTACATGGAGATCATTTTTCATAGATCACTTTCAACATGGGGAAAAGAAGAAAAAGAAAACCTCCGAAAATAACCAGGAGCCCATGGTCCAAAATGATGAGAAACGAGGATAACTTTTTTTTCTTTTTCAAAAAACATGGGCTATAACCCATCGTTTTTTTTTTTTTCAAATCCTCAAAAACGATGAAAAACGGCGCGCTATAGTATGCCGTACGATATGGGCTATAGCCCATGGTCCAAAATGATGAGAAACGAGGCTAACTTTTTTTTTTTTAATTTAAAAAAACATGGGCTATAACCCATGGTTTTTTTTTTTTTTTTTTTTTTTTTTTAATCCTCAAAAATGATGAAAAACGGCGCGCTATAGTATGCCGTACGATATGGGCTATAGCCCATGGTCCAAAATGATGAGAAACGAGGCTAACTTTTTTTTCCCAAATTTCAAAAAACATGGGCTATAACCCATCGTTTTTGTCATTTCGTCATTTTTTTCGAATCCTCAAAAATGATGAAAAACGGCGCGCTATAGTATGCCGTACGATATGGGCTATAGCCCATGGTCCAAAATGATGAGAAACGAGGCTAACTTTTTTTTCCCAAATTTCAAAAAACATGGGCTATAACCCATCGTTTTTGTCATTTCGTCATTTTTTTCAAATCCTCAAAAATGATGAAAAACGGCGCGCTATAGTATGCCGTACGATATGGGCTATAGCCCATGGTCCAAAATGATGAGAAACGAGGATAACTTTTTTTTTTTTTAATTAAAAAAAACATGGGCTATAACCCATCGTTTTTGTCATTTCGTCATTTTTTTCAAATCCTCAAAAATGATGAAAAACGGCGCGCTATAGTATGCCGTACGATATGGGCTATAGCCCATGGTCCAAAATGATGAGAAACGAGGATAACTTTTTTTTCAAAATAAAAAAAAAACATGGGCTATAACCCATCGTTTTTGTCATTTCGTCATTTTTTTCGAATCCTCAAAAATGATGAAAAACGGCGCGCTATAGTATGCCGTACGATATGTAGCCCATGGTCCAAAATGATGAGAAACGAGAATAACTTTTTTTTTTTTAATTAAAAAAAACATGGGCTATAACCCATCGTTTTTTTTTTTTTTTTTTTTTTCAAATCCTCAAAAATGATGAAAAACGGCGTGCCATAGTATGCCGTACGATATGGGCTATAGCCCACGGTCCAAAATGATGAGAAACGAGGCTAACTTTTTTTTTCCAAATTTCAAAAAACATGGGCTATAACCCATCGTTTTTGTCATTTCGTCATTTTTTTCAAATCCTCAAAAATGATGAAAAACGGCGCGCTATAGTATGCCGTACGATATGGGCTATAGCCCATGGTCCAAAATGATGAGAAACGAGGATAACTTTTTTTTCAAAATAAAAAAAAACATGGGCTATAACCCATCGTTTTTGTCATTTCGTCATTTTTTTCAAATCCTCAAAAATGATGAAAAACGGCGCGCTATAGTATGCCGTACGATATGGGCTATAGCCCATGGTCCAAAATGATGAGAAACGAGGCTAACTTTTTTTTTTTTAATTTAAAAAAACATGGGCTATAACCCATCGTTTTTGTCATTTCGTCATTTTTTTCAAATCCTCAAAAATGATGAAAAACCGCGTGCCATAGTATGCCGTACGATATGGGCTATAGCCCATGGTCCAAAATGATGAGAAACGAGGCTAACTTTATTTTTTTTAATTTAAAAAAACATGGGCTATAACCCATCGTTTTTTTTTTTTTTCAAATCCTCAAAAATGATGAAAAACGGCGTGCCATAGTATGCCGTACGATATGGGCTATAGCCCACGGTCCAAAATGATGAGAAACGAGGCTAACTTTTTTTTTCCAAATTTCAAAAAACATGGGCTATAACCCATCGTTTTTGTCATTTCGTCATTTTTTTCAAATCCTCAAAAATGATGAAAAACGGCGCGCTATAGTATGCCGTACGATATGGGCTATAGCCCATGGTCCAAAATGATGAGAAACGAGGATAACTTTTTTTTCAAAATTAAAAAAAACATGGGCTATAACCCATCGTTTTTGTCATTTCGTCATTTTTTTCGAATCCTCAAAAATGATGAAAAACGGCGCGCTATAGTATGCCGTACGATATGGGCTATAGCCCATGGTCCAAAATGATGAGAAACGAGGCTAACTTTATTTTTTTTAATTTAAAAAAACATGGGCTATAACCCATCGTTTTTTTTTTTTTTTTAATCCTCAAAAATGATGAAAAACGGCGTGCCATAGTATGCCGTACGATATGGGCTATAGCCCACGGTCCAAAATGATGAGAAACGAGGCTAACTTTTTTTTTCCAAATTTCAAAAAACATGGGCTATAACCCATCGTTTTTGTCATTTCGTCATTTTTTTCAAATCCTCAAAAATGATGAAAAACGGCGCGCTATAGTATGCCGTACGATATGGGCTATAGCCCATGGTCCAAAATGATGAGAAACGAGGATAACTTTTTTTTCAAAATTAAAAAAAACATGGGCTATAACCCATCGTTTTTGTCATTTCGTCATTTTTTTCGAATCCTCAAAAATGATGAAAAACGGCGCGCTATAGTATGCCGTACGATATGGGCTATAGCCCATGGTCCAAAATGATGAGAAACGAGGCTAACTTTATTTTTTTTAATTTAAAAAAACATGGGCTATAACCCATCGTTTTTTTTTTTTTTTTAATCCTCAAAAATGATGAAAAACGGCGTGCCATAGTATGCCGTACGATATGGGCTATAGCCCATGGTCCAAAATGATGAGAAACGAGGCTAACATTTTTTTTTTTAATTAAAAAAAACATGGGCTATAACCCATCGTTTTTTTTTTTTTTTCAAATCCTCAAAAATGATGAAAAACGGCGTGCCATAGTATGCCGTACGATATGGGCTATAGCCCACGGTCCAAAATGATGAGAAACGAGGCTAACTTTTTTTTTCCAAATTTCAAAAAACATGGGCTATAACCCATCGTTTTTGTCATTTCGTCATTTTTTTCAAATCCTCAAAAATGATGAAAAACGGCGCGCTATAGTATGCCGTACGATATGGGCTATAGCCCATGGTCCAAAATGATGAGAAACGAGGATAACTTTTTTTTCAAAATAAAAAAAAACATGGGCTATAACCCATCGTTTTTGTCATTTCGTCATTTTTTTCGAATCCTCAAAAATGATGAAAAACGGCGCGCTATAGTATGCCGTACGATATGGGCTATAGCCCATGGTCCAAAATGATGAGAAACGAGGCTAACTTTTTTTTTTTTAATTTAAAAAAACATGGGCTATAACCCATCGTTTTTTTTTTTTTTTTTTTTTTTTAATCCTTTAAAAATGATGAAAAACGGCGCACTATAGTATGCCGTACGATATGGGCTATAGCCCATGGTCCAAAATGATGAGAAACGAGGCTAACTTTTTTTTTTTTTTTTTCAAAAAACATGGGCTATAACCCATCGTTTTTTTTTTTTTTCAAATCCTCAAAAATGATGAAAAACGGCGCGCTATAGTATGCCGTACGATATGGGCTATAGCCGATGGTCCAAAATGATAAGAAACGAGGATAACTTTTTTTTCAAAATTAAAAAAAACATGGGCTATAACCCATCGTTTTTGTCATTTCGTCATTTTTTTCGAATCCTCAAAAATGATGAAAAACGGCGCGCTATAGTATGCCGTACGATATGGGCTATAGCCCATGGTCCAAAATGATGAGAAACGAGGCTAACTTTATTTTTTTTAATTTAAAAAAACATGGGCTATAACCCATCGTTTTTTTTTTTTTTTTAATCCTCAAAAATGATGAAAAACGGCGTGCCATAGTATGCCGTACGATATGGGCTATAGCCCACGGTCCAAAATGATGAGAAACGAGGCTAACTTTTTTTTTCCAAATTTCAAAAAACATGGGCTATAACCCATCGTTTTTGTCATTTCGTCATTTTTTTCAAATCCTCAAAAATGATGAAAAACGGCGCGCTATAGTATGCCGTACGATATGGGCTATAGCCCATGGTCCAAAATGATGAGAAACGAGGATAACTTTTTTTTCAAAATTAAAAAAAACATGGGCTATAACCCATCGTTTTTGTCATTTCGTCATTTTTTTCGAATCCTCAAAAATGATGAAAAACGGCGCGCTATAGTATGCCGTACGATATGGGCTATAGCCCATGGTCCAAAATGATGAGAAACGAGGCTAACTTTATTTTTTTTAATTTAAAAAAACATGGGCTATAACCCATCGTTTTTTGTTTTTTTTTAATCCTCAAAAATGATGAAAAACGGCGTGCCATAGTATGCCGTACGATATGGGCTATAGCCCATGGTCCAAAATGATGAGAAACGAGGCTAACATTTTTTTTTTTAATTTAAAAAAACATGGGCTATAACCCATCGTTTTTTTTTTTTTTTTTTTATCCTCAAAAATGATGAAAAACGGCGTGCCATAGTATGCCGTACGATATGGGCTATAGACCACGGTCCAAAATGATGAGAAACGAGGCTAACTTTTTTTTTCCAAATTTCAAAAAACATGGGCTATAACCCATCGTTTTTGTCATTTCGTCATTTTTTTCAAATCCTCAAAAATGATGAAAAACGGCGCGCTATAGTATGCCGTACGATATGGGCTATAGCCCATGGTCCAAAATGATGAGAAACGAGGATAACTTTTTTTTCAAAATAAAAAAAAACATGGGCTATAACCCATCGTTTTTGTCATTTCGTCATTTTTTTCAAATCCTCAAAAATGATGAAAAACGGCGCGCTATAGTATGCCGTACGATATGGGCTATAGCCCATGGTCCAAAATGATGAGAAACGAGGATAACTTTTTTTTCAAAATAAAAAAAAACATGGGCTATAACCCATCGTTTTTGTCATTTCGTCATTTTTTTCGAATCCTCAAAAATGATGAAAAACGGCGCGCTATAGTATGCAGTACGATATGGGCTATAGCCCATGGTCCAAAATGATGAGAAACGAGGCTAACTTTTTTTTTTTTTTTTTTTTTTTTAACATGGGCTATAACCCATCGTTTTTTTTTTTTTTTGTTTTTTTAATCCTTAAAAATGATGAAAAACGGCGTGCCATAGTATGCCGTACGATATGGGCTATAGCCCATGGTCCAAAATGATGAGAAACGAGGCTAACTTTTTTTCCCCAAATTTCAAAAAACATGGGCTATAACCCATCGTTTTTGTCATTTCGTCATTTTTTTCAAAACCTCAAAAATGATGAAAAACGGCGCGCTATAGTATGCCGTACGATATGGGCTATAGCCCATGGTCCAAAATGATGAGAAACGAGGATAACTTTTTTTTCAAAATAAAAAAAAACATGGGCTATAACCCATCGTTTTTGTCATTTCGTCATTTTTTTCAAATCCTCAAAAATGATGAAAAACGGCGCGCTATAGTATGCCGTACGATATGGGCTATAGCCCACGGTCCAAAATGATGAGAAACGAGGCTAACTTTTTTTTTCCAAATTTCAAAAAACATGGGCTATAACCCATCGTTTTTGTCATTTCGTCATTTTTTTCAAATCCTCAAAAATGATGAAAAACGGCGCGCTATAGTATGCCGTACGATATGGGCTATAGCCCATGGTCCAAAATGATGAGAAACGAGGATAACTTTTTTTTCAAAATTAAAAAAAACATGGGCTATAACCCATCGTTTTTGTCATTTCGTCATTTTTTTCGAATCCTCAAAAATGATGAAAAACGGCGCGCTATAGTATGCCGTACGATATGGGCTATAGCCCATGGTCCAAAATGATGAGAAACGAGGCTAACTTTATTTTTTTTAATTTAAAAAAACATGGGCTATAACCCATCGTTTTTTTTTTTTTTTTAATCCTCAAAAATGATGAAAAACGGCGTGCCATAGTATGCCGTACGATATGGGCTATAGCCCATGGTCCAAAATGATGAGAAACGAGGCTAACATTTTTTTTTTTAATTTAAAAAAACATGGGCTATAACCCATCGTTTTTTTTTTTTTTTTCAAATCCTCAAAAATGATGAAAAACGGCGTGCCATAGTATGCCGTACGATATGGGCTATAGACCACGGTCCAAAATGATGAGAAACGAGGCTAACTTTTTTTTTCCAAATTTCAAAAAACATGGGCTATAACCCATCGTTTTTGTCATTTCGTCATTTTTTTCAAATCCTCAAAAATGATGAAAAACGGCGCGCTATAGTATGCCGTACGATATGGGCTATAGCCCATGGTCCAAAATGATGAGAAACGAGGATAACTTTTTTTTCAAAATAAAAAAAAACATGGGCTATAACCCATCGTTTTTGTCATTTCGTCATTTTTTTCAAATCCTCAAAAATGATGAAAAACGGCGCGCTATAGTATGCCGTACGATATGGGCTATAGCCCATGGTCCAAAATGATGAGAAACGAGGATAACTTTTTTTTCAAAATAAAAAAAAACATGGGCTATAACCCATCGTTTTTGTCATTTCGTCATTTTTTTCGAATCCTCAAAAATGATGAAAAACGGCGCGCTATAGTATGCAGTACGATATGGGCTATAGCCCATGGTCCAAAATGATGAGAAACGAGGCTAACTTTTTTTTTTTTTTTTTTTTTTTTAACATGGGCTATAACCCATCGTTTTTTTTGTTTTTTTAATCCTTAAAAATGATGAAAAACGGCGTGCCATAGTATGCCGTACGATATGGGCTATAGCCCATGGTCCAAAATGATGAGAAACGAGGCTAACTTTTTTTCCCCAAATTTCAAAAAACATGGGCTATAACCCATCGTTTTTGTCATTTCGTCATTTTTTTCAAAACCTCAAAAATGATGAAAAACGGCGCGCTATAGTATGCCGTACGATATGGGCTATAGCCCATGGTCCAAAATGATGAGAAACGAGGATAACTTTTTTTTCAAAATAAAAAAAAACATGGGCTATAACCCATCGTTTTTGTCATTTCGTCATTTTTTTCAAATCCTCAAAAATGATGAAAAACGGCGCGCTATAGTATGCCGTACGATATGGGCTATAGCCCATGGTCCAAAATGATGAGAAACGAGGCTAACTTTTTTTTTTTTAATTTAAAAAAAACATGGGCTATAACCCATCGTTTTTGTCATTTCGTCATTTTTTTCGAATCCTCAAAAATGATGAAAAACGGCGCGCTATAGTATGCCGTACGATATGGGCTATAGCCCATGGTCCAAAATGTAGAGAAACGAGGCTAACTTTATTTTTTTTAATTTAAAAAAACATGGGCTATAACCCATCGTTTTTTTTTTTTTTTTAATCCTCAAAAATGATGAAAAACGGCGTGCCATAGTATGCCGTACGATATGGGCTATAGCCCACGGTCCAAAATGATGAGAAACGAGGCTAACTTTTTTTTTCCAAATTTCAAAAAACATGGGCTATAACCCATCGTTTTTGTCATTTCGTCATTTTTTTCAAATCCTCAAAAATGATGAAAAACGGCGCGCTATAGTATGCCGTACGATATGGGCTATAGCCCATGGTCCAAAATGATGAGAAACGAGGATAACTTTTTTTTCAAAATTAAAAAAAACATGGGCTATAACCCATCGTTTTTGTCATTTCGTCATTTTTTTCGAATCCTCAAAAATGATGAAAAACGGCGCGCTATAGTATGCCGTACGATATGGGCTATAGCCCATGGTCCAAAATGATGAGAAACGAGGCTAACTTTATTTTTTTTAATTTAAAAAAACATGGGCTATAACCCATCGTTTTTTTTTTTTTTTTAATCCTCAAAAATGATGAAAAACGGCGTGCCATAGTATGCCGTACGATATGGGCTATAGCCCATGGTCCAAAATGATGAGAAACGAGGCTAACATTTTTTTTTTTAATTTAAAAAAACATGGGCTATAACCCATCGTTTTTTTTTTTTTTTTAATCCTCAAAAATGATGAAAAACGGCGTGCCATAGTATGCCGTACGATATGGGCTATAGCCCATGGTCCAAAATGATGAGAAACGAGGCTAACATTTTTTTTTTTAATTTAAAAAAACATGGGCTATAACCCATCGTTTTTTTTTTTTTTTTTTAATCCTCAAAAATGATGAAAAACGGCGTGCCATAGTATGCCGTACGATATGGGCTATAGACCACGGTCCAAAATGATGAGAAACGAGGCTAACTTTTTTTTTCCAAATTTCAAAAAACATGGGCTATAACCCATCGTTTTTGTCATTTCGTCATTTTTTTCAAATCCTCAAAAATGATGAAAAACGGCGCGCTATAGTATGCCGTACGATATGGGCTATAGCCCATGGTCCAAAATGATGAGAAACGAGGATAACTTTTTTTTCAAAATAAAAAAAAACATGGGCTATAACCCATCGTTTTTGTCATTTCGTCATTTTTTTCAAATCCTCAAAAATGATGAAAAACGGCGCGCTATAGTATGCCGTACGATATGGGCTATAGCCCATGGTCCAAAGTGATGAGAAACGAGGATAACTTTTTTTTCAAAATAAAAAAAAACATGGGCTATAACCCATCGTTTTTGTCATTTCGTCATTTTTTTCGAATCCTCAAAAATGATGAAAAACGGCGCGCTATAGTATGCAGTACGATATGGGCTATAGCCCATGGTCCAAAATGATGAGAAACGAGGCTAACTTTTTTTTTTTTTTTTTTTTTTTTAACATGGGCTATAACCCATCGTTTTGTTTTTTTTTTGTTTTTTTAATCCTTAAAAATGATGAAAAACGGCGTGCCATAGTATGCCGTACGATATGGGCTATAGCCCATGGTCCAAAATGATGAGAAACGAGGCTAACTTTTTTTCCCCAAATTTCAAAAAACATGGGCTATAACCCATCGTTTTTGTCATTTCGTCATTTTTTTCAAAACCTCAAAAATGATGAAAAACGGCGCGCTATAGTATGCCGTACGATATGGGCTATAGCCCATGGTCCAAAATGATGAGAAACGAGGATAACTTTTTTTTCAAAATAAAAAAAAACATGGGCTATAACCCATCGTTTTTGTCATTTCGTCATTTTTTTCAAATCCTCAAAAATGATGAAAAACGGCGCGCTATAGTATGCCGTACGATATGGGCTATAGCCCACGGTCCAAAATGATGAGAAACGAGGCTAACTTTTTTTTTCCAAATTTCAAAAAACATGGGCTATAACCCATCGTTTTTGTCATTTCGTCATTTTTTTCAAATCCTCAAAAATGATGAAAAACGGCGCGCTATAGTATGCCGTACGATATGGGCTATAGCCCATGGTCCAAAATGATGAGAAACGAGGATAACTTTTTTTTCAAAATTAAAAAAAACATGGGCTATAACCCATCGTTTTTGTCATTTCGTCATTTTTTTCGAATCCTCAAAAATGATGAAAAACGGCGCGCTATAGTATGCCGTACGATATGGGCTATAGCCCATGGTCCAAAATGATGAGAAACGAGGCTAACTTTATTTTTTTTAATTTAAAAAAACATGGGCTATAACCCATCGTTTTTTTTTTTTTTTTAATCCTCAAAAATGATGAAAAACGGCGTGCCATAGTATGCCGTACGATATGGGCTATAGCCCATGGTCCAAAATGATGAGAAACGAGGCTAACATTTTTTTTTTTAATTTAAAAAAACATGGGCTATAACCCATCGTTTTTTTTTTTTTTTTCAAATCCTCAAAAATGATGAAAAACGGCGTGCCATAGTATGCCGTACGATATGGGCTATAGACCACGGTCCAAAATGATGAGAAACGAGGCTAACTTTTTTTTTCCAAATTTCAAAAAACATGGGCTATAACCCATCGTTTTTGTCATTTCGTCATTTTTTTCAAATCCTCAAAAATGATGAAAAACGGCGCGCTATAGTATGCCGTACGATATGGGCTATAGCCCATGGTCCAAAATGATGAGAAACGAGGATAACTTTTTTTTCAAAATAAAAAAAAACATGGGCTATAACCCATCGTTTTTGTCATTTCGTCATTTTTTTCAAATCCTCAAAAATGATGAAAAACGGCGCGCTATAGTATGCCGTACGATATGGGCTATAGCCCATGGTCCAAAATGATGAGAAACGAGGATAACTTTTTTTTCAAAATAAAAAAAAACATGGGCTATAACCCATCGTTTTTGTCATTTCGTCATTTTTTTCAAATCCTCAAAAATGATGAAAAACGGCGCGCTATAGTATGCCGTACGATATGGGCTATAGCCCATGGTCCAAAATGATGAGAAACGAGGATAACTTTTTTTTCAAAATAAAAAAAAACATGGGCTATAACCCATCGTTTTTGTCATTTCGTCATTTTTTTCAAATCCTCAAAAATGATGAAAAACGGCGCGCTATAGTATGCAGTACGATATGGGCTATAGCCCATGGTCCAAAATGATGAGAAACGAGGCTAACTTTTTTTTTTTTTTTTTTTTTTTTAACATGGGCTATAACCCATCGTTTTTTTTTTTTTTTGTTTTTTTAATCCTTAAAAATGATGAAAAACGGCGTGCCATAGTATGCCGTACGATATGGGCTATAGCCCATGGTCCAAAATGATGAGAAACGAGGCTAACTTTTTTTCCCCAAATTTCAAAAAACATGGGCTATAACCCATCGTTTTTGTCATTTCGTCATTTTTTTCAAAACCTCAAAAATGATGAAAAACGGCGCGCTATAGTATGCCGTACGATATGGGCTATAGCCCATGGTCCAAAATGATGAGAAACGAGGATAACTTTTTTTTCAAAATAAAAAAAAACATGGGCTATAACCCATCGTTTTTGTCATTTCGTCATTTTTTTCAAATCCTCAAAAATGATGAAAAACGGCGCGCTATAGTATGCCGTACGATATGGGCTATAGCCCATGGTCCAAAATGATGAGAAACGAGGCTAACTTTTTTTTTTTTAATTTAAAAAAAACATGGGCTATAACCCATCGTTTTTGTCATTTCGTCATTTTTTTCGAATCCTCAAAAATGATGAAAAACGGCGCGCTATAGTATGCCGTACGATATGGGCTATAGCCCATGGTCCAAAATGTAGAGAAACGAGGCTAACTTTATTTTTTTTAATTTAAAAAAACATGGGCTATAACCCATCGTTTTTTTTTTTTTTTTAATCCTCAAAAATGATGAAAAACGGCGTGCCATAGTATGCCGTACGATATGGGCTATAGCCCACGGTCCAAAATGATGAGAAACGAGGCTAACTTTTTTTTTCCAAATTTCAAAAAACATGGGCTATAACCCATCGTTTTTGTCATTTCGTCATTTTTTTCAAATCCTCAAAAATGATGAAAAACGGCGCGCTATAGTATGCCGTACGATATGGGCTATAGCCCATGGTCCAAAATGATGAGAAACGAGGATAACTTTTTTTTCAAAATTAAAAAAAACATGGGCTATAACCCATCGTTTTTGTCATTTCGTCATTTTTTTCGAATCCTCAAAAATGATGAAAAACGGCGCGCTATAGTATGCCGTACGATATGGGCTATAGCCCATGGTCCAAAATGATGAGAAACGAGGCTAACTTTATTTTTTTTAATTTAAAAAAACATGGGCTATAACCCATCGTTTTTTTTTTTTTTTTAATCCTCAAAAATGATGAAAAACGGCGTGCCATAGTATGCCGTACGATATGGGCTATAGCCCATGGTCCAAAATGATGAGAAACGAGGCTAACATTTTTTTTTTTAATTTAAAAAAACATGGGCTATAACCCATCGTTTTTTTTTTTTTTTTCAAATCCTCAAAAATGATGAAAAACGGCGTGCCATAGTATGCCGTACGATATGGGCTATAGCCCACGGTCCAAAATGATGAGAAACGAGGCTAACTTTTTTTTTCCAAATTTCAAAAAACATGGGCTATAACCCATCGTTTTTGTCATTTCGTCATTTTTTTCAAATCCTCAAAAATGATGAAAAACGGCGCGCTATAGTATGCCGTACGATATGGGCTATAGCCCATGGTCCAAAATGATGAGAAACGAGGATAACTTTTTTTTCAAAATAAAAAAAAACATGGGCTATAACCCATCGTTTTTGTCATTTCGTCATTTTTTTCAAATCCTCAAAAATGATGAAAAACGGCGCGCTATAGTATGCCGTACGATATGGGCTATAGCCCATGGTCCAAAATGATGAGAAACGAGGATAACTTTTTTTTCAAAATAAAAAAAAACATGGGCTATAACCCATCGTTTTTGTCATTTCGTCATTTTTTTCGAATCCTCAAAAATGATGAAAAACGGCGCGCTATAGTATGCAGTACGATATGGGCTATAGCCCATGGTCCAAAATGATGAGAAACGAGGCTAACTTTTTTTTTTTTTTTTTTTTTTTTAACATGGGCTATAACCCATCGTTTTTTGTTTTTTTTGTTTTTTTAATCCTTAAAAATGATGAAAAACGGCGTGCCATAGTATGCCGTACGATATGGGCTATAGCCCATGGTCCAAAATGATGAGAAACGAGGCTAACTTTTTTTTCCCAAATTTCAAAAAACATGGGCTATAACCCATCGTTTTTGTCATTTCGTCATTTTTTTCAAAACCTCAAAAATGATGAAAAACGGCGCGCTATAGTATGCCGTACGATATGGGCTATAGCCCATGGTCCAAAATGATGAGAAACGAGGATAACTTCTTTTTTCAAAATAAAAAAAAACATGGGCTATAACCCATCGTTTTTGTCATTTCGTCATTTTTTTCAAATCCTCAAAAATGATGAAAAACGGCGCGCTATAGTATGCCGTACGATATGGGCTATAGCCCATGGTCCAAAATGATGAGAAACGAGGATAACTTTTTTTTCAAAATTTAAAAAAACATGGGCTATAACCCATCGTTTTTGTCATTTCGTCATTTTTTTCAAATCCTCAAAAATGATGAAAAACGGCGCGCTATAGTATGCCGTACGATATGGGCTATAGCCCATGGTCCAAAATGATGAGAAACGAGGCTAACTTTTTTTTTTTTTTTTTCAAAAAACATGGGCTATAACCCATCGTTTTTTTTTTTTTTTTAATCCTCAAAAATGATGAAAAACGGCGTGCCATAGTATGCCGTACGATATGGGCTATAGCCCACGGTCCAAAATGATGAGAAACGAGGCTAACTTTTTTTTTCCAAATTTCAAAAAACATGGGCTATAACCCATCGTTTTTGTCATTTCGTCATTTTTTTCAAATCCTCAAAAATGATGAAAAACGGCGCACTATAGTATGCCGTACGATATGGGCTATAGCCCATGGTCCAAAATGATGAGAAACGAGGATAACTTTTTTTTCAAAATTAAAAAAAACATGGGCTATAACCCATCGTTTTTGTCATTTCGTCATTTTTTTCAAATCCTCAAAAATGATGAAAAACGGCGCGCTATAGTATGCCGTACGATATGGGCTGTAGCCCATGGTCCAAAATGATGAGAAACGAGGCTAACTTTTTTTTTCCAAATTTAAAAAAACATGGGCTATAACCCATCGTTTTTGTCATTTCGTCATTTTTTTAAAATCCTCAAAAATGATGAAAAACGGCGCGCTATAGTATGCCGTACGATATGGGCTATAGCCCATGGTCCAAAATGATGAGAAACGAGGCTAACTTTTTTTTTTTTTTTTTCAAAAAACATGGGCTATAACCCATCGTTTTTTTTTTTTTTTTAATCCTCAAAAATGATGAAAAACGGCGTGCCATAGTATGCCGTACGATATGGGCTATAGCCCACGGTCCAAAATGATGAGAAACGAGGCTAACTTTTTTTTTCCAAATTTCAAAAAACATGGGCTATAACCCATCGTTTTTGTCATTTCGTCATTTTTTTCAAATCCTCAAAAATGATGAAAAACGGCGCGCTATAGTATGCCGTACGATATGGGCTATAGCCCATGGTCCAAAATGATGAGAAACGAGGATAACTTTTTTTTCAAAATTAAAAAAAACATGGGCTATAACCCATCGTTTTTGTCATTTCGTCATTTTTTTCAAATCCTCAAAAATGATGAAAAACGGCGCGCTATAGTATGCCGTACGATATGGGCTGTAGCCCATGGTCCAAAATGATGAGAAACGAGGCTAACTTTTTTTTTCCAAATTTAAAAAAACATGGGCTATAACCCATCGTTTTTGTCATTTCGTCATTTTTTTCAAATCCTCAAAAATGATGAAAAACGGCGCGCTATAGTATGCCGTACGATATGGGCTATAGCCCATGGTCCAAAATGATGAGAAACGAGGCTAACTTTTTTTTTTTTAATTCAAAAAAACATGGGCTATAACCCATCGTTTTTTTTTTTTTTTTTTAATCCTCAAAAATGATGAAAAACGGCGTGCCATAGTATGCCGTACGATATGGGCTATAGCCCACGGTCCAAAATGATGAGAAACGAGGCTAACTTCTTTTTCCCAAATTTCAAAAAACATGGGCTATAACCCATCGTTTTTGTCATTTCGTAATTTTTTTCAAATCCTCAAAAATGATGAAAAACGGCGCGCTATAGTATGCCGTACGATATGGGCTATAGCCCACGGTCCAAAATGATGAGAAACGAGGCTAACTTTTTTTTTTTTAATTTAAAAAAACATGGGCTATAACCCATCGTTTTTTTTTTTTTTAATCCTCAAAAATGATGAAAAACGGCGTGCCATAGTATGCCGTACGATATGGGCTATAGCCCACGGTCCAAAATGATGAGAAACGAGGCTAACTTTTTTTTTCCAAATTTCAAAAAACATGGGCTATAACCCATCGTTTTTGTCATTTCGTCATTTTTTTCAAATCCTCAAAAATGATGAAAAACGGCGCGCTATAGTATGCCGTACGATATGGGCTGTAGCCCATGGTCCAAAATGATGAGAAACGAGGCTAACTTTTTTTTTCCAAATTTAAAAAAACATGGGCTATAACCCATCGTTTTTGTCATTTCGTCATTTTTTTAAAATCCTCAAAAATGATGAAAAACGGCGCGCTATAGTATGCCGTACGATATGGGCTATAGCCCATGGTCCAAAATGATGAGAAACGAGGCTAACTTTTTTTTTTTTTTTTTCAAAAAACATGGGCTATAACCCATCGTTTTTTTTTTTTTTTTTAATCCTCAAAAATGATGAAAAACGGCGTGCCATAGTATGCCGTACGATATGGGCTATAGCCCACGGTCCAAAATGATGAGAAACGAGGCTAACTTTTTTTTTCCAAATTTCAAAAAACATGGGCTATAACCCATCGTTTTTGTCATTTCGTCATTTTTTTCAAATCCTCAAAAATGATGAAAAACGGCGCGCTATAGTATGCCGTACGATATGGGCTATAGCCCATGGTCCAAAATGATGAGAAACGAGGATAACTTTTTTTTCAAAATTAAAAAAAACATGGGCTATAACCCATCGTTTTTGTCATTTCGTCATTTTTTTCAAATCCTCAAAAATGATGAAAAACGGCGCGCTATAGTATGCCGTACGATATGGGCTGTAGCCCATGGTCCAAAATGATGAGAAACGAGGCTAACTTTTTTTTTCCAAATTTAAAAAAACATGGGCTATAACCCATCGTTTTTGTCATTTCGTCATTTTTTTCAAATCCTCAAAAATGATGAAAAACGGCGCGCTATAGTATGCCGTACGATATGGGCTATAGCCCATGGTCCAAAATGATGAGAAACGAGGCTAACTTTTTTTTTTTTAATTTAAAAAAAACATGGGCTATAACCCATCGTTTTTGTCATTTCGTCATTTTTTTCGAATCCTCAAAAATGATGAAAAACGGCGCGCTATAGTATGCCGTACGATATGGGCTATAGCCCATGGTCCAAAATGTAGAGAAACGAGGCTAACTTTATTTTTTTTAATTTAAAAAAACATGGGCTATAACCCATCGTTTTTTTTTTTTTTTTAATCCTCAAAAATGATGAAAAACGGCGTGCCATAGTATGCCGTACGATATGGGCTATAGCCCACGGTCCAAAATGATGAGAAACGAGGCTAACTTTTTTTTTCCAAATTTCAAAAAACATGGGCTATAACCCATCGTTTTTGTCATTTCGTCATTTTTTTCAAATCCTCAAAAATGATGAAAAACGGCGCGCTATAGTATGCCGTACGATATGGGCTATAGCCCATGGTCCAAAATGATGAGAAACGAGGATAACTTTTTTTTCAAAATTAAAAAAAACATGGGCTATAACCCATCGTTTTTGTCATTTCGTCATTTTTTTCGAATCCTCAAAAATGATGAAAAACGGCGCGCTATAGTATGCCGTACGATATGGGCTATAGCCCATGGTCCAAAATGATGAGAAACGAGGCTAACTTTATTTTTTTTAATTTAAAAAAACATGGGCTATAACCCATCGTTTTTTTTTTTTTTTTAATCCTCAAAAATGATGAAAAACGGCGTGCCATAGTATGCCGTACGATATGGGCTATAGCCCATGGTCCAAAATGATGAGAAACGAGGCTAACATTTTTTTTTTTAATTTAAAAAAACATGGGCTATAACCCATCGTTTTTTTTTTTTTTTTAATCCTCAAAAATGATGAAAAACGGCGTGCCATAGTATGCCGTACGATATGGGCTATAGCCCATGGTCCAAAATGATGAGAAACGAGGCTAACATTTTTTTTTTTAATTTAAAAAAACATGGGCTATAACCCATCGTTTTTTTTTTTTTTTTTAAATCCTCAAAAATGATGAAAAACGGCGTGCCATAGTATGCCGTACGATATGGGCTATAGACCACGGTCCAAAATGATGAGAAACGAGGCTAACTTTTTTTTTCCAAATTTCAAAAAACATGGGCTATAACCCATCGTTTTTGTCATTTCGTCATTTTTTTCAAATCCTCAAAAATGATGAAAAACGGCGCGCTATAGTATGCCGTACGATATGGGCTATAGCCCATGGTCCAAAATGATGAGAAACGAGGATAACTTTTTTTTCAAAATAAAAAAAAACATGGGCTATAACCCATCGTTTTTGTCATTTCGTCATTTTTTTCAAATCCTCAAAAATGATGAAAAACGGCGCGCTATAGTATGCCGTACGATATGGGCTATAGCCCATGGTCCAAAATGATGAGAAACGAGGATAACTTTTTTTTCAAAATAAAAAAAAACATGGGCTATAACCCATCGTTTTTGTCATTTCGTCATTTTTTTCGAATCCTCAAAAATGATGAAAAACGGCGCGCTATAGTATGCAGTACGATATGGGCTATAGCCCATGGTCCAAAATGATGAGAAACGAGGCTAACTTTTTTTTTTTTTTTTTTTTTTTTAACATGGGCTATAACCCATCGTTTTTTTTTTTTTTTGTTTTTTTAATCCTTAAAAATGATGAAAAACGGCGTGCCATAGTATGCCGTACGATATGGGCTATAGCCCATGGTCCAAAATGATGAGAAACGAGGCTAACTTTTTTTCCCCAAATTTCAAAAAACATGGGCTATAACCCATCGTTTTTGTCATTTCGTCATTTTTTTCAAAACCTCAAAAATGATGAAAAACGGCGCGCTATAGTATGCCGTACGATATGGGCTATAGCCCATGGTCCAAAATGATGAGAAACGAGGATAACTTTTTTTTCAAAATAAAAAAAAACATGGGCTATAACCCATCGTTTTTGTCATTTCGTCATTTTTTTCAAATCCTCAAAAATGATGAAAAACGGCGCGCTATAGTATGCCGTACGATATGGGCTATAGCCCACGGTCCAAAATGATGAGAAACGAGGCTAACTTTTTTTTTCCAAATTTCAAAAAACATGGGCTATAACCCATCGTTTTTGTCATTTCGTCATTTTTTTCAAATCCTCAAAAATGATGAAAAACGGCGCGCTATAGTATGCCGTACGATATGGGCTATAGCCCATGGTCCAAAATGATGAGAAACGAGGATAACTTTTTTTTCAAAATTAAAAAAAACATGGGCTATAACCCATCGTTTTTGTCATTTCGTCATTTTTTTCGAATCCTCAAAAATGATGAAAAACGGCGCGCTATAGTATGCCGTACGATATGGGCTATAGCCCATGGTCCAAAATGATGAGAAACGAGGCTAACTTTATTTTTTTTAATTTAAAAAAACATGGGCTATAACCCATCGTTTTTTTTTTTTTTTTAATCCTCAAAAATGATGAAAAACGGCGTGCCATAGTATGCCGTACGATATGGGCTATAGCCCATGGTCCAAAATGATGAGAAACGAGGCTAACATTTTTTTTTTTAATTTAAAAAAACATGGGCTATAACCCATCGTTTTTGTTTTTTTTTTCAAATCCTCAAAAATGATGAAAAACGGCGTGCCATAGTATGCCGTACGATATGGGCTATAGACCACGGTCCAAAATGATGAGAAACGAGGCTAACTTTTTTTTTCCAAATTTCAAAAAACATGGGCTATAACCCATCGTTTTTGTCATTTCGTCATTTTTTTCAAATCCTCAAAAATGATGAAAAACGGCGCGCTATAGTATGCCGTACGATATGGGCTATAGCCCATGGTCCAAAATGATGAGAAACGAGGATAACTTTTTTTTCAAAATAAAAAAAAACATGGGCTATAACCCATCGTTTTTGTCATTTCGTCATTTTTTTCAAATCCTCAAAAATGATGAAAAACGGCGCGCTATAGTATGCCGTACGATATGGGCTATAGCCCATGGTCCAAAATGATGAGAAACGAGGATAACTTTTTTTTCAAAATAAAAAAAAACATGGGCTATAACCCATCGTTTTTGTCATTTCGTCATTTTTTTCAAATCCTCAAAAATGATGAAAAACGGCGCGCTATAGTATGCCGTACGATATGGGCTATAGCCCATGGTCCAAAATGATGAGAAACGAGGATAACTTTTTTTTCAAAATAAAAAAAAACATGGGCTATAACCCATCGTTTTTGTCATTTCGTCATTTTTTTCAAATCCTCAAAAATGATGAAAAACGGCGCGCTATAGTATGCAGTACGATATGGGCTATAGCCCATGGTCCAAAATGATGAGAAACGAGGCTAACTTTTTTTTTTTTTTTTTTTTTTTTAACATGGGCTATAACCCATCGTTTTTTTTTTTTTTTGTTTTTTTAATCCTTAAAAATGATGAAAAACGGCGTGCCATAGTATGCCGTACGATATGGGCTATAGCCCATGGTCCAAAATGATGAGAAACGAGGCTAACTTTTTTTCCCCAAATTTCAAAAAACATGGGCTATAACCCATCGTTTTTGTCATTTCGTCATTTTTTTCAAAACCTCAAAAATGATGAAAAACGGCGCGCTATAGTATGCCGTACGATATGGGCTATAGCCCATGGTCCAAAATGATGAGAAACGAGGATAACTTTTTTTTCAAAATAAAAAAAAACATGGGCTATAACCCATCGTTTTTGTCATTTCGTCATTTTTTTCAAATCCTCAAAAATGATGAAAAACGGCGCGCTATAGTATGCCGTACGATATGGGCTATAGCCCATGGTCCAAAATGATGAGAAACGAGGCTAACTTTTTTTTTTTTAATTTAAAAAAAACATGGGCTATAACCCATCGTTTTTGTCATTTCGTCATTTTTTTCGAATCCTCAAAAATGATGAAAAACGGCGCGCTATAGTATGCCGTACGATATGGGCTATAGCCCATGGTCCAAAATGTAGAGAAACGAGGCTAACTTTATTTTTTTTAATTTAAAAAAACATGGGCTATAACCCATCGTTTTTTTTTTTTTTTTAATCCTCAAAAATGATGAAAAACGGCGTGCCATAGTATGCCGTACGATATGGGCTATAGCCCACGGTCCAAAATGATGAGAAACGAGGCTAACTTTTTTTTTCCAAATTTCAAAAAACATGGGCTATAACCCATCGTTTTTGTCATTTCGTCATTTTTTTCAAATCCTCAAAAATGATGAAAAACGGCGCGCTATAGTATGCCGTACGATATGGGCTATAGCCCATGGTCCAAAATGATGAGAAACGAGGATAACTTTTTTTTCAAAATTAAAAAAAACATGGGCTATAACCCATCGTTTTTGTCATTTCGTCATTTTTTTCGAATCCTCAAAAATGATGAAAAACGGCGCGCTATAGTATGCCGTACGATATGGGCTATAGCCCATGGTCCAAAATGATGAGAAACGAGGCTAACTTTATTTTTTTTAATTTAAAAAAACATGGGCTATAACCCATCGTTTTTTTTTTTTTTTTAATCCTCAAAAATGATGAAAAACGGCGTGCCATAGTATGCCGTACGATATGGGCTATAGCCCATGGTCCAAAATGATGAGAAACGAGGCTAACATTTTTTTTTTTAATTTAAAAAAACATGGGCTATAACCCATCGTTTTTTTTTTTTTTTTCAAATCCTCAAAAATGATGAAAAACGGCGTGCCATAGTATGCCGTACGATATGGGCTATAGCCCACGGTCCAAAATGATGAGAAACGAGGCTAACTTTTTTTTTCCAAATTTCAAAAAACATGGGCTATAACCCATCGTTTTTGTCATTTCGTCATTTTTTTCAAATCCTCAAAAATGATGAAAAACGGCGCGCTATAGTATGCCGTACGATATGGGCTATAGCCCATGGTCCAAAATGATGAGAAACGAGGATAACTTTTTTTTCAAAATAAAAAAAAACATGGGCTATAACCCATCGTTTTTGTCATTTCGTCATTTTTTTCAAATCCTCAAAAATGATGAAAAACGGCGCGCTATAGTATGCCGTACGATATGGGCTATAGCCCATGGTCCAAAATGATGAGAAACGAGGATAACTTTTTTTTCAAAATAAAAAAAAACATGGGCTATAACCCATCGTTTTTGTCATTTCGTCATTTTTTTCGAATCCTCAAAAATGATGAAAAACGGCGCGCTATAGTATGCAGTACGATATGGGCTATAGCCCATGGTCCAAAATGATGAGAAACGAGGCTAACTTTTTTTTTTTTTTTTTTTTTTTTAACATGGGCTATAACCCATCGTTTTTTGTTTTTTTTGTTTTTTTAATCCTTAAGAATGATGAAAAACGGCGTGCCATAGTATGCCGTACGATATGGGCTATAGCCCATGGTCCAAAATGATGAGAAACGAGGCTAACTTTTTTTTCCCAAATTTCAAAAAACATGGGCTATAACCCATCGTTTTTGTCATTTCGTCATTTTTTTCAAAACCTCAAAAATGATGAAAAACGGCGCGCTATAGTATGCCGTACGATATGGGCTATAGCCCATGGTCCAAAATGATGAGAAACGAGGATAACTTCTTTTTTCAAAATAAAAAAAAACATGGGCTATAACCCATCGTTTTTGTCATTTCGTCATTTTTTTCAAATCCTCAAAAATGATGAAAAACGGCGCGCTATAGTATGCCGTACGATATGGGCTATAGCCCATGGTCCAAAATGATGAGAAACGAGGATAACTTTTTTTTCAAAATTTAAAAAAACATGGGCTATAACCCATCGTTTTTGTCATTTCGTCATTTTTTTCAAATCCTCAAAAATGATGAAAAACGGCGCGCTATAGTATGCCGTACGATATGGGCTATAGCCCATGGTCCAAAATGATGAGAAACGAGGCTAACTTTTTTTTTTTTTTTTTCAAAAAACATGGGCTATAACCCATCGTTTTTTTTTTTTTTTTAATCCTCAAAAATGATGAAAAACGGCGTGCCATAGTATGCCGTACGATATGGGCTATAGCCCACGGTCCAAAATGATGAGAAACGAGGCTAACTTTTTTTTTCCAAATTTCAAAAAACATGGGCTATAACCCATCGTTTTTGTCATTTCGTCATTTTTTTCAAATCCTCAAAAATGATGAAAAACGGCGCACTATAGTATGCCGTACGATATGGGCTATAGCCCATGGTCCAAAATGATGAGAAACGAGGATAACTTTTTTTTCAAAATTAAAAAAAACATGGGCTATAACCCATCGTTTTTGTCATTTCGTCATTTTTTTCAAATCCTCAAAAATGATGAAAAACGGCGCGCTATAGTATGCCGTACGATATGGGCTGTAGCCCATGGTCCAAAATGATGAGAAACGAGGCTAACTTTTTTTTTCCAAATTTAAAAAAACATGGGCTATAACCCATCGTTTTTGTCATTTCGTCATTTTTTTAAAATCCTCAAAAATGATGAAAAACGGCGCGCTATAGTATGCCGTACGATATGGGCTATAGCCCATGGTCCAAAATGATGAGAAACGAGGCTAACTTTTTTTTTTTTTTTTTCAAAAAACATGGGCTATAACCCATCGTTTTTTTTTTTTTTTTAATCCTCAAAAATGATGAAAAACGGCGTGCCATAGTATGCCGTACGATATGGGCTATAGCCCACGGTCCAAAATGATGAGAAACGAGGCTAACTTTTTTTTTCCAAATTTCAAAAAACATGGGCTATAACCCATCGTTTTTGTCATTTCGTCATTTTTTTCAAATCCTCAAAAATGATGAAAAACGGCGCGCTATAGTATGCCGTACGATATGGGCTATAGCCCATGGTCCAAAATGATGAGAAACGAGGATAACTTTTTTTTCAAAATTAAAAAAAACATGGGCTATAACCCATCGTTTTTGTCATTTCGTCATTTTTTTCAAATCCTCAAAAATGATGAAAAACGGCGCGCTATAGTATGCCGTACGATATGGGCTGTAGCCCATGGTCCAAAATGATGAGAAACGAGGCTAACTTTTTTTTTCCAAATTTAAAAAAACATGGGCTATAACCCATCGTTTTTGTCATTTCGTCATTTTTTTCAAATCCTCAAAAATGATGAAAAACGGCGCGCTATAGTATGCCGTACGATATGGGCTATAGCCCATGGTCCAAAATGATGAGAAACGAGGCTAACTTTTTTTTTTTTAATTCAAAAAAACATGGGCTATAACCCATCGTTTTTTTTTTTTTTTTTTTATCCTCAAAAATGATGAAAAACGGCGTGCCATAGTATGCCGTACGATATGGGCTATAGCCCACGGTCCAAAATGATGAGAAACGAGGCTAACTTCTTTTTCCCAAATTTCAAAAAACATGGGCTATAACCCATCGTTTTTGTCATTTCGTAATTTTTTTCAAATCCTCAAAAATGATGAAAAACGGCGCGCTATAGTATGCCGTACGATATGGGCTATAGCCCACGGTCCAAAATGATGAGAAACGAGGCTAACTTTTTTTTTTTTAATTTAAAAAAACATGGGCTATAACCCATCGTTTTTTTTTTTTTTAATCCTCAAAAATGATGAAAAACGGCGTGCCATAGTATGCCGTACGATATGGGCTATAGCCCACGGTCCAAAATGATGAGAAACGAGGCTAACTTTTTTTTTCCAAATTTCAAAAAACATGGGCTATAACCCATCGTTTTTGTCATTTCGTCATTTTTTTCAAATCCTCAAAAATGATGAAAAACGGCGCGCTATAGTATGCCGTACGATATGGGCTGTAGCCCATGGTCCAAAATGATGAGAAACGAGGCTAACTTTTTTTTTCCAAATTTAAAAAAACATGGGCTATAACCCATCGTTTTTGTCATTTCGTCATTTTTTTAAAATCCTCAAAAATGATGAAAAACGGCGCGCTATAGTATGCCGTACGATATGGGCTATAGCCCATGGTCCAAAATGATGAGAAACGAGGCTAACTTTTTTTTTTTTTTTTTCAAAAAACATGGGCTATAACCCATCGTTTTTTTTTTTTTTTTAATCCTCAAAAATGATGAAAAACGGCGTGCCATAGTATGCCGTACGATATGGGCTATAGCCCACGGTCCAAAATGATGAGAAACGAGGCTAACTTTTTTTTTCCAAATTTCAAAAAACATGGGCTATAACCCATCGTTTTTGTCATTTCGTCATTTTTTTCAAATCCTCAAAAATGATGAAAAACGGCGCGCTATAGTATGCCGTACGATATGGGCTATAGCCCATGGTCCAAAATGATGAGAAACGAGGATAACTTTTTTTTCAAAATTAAAAAAAACATGGGCTATAACCCATCGTTTTTGTCATTTCGTCATTTTTTTCAAATCCTCAAAAATGATGAAAAACGGCGCGCTATAGTATGCCGTACGATATGGGCTGTAGCCCATGGTCCAAAATGATGAGAAACGAGGCTAACTTTTTTTTTCCAAATTTAAAAAAACATGGGCTATAACCCATCGTTTTTGTCATTTCGTCATTTTTTTCAAATCCTCAAAAATGATGAAAAACGGCGCGCTATAGTATGCCGTACGATATGGGCTATAGCCCATGGTCCAAAATGATGAGAAACGAGGCTAACTTTTTTTTTTTTAATTCAAAAAAACATGGGCTATAACCCATCGTTTTTTTTTTTTTTTTTTAATCCTCAAAAATGATGAAAAACGGCGTGCCATAGTATGCCGTACGATATGGGCTATAGCCCACGGTCCAAAATGATGAGAAACGAGGCTAACTTCTTTTTCCCAAATTTCAAAAAACATGGGCTATAACCCATCGTTTTTGTCATTTCGTAATTTTTTTCAAATCCTCAAAAATGATGAAAAACGGCGCGCTATAGTATGCCGTACGATATGGGCTATAGCCCACGGTCCAAAATGATGAGAAACGAGGCTAACTTTTTTTTTTTTAATTTAAAAAAACATGGGCTATAACCCATCGTTTTTTTTTTTTTTAATCCTCAAAAATGATGAAAAACGGCGTGCCATAGTATGCCGTACGATATGGGCTATAGCCCACGGTCCAAAATGATGAGAAACGAGGCTAACTTTTTTTTTCCAAATTTCAAAAAACATGGGCTATAACCCATCGTTTTTGTCATTTCGTCATTTTTTTCAAATCCTCAAAAATGATGAAAAACGGCGCGCTATAGTATGCCGTACGATATGGGCTATAGCCCACGGTCCAAAATGATGAGAAACGAGGCTAACTTTTTTTTTCCAAATTTCAAAAAACATGGGCTATAACCCATCGTTTTTGTCATTTCGTCATTTTTTTCAAATCCTCAAAAATGATGAAAAACGGCGTGCTATAGTATGCCGTACGATATGGGCTATAGCCCATGGTCCAAAATGATGAGAAACGAGGATAACTTTTTTTTCAAAATTTAAAAAACATGGGCTATAACCCATCGTTTTTGTCATTTCGTCATTTTTTTCAAATCCTCAAAAATGAGGAAAAACGGCGCGCTATAGTATGCCGTACGATATGGGCTATAGCCCATGGTCCAAAATGATGAGAAACGAGGCTAACTTCTTTTTTTTTAATTTAAAAAAACATGGGCTATAACCCATCGTTTTTTTTTTTTTTTTTTTTTCAAATCCTCAAAAATGATGAAAAACGGCGTGCCATAGTATGCCGTACGATATGGGCTATAGCCCACGGTCCAAAATGATGAGAAACGAGGCTAACTTTTTTTTTCCAAATTTCAAAAAACATGGGCTATAACCTATCGTTTTTTTAATTTTTTAATTTTTTTCAAATCCTCAAAAATGATGAAAAACGGAGTGCCATAGTTTGCCGTACGATATGGGCTATAGCCCACCGTCCAAAATGATGAGAAACGAGGCTAACTTTTTTTTTTTTTTTTTTTTTTAAACATGGGCTATAACCCATCGTTTTTTTTTTTTTTTTTTTTTTTATCCTTAAAAATGATGAAAAACGGCGTGCCATAGTATGCCGTACGATATGGGCTATAGCCCATGGTCCAAAATGATGAGAAACGAGGCTAACTTTTTTTTTCCAAATTTCAAAAAACATGGGCTATAACCCATCGTTTTTGTCATTTCGTCATTTTTTTTAAAACCTCAAAAATGATGAAAAACGGCGCGCTATAGTATGCCGTACGATATGGGCTATAGCCCATGGTCCAAAATGATGAGAAACGAGGATAACTTTTTTTTCAAAATAAAAAAAAACATGGGCTATAACCCATCGTTTTTGTCATTTCGTCATTTTTTTCAAATCCTCAAAAATGATGAAAAACGGCGCGCTATAGTATGCCGTACGATATGGGCTATAGCCCATGGTCCAAAATGATGAGAAACGAGGCTAACTTTTTTTTTTTTAATTAAAAAAAAACATGGGCTATAACCCATCGTTTTTTTTTTTTTTTTTTTTTTTTTTCAAATCCTCAAAAATGATGAAAAACCGCGTGCCATAGTATGCCGTACGATATGGGCCCACGGTCCAAAATGATGAGAAACGAGGCTAACTTTTTTTTCCCAAATTTCAAAAAACATGGGCTATAACCCATCGTTTTTGTCATTTCGTCATTTTTTTCAAATCCTCAAAAATGATGAAAAACGGCGCGCTATAGTATGCCGTACGATATGGGCTATAGCCCATGGTCCAAAATGATGAGAAACGAGGATAACTTTTTTTTCAAAATTTAAAAAAACATGGGCTATAACCCATCGTTTTTGTCATTTCGTCATTTTTTTCAAATCCTCAAAAATGATGAAAAACGGCGCGCTATAGTATGCCGTACGATATGGGCTATAGCCCATGGTCCAAAATGATGAGAAACGAGGCTAACTTTTTTTTTTTTTTTTTCAAAAAACATGGGCTATAACCCATCGTTTTTTTTTTTTTTTAATCCTCAAAAATGATGAAAAACGGCGTGCCATAGTATGCCGTACGATATGGGCTATAGCCCACGGTCCAAAATGATGAGAAACGAGGCTAACTTTTTTTTTCCAAATTTCAAAAAACATGGGCTATAACCCATCGTTTTTGTCATTTCGTCATTTTTTTCAAATCCTCAAAAATGATGAAAAACGGCGCGCTATAGTATGCCGTACGATATGGGCTATAGCCCATGGTCCAAAATGATGAGAAACGAGGATAACTTTTTTTTCAAAATTTAAAAAAACATGGGCTATAACCCATCGTTTTTGTCATTTCGTCATTTTTTTCAAATCCTCAAAAATGATGAAAAACGGCGCGCTATAGTATGCCGTACGATATGGGCTATAGCCCATGGTCCAAAATGATGAGAAACGAGGCTAACTTTTTTTTTTTGAATTCAAAAAAACATGGGCTATAACCCATCGTTTTTTTTTTTTTTTTAATCCTCAAAAATGATGAAAAACGGCGTGCCATAGTATGCCGTACGATATGGGCTATAGCCCACGGTCCAAAATGATGAGAAACGAGGCTAACTTCTTTTTCCCAAATTTCAAAAAACATGGGCTATAACCCATCGTTTTTGTCATTTCGTCATTTTTTTCAAATCCTCAAAAATGATGAAAAACGGCGCGCTATAGTATGCCGTACGATATGGGCTATAGCCCACGGTCCAAAATGATGAGAAACGAGGCTAACTTTTTTTTTTTTAATTTAAAAAAACATGGGCTATAACCCATCGTTTTTGTCATTTCGTCATTTTTTTCAAATCCTCAAAAATGATGAAAAACGGCGCGCTATAGTATGCCGTACGATATGGGCTATAGCCCACGGTCCAAAATGATGAGAAACGAGGCTAACTTTTTTTTTCCAAATTTCAAAAAACATGGGCTATAACCCATCGTTTTTGTCATTTCGTCATTTTTTTCAAATCCTCAAAAATGATGAAAAACGGCGTGCTATAGTATGCCGTACGATATGGGCTATAGCCCATGGTCCAAAATGATGAGAAACGAGGATAACTTTTTTTTCAAAATTTAAAAAACATGGGCTATAACCCATCGTTTTTGTCATTTCGTCATTTTTTTCAAATCCTCAAAAATGATGAAAAACGGCGCGCTATAGTATGCCGTACGATATGGGCTATAGCCCATGGTCCAAAATGATGAGAAACGAGGCTAACTTCTTTTTTTTTAATTTAAAAAAACATGGGCTATAACCCATCGTTTTTTTTTTTTTTTTTTTTTCAAATCCTCAAAAATGATGAAAAACGGCGTGCCATAGTATGCCGTACGATATGGGCTATAGCCCACGGTCCAAAATGATGAGAAACGAGGCTAACTTTTTTTTTCCAAATTTCAAAAAACATGGGCTATAACCCATCGTTTTTGTCATTTCGTCATTTTTTTCAAATCCTCAAAAATGATGAAAAACGGCGTGCTATAGTATGCCGTACGATATGGGCTATAGCCCACGGTCCAAAATGATGAGAAACGAGGCTAACTTTTTTTTTCAAAATTTCAAAAAACATGGGCTATAACCTATCGTTTTTTTAATTTTTTAATTTTTTTCAAATCCTCAAAAATGATGAAAAACGGAGTGCCATAGTTTGCCGTACGATATGGGCTATAGCCCACCGTCCAAAATGATGAGAAACGAGGCTAACTTTTTTTTTCAAAATTTCAAAAAACATGGGCTATAACCCATCGTTTTTTTCATTTTTTGGTTGTTGAGAAACAGCTCCTAAAACATTATTTGACACTTTTGGTTGTTGAGAAACAGCTCCTAAAACATTATTTGACACTTTTGGTTGTTGAGAAACAGCTTCTAAAACATTATTTGACACTTTTGGTTGTTGAGAAACAGCTCCTAAAACATTATTTGACACTTTTGGTTGTTGAGAAACAGCTCCTAAAACATTATTTGACACTTTTGGTTGTTGAAAAACAGCTTCTAACCATTATTTGACACTTTGGTTGTTGAGAAACAGCTCCTAAAACATTATTTTACACTTTTGGTTATTGAGAAACAGCTCCTAAAACATTATTTGACACTTTTGGTTGTTGAAAAACAGCTTCTAACCATTATTTGACACTTTGGTTGTTGAGAAACAGCTCCTAAAACATTATTTTACACTTTTGGTTGTTGAGAAACAGCTCCTAAAACATTATTTGACACTTTTGGTTGTTGAAAAACAGCTTCTAACCATTATTTGACACTTTGGTTGTTGAGAAACAGCTCCGAAAACATTATTTTACACTTTTGGTTGTTGAGAAACAGCTCCTAAAACATTATTTGACACTTTTGGTTGTTGAAAAACAGCTTCTAACCATTATTTGACACTTTGGTTGTTGAGAAACAGCTCATAAAACATTATTTTACACTTTTGGTTATTGAGAAACAGCTCCTAAAACATTATTTGACACTTTTGGTTGTTGAAAAACAGCTTCTAACCATTATTTGACACTTTGGTTGTTGAGAAACAGCTCCTAAAACATTATTTTACACTTTTGGTTATTGAGAAACAGCTTCTAAAACATTATTTGACACTTTTGGTTGTTGAAAAACAGCTTCTAACCATTATTTGACACTTTGGTTGTTGAGAAACAGCTCCTAAAACATTATTTTACACTTTTGGTTATTGAGAAACAGCTCCTAAAACATTATTTTACACTTTTGGTTGTTGAAAAACAGCTTCTAACCATTATTTGACACTTTGGTTGTTGAGAAACAGCTCCTAAAACATTATTTTACACTTTTGGTTGTTGAGAAACAGCTCCTAAAACATTATTTGACACTTTTGGTTGTTGAAAAACAGCTTCTAACCATTATTTGACACTTTGGTTGTTGAGAAACAGCTCCTAAAACATTATTTTACACTTTTGGTTGTTGAGAAACAGCTCCTAAAACATTATTTGACACTTTTGGTTGTTGAAAACCATTATTTGACACTTTGGTTGTTGAGAAACAGCTCCTAAAACATTATTTTACACTTTTGGTTATTGAGAAACAGCTCCTAAAACATTATTTGACACTTTTGGTTGTTGAAAAACAGCTTCTAACCATTATTTGACACTTTGGTTGTTGAGAAACAGCTCCTAAAACATTATTTGACACTTTTGGTTGTTGAAAAACAGCTTCTAACCATTATTTGACACTTTGGTTGTTGAGAAACAGCTCATAAAACATTATTTTACACTTGTGGTTATTGAGAAACAGCTCCTAAAACATTATTTGACACTTTTGGTTGTTGAAAAACAGCTTCTAACCATTATTTGACACTTTGGTTGTTGAGAAACAGCTCCTAAAACATTATTTTACACTTTTGGTTATTGAGAAACAGCTTCTAAAACATTATTTGACACTTTTGGTTGTTGAAAAACAGCTTCTAACCATTATTTGACACTTTGGTTGTTGAGAAACAGCTCCTAAAACATTATTTTACACTTTTGGTTATTGAGAAACAGCTCCTAAAACATTATTTTACACTTTTGGTTGTTGAAAAACAGCTTCTAACCATTATTTGACACTTTGGTTGTTGAGAAACAGCTCCTAAAACATTATTTTACACTTTTGGTTGTTGAGAAACAGCTCCTAAAACATTATTTGACACTTTTGGTTGTTGAAAAACAGCTTCTAACCATTATTTGACACTTTGGTTGTTGAGAAACAGCTCCTAAAACAATATTTTACACTTTTGGTTGTTGAGAAACAGCTCCTAAAACATTATTTGACACTTTTGGTTGTTGAAAACCATTATTTGACACTTTGGTTGTTGAGAAACAGCTCCTAAAACATTATTTTACACTTTTGGTTATTGAGAAACAGCTCCTAAAACATTATTTGACACTTTTGGTTGTTGAGAAACAGCTTCTAACCATTATTTGACACTTTGGTTGTTGAGAAACAGCTCCTAAAACATTATTTGACACTTTTGGTTGTTGAAAAACAGCTTCTAACCATTATTTGACACTTTGGTTGTTGAGAAACAGCTCCTAGAACATTATTTTACACTTTTGGTTATTGAGAAACAGCTCCTAAAACATTATTTGACACTTTTGGTTGTTGAAAAACAGCTTCTAACCATTATTTGACACTTTGGTTGTTGAGAAACAGCTCCTAGAACATTATTTTACACTTTTGGTTATTGAGAAACAGCTCCTAAAACATTATTTGACACTTTTGGTTGTTGAAAAACAGCTTCTAACCATTCATTTTTTATATCGTTTTTTTTATTTTTTCATTTTTTTCAAATCCTCAAAAATGATGAAAAACGGCGTGCCATAGTATGCCGTACGATATGGGCTATAGCCCACGGTCCAAAATGATGAGAAACGAGGCTAACTTTTTTTTTCAAAATTTCAAAAAACATGGGCTATAACCCATCGTTTTTTTCATTTTTTTCAAATCCTCAAAAATGATGAAAAACGGCGTGCCATAGTTTGCCGTACGATATGGGCTATCAATCGGGAACTTATATTTATACTAAACACTGCTCATTGAAAATTATCATGGAGGTGTGGTCAGCAGTAGATTCATATTTCAATCGATCTGGGACATTAAAATTGTGCAAAACTCTGTTCAATGAATTGCCTCTTCTGCTACATTAAACATCACTAAACATTAAACGTTACTTATACCTGTTATTGAGACTCCTATGGAGCATGTTGACATGGATAGCTTGGTTAGTATATCTCTGTTAGTTAATGCAGTTTGCGTGATTAAATGAATAGCCTATTTAATTAGACAAAAAAGTAGAACAGTAGTACAAGTACCGTCAAAACAAAATAATTCACATGCAAGTAAAGGCATGGTGTTGCAGAGCAAAAAAACGCCCTGGTAGTAATAAGTACTATCCAAGCTTCTGGTTCGAAGTGTAGCTATGGTCCATACCAGGACACCATGTCAACAGATGACCGATGTCAGACAGATGTCACCCTCTAGCAAGATGTCCCTGATGGCTTAGCACTAGCAGTACTTATTGAAATGACCAGTTGCCCTCTGAAAGATCTGAGGAAACAGCAGTCCTACCTCCACCACACCCGAATATCCCTATCTGGTCAGCATATAACTCAATCCTGGCATTTGAGAAGCCTTTGACAGAGGTCTTCGTGCTTTGCATTTGAGATGAGATGAGATTCAATGTATTGTCAATGTACAGTACAGCACAGCGAAAAGTATTTTCGCATCTCACCAAAAATACTTTTCACTGTACTGTACAGGGCAAGCCCTATGCACCAACAATGCAAAACCTTTTTATAATTCAGGTTACTGTGGAGACACATGCTGGAACTTTTTACTTTGAAATGTTTTGTAGTTATTTAACGTAAACTCCCAATGCATTGGCAATGGCAATAGAACAAACTTTGTCACGCTACTAGTCCTACATACTAGATACTCCAAACTTTAAGTTAAAGAACTAAAAAAAAACTACAAAACATTTCCTTTGAATGAATTTTTGATGTGCCAAAATCTGCCAGTGACTCCCATTATACATTTCTCAAACTTGAAAGCACTATATTTCAAAAAGTATGAAACATTTCAAAGGGAAATATGTCTGACCATTGACAATGCATTGCAGCTGAATTGTTATCGTCGAAAACCAGTATCAATGTCAGTGGCATGTCATTATGATCGTCATGTCAGTATCATGGTCAGTAGCATGGTCTGATCATGATCTAAAGCCAATGTTAGTTATTGAAAGACAGCACTTCAATATATCATAAACAACTGTTTATTATTTTCTCCCAATTTGTTTTTTTCTTTGCTAAAAGTGGCATATTTCATGTTTTAATTATTTTCAGACCAATATCCATCCGATATCAGTGATTCTTGTCAAAAAGAAGTGACACAGTCATTCTAGTTACTACAGGAATTTACATTTATGCTGTAGATTCTAGGATTCTGTATCCTGGTTTTCATACATATACAGAAAAACAAAATGTACTAGAGACATTAAAAAAACAAAAAAAAAACAGGTTCCAAATCAAAACATGCAGGAAAAAATGTGGCACATCTCAAATCAAATGCCATTTAAAGTAATCAAACATTTGTATCATGGCTTCAAATCAGTTCCTAGAAAAAAGGACACTTTGACAATATACACAATAACATCCTCGTTGTTAATTTATCATTTTGCAACTCCAAGAGTGTACAAATGTTACCAAATGGACCCCCATTTGGTAACATTTGTACACTCTCAGAGGATAGTTAAGTTTACCATTTTTTTTCCTATCGATTACTCACCTCATGGATGGAATTCATGGATATAGTTTTTGTTGCATTCCTAAGCCAATTATTTGATAGCATAGGAATGTGACAAAAACAAAAAAGAATATCCATGAATTCAAGTTTCAATGGGGTGAGTAATCTATAAAGTAATTCTAGGAATGAACTATCCCTTTAATTGAACTCTCAGGATATGTATTGTGTACTTTTAGCTTTTTAGACCCACTATTTGAGGGAGTTAGTGGAGGCGCCTGGCTGGAAGGCAGCCTCACAAAAATGTTCTAATTTGGAACAACTTAAAACAGGAAATGGGAGAGCTTTAAACCATCAATTAATTAGCACCCCACCCCCCCACCCCTCCCCCCAAACAGCCCAATAAGCTTGATTTATACACTATTGCACGTTGGCGTCGCTTGCCAAAGAGAATTTATTCTTTCGGCAACTGCCAGTCATGCAATGGACTATAAATGAGGTATTAGCCCTCCCAATCGCTATTTGAAACGGACAATAAATACTTTTGACTAACAGTACTTGTTCATTTTGACATCAAGGAATATACATTTAGAATGTTAGTTTATTCTCCCGAAGACATCTAAGGGAAGACATATCTCGCACATTTTTATAAACAAACAGAAATATGAATCTTTCATGAACATGCCCTGCTGAAACACAGCTGCTGGATCCATAACATGGCATCATTACAAATTACTACACTTGAATTGAATTTGTAATAAAAGAAATATATCCAATTTACTAAAATCCAATCTACCATTATTCACTTAAGCCCTATTTCATACTTCTGCTATTCAAATATAACAGATCTAACAGATCTACTGTAGATCTGCCATTTTTGAAAAGATTTAATGGCATGCCTAAAATATCGGTTAAAGTGGTTTAACCGTTATTTTAACCGTTAACTAAAATGAACAATAATTTTATAACTAAAATGAACTAGACAAGATGAATCATGAGCACGTTTTAGACCCATCGTGTATGGATGCAGCAAATGTATTCATGCGGTCTGTAACCATGTTCCAACCAAGATTTAACCCATTCTGACCTGAGATCAGATTCATACGTAGGTTTCCACTGGACACACACTGGTCTGATTAACCCATTCTGACCTGAGATCAGATTCTAAAAATGTCACAGTCGTTCTTCGATTTTTCAAAAATAGCAGACCTACAAGCTCGTAGCGCGCCACTCGGTGGCGCGCTATGAGCTTGTAGATCTGCTATTTTTCAATAGCTAAAGCATGACATGATGCTAACACCAAAACGGGTTCCCGTTCAGAATGGGTTAAGAGAGAAAACACAGGCAGACACTACAGTTCCATGACCACTGTTAAGCACGCGCACACGCACACATACGTTTGCATTACTATACTCGTTAGGACATCATTTTAGGACAGCATTGAAACTCGAAAAATAGATCTACAAGACCTCACAATTTGCAACATGCAGTCTTGTTGTGACACCTTGTGAGCCTGTAGATCTGCAATTTTCCAGTGTGTGACATTGCACCAACACTAAAACAGGGAAAAGTCTTTTAAACCGCAATGGAAACAAGTCCCCGGGACATTTCTTGTTATCCTTTTAGAACATACTGTACCTACTGTACTTCCGTGCCATTTTCATAAAGTGATGACTAATAGTGATGTAAAGAAAACCTGGTCAAAAAGTGCAAGGAAAAAGTGATCAATCAGGTGAATGAAATCATACCCCAGACCCTAAAACTAACCTCTAAAAATGTGAATGAAATCATACCCCAAAACTAACCTCTAAAAGTGATCAATCATGTGAATGAAATCATACCCCAAACCTAACCTCTAAAAGTCTGATATTTTTTAAACCCAATTCTAAAAATCCCCTTATAAAAACAACCACTTATCTTGTGATGATGATGACCAGGAAAATGGTCCTGCCAATGTCCATTTCTGAAATTATAGTATTATAGTATAATTATAGTGGTCCTCACAAGAATAGTAATACACACACACACACACACACACATCCAGTCACAGATGGGCGAAGGTAAAGCTGTATCCCTCCCAACCTGAGAACATGATTGTCGAGCATGCACACGGCATACAGTTTTAGTTAATTTGACGATTCATGAACGAAAACACAAAAGAACTGTCCCTAAAAATGTCTCATCGAGATGGTTTAGTTTGGGATGACCATGATTTGTAGTTACAAAGAGAAAGACAATTTGTATTAAAGTCATTTGAAAATCAAGCAAAAGATGTCATTACAAAACAGGAAAAAAAAACAAAAAAACATAGAAACCCTGTTCATGGTCCGGTTGTGTATGTGCTTTTCAAACTAAACATATTTTGATCACATGGCCACGCTAGAATACAAAATAGATGAGTAAAATCAACAATAACATCAAAGTAGTGCTATGGTTTTATACATAATATACACAAGTTAACAGTGATCTCTCAACTGCAGTATTAATAGACTCGTCTCATGAGCAAAAGGCGCTAGGGTCACAGTGGGTTCCACTTTAGTTAACACTTTCCAATGCTAATGCTAGTTATACTCATTGACCACTAGGGGGCGAGGTGGGTGGCAGAAGGGCTAGGTTGTCTAATAGGAGGCGCTACGAAACCTTCTCCGACATCACTACACTGCCACAGTGTTGCCTTAACATGAGAGACCCACTGACCTCATGAGTTATATGGATGAGATCATGGAACAGCGCTAGCTCAAAGTAACATGATAGCTAGAATCTTAAGGACTACAGTATATCTGTTGTGTATTCATAGCTTGTGTATGATGGGTTTCTCTGACTGTTGGGAGAGATTATCATTCTGTAGCCCCAAAGACCCCCCAAAATCAAAATGATGAAAGTGGCAAATCAGTGAAACTAGCTGCCAATTGTCAACACTTTTTCAGTTCAAAAGAAAGGTGTATTATGTAGAGTGGTGTGGATTCCTGGGCCTTTATCTTGTCCAGTCTTAATGTGCAGTGTGAAGGAAGGAGTGCTGCTGGGTGTTGTGGGCCGTATAGAGAGCATGGCATGTTGGGTAGTGTAGGCAGTAATATGAGGTGGATTCCGGTAAATAGATCCTGCTCCCTCTCTCTCTGGTTGCCGTGCTACAGAGGCCCTTTGAACTGGTTCCCGGAGAGGTGCTGTCTTATGGATGGCTTTGATCCCGCTGCATCGCCCAGCTTTCTCCACACCACCTGCGGCCAGGAGGAGAGAGAGTGAGAGAGAGATATAGATGGAGAGTGAAGGGTGGTGAAATACAGTAGATGAGAATAAGACCCAAATAATAAAGCCAGGCAGAAATCTTCTCCAAGACAGAAATACTTAATGTTTTTTTGTTTTGTTTTTACTTTAAGCTAAGACAGAGCTCTGGGGGTGCCTGGTGGCTCAATCAGTTAACACTGTGTCTGTCTGTAATTATGCTGCTGTAAACTGCAGTTTAACGATCCAAACTTGTAAAAGGCCGAAGATCGGGCTTTGCCTATAGGGCCCATTCTGATGTTAACACGGCCCTGAATGCACCATGTGTACACCTTGTGAATCGCAAAGACTCAAAGTTTGAATCAGATTCCCATGATCGTGACTCGCATACCCCCCCCCCCCCTCTCTCTCTGCCCTAGGTTTCCCGTCTCTCTACACTGTCCTATCTAAATAAAGTGGAACAAATGCTATAAAAAGAAAAGGACTCTGTCCTCTGGCCTCCGTGCACCAAGGTCTCTGTGAAAGAAGTGGGGCCCCAGGGGAGACCCCAGTGATATTACAGAGGTGCCATTGTGGCGTGCTCCAGAGATTCCAGGCCTGTTGCATACCTCCTGATAGCCCATCTCTCTCTCTCTCTCTCCCTTTCTCTCTCGCGCTCTCTAATCAGTAAACCTTTTATCCAGGGACCGGTCCCTTTCAGCTCCACAGAGATGACAGAGGGACAGGGGAGGGGAGTGGGTGGATGGATGGAGGGGGAAAAGAATGGAGGAAGGGGTTGTATAGAGGGGGAGGAGGAGGGTGCTCTTTTCCCTGCCTCTTCAGTGTAATTGCTCTGACAGCTCAACTACCAGGCTCTCGTTAGTAGGACCTCCAATTACAGCTCCCTCAGCGGCACAAGTGCTTTGGGTGTGTGGGGGGCTTACAGACCACTGCTACCACAAGTGTTGTTCCTTGCCTGCCCCAAACGTGGCTTTCTTATTAAACGATGGTGACCTCGAAATGTTGCCTGTAATCTGATTTGAACGAAGGACAGATCGACCTACAGACTTGCAGAGCTGAATGTGACTTCGTCGTAGCCTTCTTCATGAAACGGCGCATTCCTGACACCAAGACAGCAGAGGTCTTCAAAGTGTTATTTACAGTATGCCGATTTACCTGAACTCATAATTGTTGAGGATACCTGGCCAAATTCTCTAAGGCTGCAACGGTCGATTAATTTCTTTGCGATTATTCCATCTATGGCCTCTTCGGATGAGAACAGTTTAAATAATTACAACATACCGGTAGTTGTAAGTGTTGCTTTTGCTACTACTTTGTTGCACAAAAAGTCATAGTTTTCACAGTTTTTATTATTGGTACCTACTGTGTGCTGCTACTAACAATTTTTATTTAGCATTATTTATGTACCTCTTTTTGCATTGGATTGATGCCATCAAGTAAATTTAGTTCAAAATCAAATAATTCATCCATCCATCCACCCATTTCATATGCCCCGACTAGGTCCTTTCCCCCTCACTTTCCAGACACGTGTCATGGCTTTACACCTACAGCACTAAGGATGGCTTTTCAAATGTTCTTTAACCATTGGCAACTGTGTCAAAGATATGCTTTGGAAAGCATCTGAAGAAAAATAAATAAAAGAACAGCTTAGGAAAGCTTAGGAGACAAGATAATTAAAACTAGGGGAGGCTGAGGTCTGTACTTACGTTGCACATCTCTCGAACGATGGCTTTCTCCTTCTCACTGAGATCCTCCTCATAGTCCTCAGGAACCTGCATGTCCATCTTCTCGTGGACCTCTAGCACCTGGCCATGGAGACACAGGATTAGGATTTGTAGTCACTCATCGACACATCTCTTTACAGAAAGTAAGTAATGTAACCTCAAACCTGTTTCAAAATATACTAAATTCGGTGGACAGAAAGTAAGTAATGTGCATAACCTCAAACCCGTTTCAAAATATAAAAAAATTGGTGGACCGGTAAATCCATTTTGACAAATTGTGTAAAATATATTTTTAGAGACATAATTCGGTGTCTAAAATAACTTTTTGTACATGAGTATATATAAAACACAGTATTCATGTCACTGACCGCACGTGAGCGACGTGAAGACTACATCATTATAATGTGTGAAGTGTGAACTGTTCTCAACCCGTTGCACTGAAAATTCCCACCAACATATTATTCATAGAAGTTCAAAGTTCAGGTATGAGTATGTGACAAAACCGCACATTACGCACATTGTGACAAAACCGCACATTACGCACATTGTGACAAAACCGCACATTACGGCCAGGGTAGACATTAAGGGCCATTATGGTGAGGCAAATGGCATAACTAGTGGACAACCTTAAATTAATAGTGGAATGCTCGCCTTAAAACACAGTTGTACAGCCGGCGCAACTGTTCAGCCTGGTATTCCTAAACGTAACCCATTTAAACTATGCTTAAAATATAACCTTATTCCTAACCCTAACCTCAGTAAAACAGTGCCAAAATCTAACCCTATACCTAAATTTAACCCCAGTGATACTATGCCTAACCCTAAACTTATTTCGAACCCTATTCTCAGTAAAACAAATATACAAGAATACAAGAACCTCCCCATCGAGTCTCTCGGCGTGAGGTCAGTGGGAAAAAATGAGGGCGAGCGGGTTTTAAGGCGAGCATTCCGGTTACCCCTTAAATAGAGAGGTGCAGTGAGCATGCGACCATAGTAGTAGTTAGCGACCAGAATGGTAATGATCAGTGATGGACATTTACACAAGTACTGTCTGTACTCTTGAAGTAAATTTACTTTACTCCATTTTAATTTCCATTTTGGGAAATTAAGACTTCTGCTCCACTACATAAGAGGCAAATGTAATTTACTTAATAGTTACTTTGCACTGCAGCTATTCAAAAATTAGTGTTGTGACCGTGAGCTTGCAGATCAGCTCCGTCAGCCTCTTGTAAGCTTGTAGATCGACTCTGAGCTCACAATGTGTTGCATCGCAATGCTTGCAGATTTGCTAAAACCACTTGTCAGACCACTTGCAGTATAGTGCTCTCAAATCTCTCCCTCCCACGATCATACCTTCATGGCGTGCACCACTGCCTCAGGCTTCTGGACACAGGACAGGTAACCTGTGGCAGGAGAGGACTCACTGGTGGGCAGCCGCCCTGTGCCCTGAGCAGAGAGAGAGAGAGAGAGAGATAATGTCACCACCAGGATGTGTTGTTTTATAGGCATGCTAACAGTGTTAATGAGAAAGTATGCAGAGACATACAGACACGTGTCACGATTAAACAGTCTCTATATACCAGTGGTTCCCAAAGTGGGGTCCGGGGAACCCCAGGGGTCCTTGAGGGAGTTCCAGGGGTTCCCCAGCAAAAGGATAGTTTGGAACCAAATGGACCCTTATGGGTCCGAGTATACAAATTAACAAATATAGTTAAATTAACATTGATTTTACAATATAAATTGGGGTCCGTAGCCTAATTTATGTAAAACTGGGGGTCCTTGAAATTAAAACAGGTTGAGAATCACTGCTAGAGCCGTAAAAATGAATATCTCTTCAAATGGGGGTCCGCTGCCTAATTAGTGTCAATTTGGGGGCCCTTGACACCCCCCCCCCCCCCCCCCCCCCCCCCCGTTTGTTTGTTTGTTTGCTTGTTGTCTGTTACAGCCATAACTTGTACAATTTTATCTGAATTAAAAACCTCAAATTGGAGTACGTAGGTCAGGACCTGTACTGTTCATTTTCTGTTTGTTTCCCCAAATCTGCCAAAGGTCAAGGTCACAGCACCAAGGTCAAAGTTTATGCCCACGCTTACACAAGGGCCACAAGGGTTAGAATGACACTTAACAGAGCATGTGGCGCAGCCATAGCATCTCTCGGAGTGCCTTTCTAGTTTTCTAGTTTCACGTATGTTTGCGACGTGCCACCAGTTCTATGTGATTTAACCTGTTACGATGGAAGCAGTGAGCCCGTCAATGGACCCCGGGGAGGAGGGGTCTCATCTCTACACCCCTTCCCTGGTGAGTTCCAGACAGACAGTGGCTCTCTGTTGGAGGTACACAGAGAACTTGGGGTGGGGGGCACATACAATGGCTCCATTCAGGGTGACCTGGCATCAAGACCAGTGCATTAGACACAGTTTCATGGCTCCGTTAGCCTGCCTTCAATTCTGTCTGCTCACTAGCCATGCACTTGTTCCGCCTCCCACACAGGCCCATGCAGGTCCCAGTTCTAGGGCCTAGTCTGGACCCATCCGGTCAAATAACACTGTGGAAAATAACTCAAGTCAAATGTGCTGGACCTTTGCCAACTTGATATTCACCCAAACACCACATAGTGGGTCATACGTTATTGTAGTAACCCACAAGATATTTATGATTATAGCCCGTCTACACCTTGTCCAGTCACTGTTTGTTTCCTTATGATTATAGCCCGTCTACACCTTGTCCAGTCACTGTTTCCTTATTATCAGTAAACACCTGATAACCTTTTCAAACCGCTGTAAAAATAGAGTTAACATACAGCAAGGGGCATTCAAGTACAGCAGGAAGGAGGGGGGGGGGGGGGCAGTTTCCACCCAACCGTGCTGATGTAGACATCCTGGTGGAAGAGTACATGTCAGAGAAAATTAACGGTTCATAACCAACAATTTACCTGATATAACCACAAAGCCCTTCGTTAAATATGAGCACACACAGCATGTTTACCTGACCACCAAGCCCTTCGTTATATATGAGCACACACAGCATGTTTACCTGACCACCAAGCCCTTCGTTATATATGAGCACACACAGCATGTATCTAAAGTACAGCAGTCTCCAGCAGCTACAGTGTGAGTTACTGAACTAACTAGGAGTAAAAGTATGTAAATCGCTGCCGGTCCGTCTGATGATTTGAAAACTCTATGCAAACAGTCCCACGAGCAACAGACGATAGGATTACCGGTTTATTCCCGGTGCGGCCGGCCTGTGAAGTACAGAACAAGCATTCGGACGGCTCCAGGCTACGTACGTACGCAGTACAATGTCGGGGATGGTGTCCCCTGAATAAAATGGACCCCGATTTAGACCTTCCAAGAGGTAAACCTTGTCAAAACTTGTCATAACAGCACACAGTGATACTCAAGTGTTTATGAGCATCAAGCAGGCGGCTCGGTTTGTTTGTTGATCTCTCCCTCTCTCCCTCTCTCTCTCCCTCCCTCTCTCTCTCAACAAGGGCCATCTCTCATGCATGGATGAACTCAGGCCACATCAGAAAGCAGACGATCAATCATCACACATCCCATAATCATGAACAGGTTTCCATGGGGACAGCAAATGGGTCAGAGCTGGAGGAGGTGCATTGGTTTCTAATCATCCTGAGAGATCAAATAGAATCTAAGCTAATATTTGCAATGTATATGGAATTAATTTGCCAACTCAAGGAATATTTCATCCATGGACCATAATTGATATATTATAACTTGAAATAATTACACTACAAATACCGAACCTATGAACGTACATTTGTTAACCAAACCCACTAAACGATTTTTACTATTTTACTATTGCAAGCAATGATTATCAGTGGAAATGGTGTTTTTCTAATCTTGGCTGTCAATACAATGAATCAATAGTCCATTTTAGACAAATTACCCACAAATGCCAGTTAAATCACACAGTAATACATTTCGAAGCTCACATTTTATCTCTTTGAAAGAAACATGATCTTTTCTTCTCTCTCTCTCTCTTTGCTTTTTTTTTATACCATTTGCGTCAAAATGTCAGCATCAAAGCTGTCTGTATTAAACACATACTAGACTGGTTTGCCAACAACAGAATGTCATGGCATGCACTGTAGATGTACCTCAATATAAATCATCATCTTTAATCAACTGTTCGGTTGCCACTAGCTCTGATGAAGGAACAGGACGTTCAGCAAAGTCCAAGTCGCAACCCCCGCGTTGCACTCGTGAATCACAGTGACGGATGACGTTCGAAGCAGGGAGGTGAGCACGGAGCATAAAACCTGATTTATACTTAGTTGCACACTGGGTGTTTCATGTCGTAAACAGCAGATATGCGAGCTCACGGCGGGTCACATTCGTGGATGCGTTGTGAGCTTGCAGATGTACTATTTTACTGAGCACAACACTGGCACGCAACCAAGTATAACTGAGGCTTAAACGCCCTCCACGTTGAACAGACCCACACCCCACACCTTGTGGCCAAAGTTCACAAGCCTCATCGGAAACGGTGAACGATCTGAACACGCTTTAGCGCAGGAGTGTTTGACTCTCTGGGCTTACGACGTTGCGTGGGCCAGGCCTGTGATTAAAAAACACAATATTGATTTACTTGTGGTAGGAGGCGAACGAGTCCTCCGGGCGGTGGCATCACCTCCTTTAAACAAGTCAGAAAACAATTACCCGGCCTCTCCTCCCCGGACGCGGGCAGGGTCAGAGGGGTGGCCGTGGATCCGAGAGGATAATTACTTTCATAGTGGGATTCAGTTCAAACGGGCTCCGGGGGCTAGGGAGGGCCATAAGCCTGGAGGAAGAGAAGCGGAGACTCACACGCTTTCAATTTCTCTCTCTGGCTTTAGTTACTCTTTCTCTCGCTCTTCTGTCTCCTTCAATTTCTCGCCCTTCTTTTGTGCCCTTATACGTCCCCCCCGCCCCCCCCCTCTCCTCCCCTCGCTGTCTCTCTCCTCTTCATCCCTGCTCCTCCACCCACCCACCCACTGCCCTTAAGTCTTTCTCCCGTATATCTCCCTCTCCCTCTCGTTCCGTCTCTGTTTGTGCGTGTGTGCGTTTCACTAGACTTCCTGCCGTGCGTAGGAGAGACAGAGAGCCTGGCTGGCAGCCTGTGGAGGTGTAATTGGAGAGTTAGAAATAAAGTGAATTAGAACCGACTTGACTTGATTCCACTGTGCACAAGCCGGGGGGGAAGCACAGCTGCGCCCTATGAACTCCTGGCTACTGTTGTAGTGTGTGTGTGTGTGTGTGTGTGTGTGTGTGTGTGTGTGTGTGTGTGTGTGTGTTGACATAGCCATGGTGCATGTGTATAAACATCTGTCTCTGTTTGTTTACATGCAACAGTGTATCTGTGCATGAGCTTGCATGTATGTGCAATTGTGCATAATAGCATTTTTCAAGTATTACATACAGCTGCAAGGAAACAGAACAGTTGTTTAATATGATTGTATAGGATGTGAAAACTGAAATCAAAATGAATGAAAAGATGAAAACATGCGTTACAGTATATGGAAACACTTTTATCACAAAACGCACTGGCAACGCGTTTGTCGGTAGAGAGACCGTGGTTTGCTTTTTGCCACTTATCGTTACAACTTGACCCGTCTATTATAGAGGATGCATACAGTATGCAGAACAACATCCCAGGTGCTCATCATTGATGCATAACCATTAGAGTGTGTGTGTGTGTGTGTGTGTGTGTGTGTGTGTGTGTGTGTGTGTGTGTGTTCATGTGTGCGTGTTCACTTCAGCCCTATAATTGCGAAACTAGAACTTGGAGCTGTGCTGTTAATGATGGCATGTGTGTGTGTGTGTGTGTGTGTGTGTGTGAGATGACGTGCATGCATGTCTCACCATGTGCATGCTGTCCTGGCGTTGGGGCAGAGAGGACAGCTGGGACTCCGAATGGTAGAGGGTCGTCCCCTTCCTCAGGGCGCGCAGGTCGCCTGTGTTACACTGCTGAGTACACACACACACACACACACACACACATCAATGGTCAAATACATGTTCATTTGTGGGTCGTTGACATAAAAGAAAAAGGTTCTGAGAACCACTGCGCTGATCTTCATCGAGCTAATTCAATTGCACCGCACTGGACTGTTATCATGTCGTGGGGTCATGGACTGAATTCAGTTGACAGTGTCCCTGAGATCCAGCCTTATTTGCAGCCAGAAGAGCACGTCGTGTCCCTGGGGGGCAACATGTAGCCTCGCTCCCTCCCGTATAGGCAGTGACACAGCAACACCGCGCGCAGATCCTTATGACATTTCTCATGTCACGTACGTATACTAGCGTGCACTGTGCGCGTGGGCTGCTATGCGCGCGTGGCAAGCACACGTGATGCCTGGAAGAGATTGGGCTATAAATAACCCAATGATATCTGTGGGTGGGTGGGTGGGTGGGTGTGTCTGTGAGGACTGTAGTCTAAAAGCTACAACATTGCCCCCTGCCTTTGCACACGTCACTGCTTCGATTGCTTCTCCCATTGTTCCGCTCTCCAACCTTTTCTCATCCTTCCGTTGGCACCTCACTGATCTTTTCTTTAGCGTTACCGATCCATCTTCTCACCAGCTATATGCTTAATATTTAAGTATAAATCAGGCTGCAATCGCTGTGTTCTTTCTGCAGGCAGCCTGGGTTTAGTAGTCGGGTTGAACACACTAGGCTCTGTTACTGTACGGTTGTGTGTGTGTGCAAACGACAGCGTCACAAGATTAAGTTCACCCAGCGGATAGCATGTGAAAGCATAATAATAATTCCCTAGAGTCTAGACTCTAGGGAATTAAAAGGTAATTTGCTGAGGCTATCTTACTGGTTGAAACACAGTAGACAACATAGAAAACCAAGACAAAATTGCGTCTATGAATCATGCCAGGACTGTCTGTCTTTACAACCTTGCCATCACCTACTAATTGAGACTTAAAATAAAAAAAAACTACTAAACAAACAAGACACTCCTGGCCAAACTTGTCTGCTAACTTCCTGAGCTGACCTTGGACACTGATGGAGACAAACAGTGTTATTTGTCTGCCAGACAGGCTGGCAGTTGGCCCTCTGCTCTCCTCATGGCTAAAGCGCGCCGGCCCCTACGTCCATCCATCCATCACAATGTTCTGGGCACTGACGGGAAGGAGCCGTGGACGTCACACACCATTTCCTGTCTGAGTTATGAGGGGTCCGGGGACGCGGCCGTGACAAACGAGTCGAGGGCACTTCTTCAGCACCTTCTGGACAGCCCTGGTTTGATGGACTGTGGGGTAGAGGTAGTCCCATGCTGGAGAGCCTCCCTATAGTACAGTATACAGGTGCTACTCTCCCCGTGACCCGCCTGTCTGGTCTGGTGGCATTAAAGGACTGTACAATGTCGTCGTTCGCGGTCACAGCGCTCTTGTTGGGAGGCAACGCGTTGCAAGGAGGTTAGCCATCACTTGGTGACACAACAAAGAATAAATTGGGCTTCAAATGATGTCATCTCATCACAAACCATTCATACTAGGCTTAAGATGTCATGGACAATAACCTTCCCCCCCCCCCGTAAATGAATCTTAACGCATCTCCAGGGACCATTTTTGGCTAGACTTTTCAACACAGCATACCGACTCCGAGCAAAGTGAAATGTAGTATGTTGTAAGTAGAGGATCACTGCAGGTTGATGTTTCATACTGTAGTGAAATCGCTATCCTCAGAAATCAAACAAACTCACAGTATGCTTTTGGAGAATGTTGTGAATTCATGTCAAGTATATGGTGAGTTATAGTCAACATGGGTAAACATGCCAGACCAGTGGTATGTTCCTTTAAGTCGTTTAAAGAGACATAATGTGATATAGTGTAGTGTGTTTGTTGGATAAACGTTTGGAGCATAGAGGTAAAGTATGTTGCAGGAGCCCTCCAGTCCTTTATGAATTGTACTTCTGTATTTCACAGTTTAGCTCGCCACCAAAGAAAGGGGGATCTGTGTAAAATCTGTAACAAATGATACATCAAGAGGCAGAGATCCATGTTCAAATACGTTTCTGACTTCATAAGGTATCCGATACTGTACCTTAGTCAATAATTCAGTCATTGTTCATCTGTCCCTCGACCATTTTAAGATCTAGTTTCAGCGAAGGTCAATGTGGCTTCAGTTAAGGGATGGGAGGTAATCGGTCATATAAATCATTAACTTATGTGAGTCATGCCGAGCACCCTCTTGTTGTTGATAGAGTACCATAGATCTGGCACACCAAGTGCTACACATTTCAACGCACTTCAAACTCTGTGTTCATGGCCATGTGTGTTTATGTGTTTTTCATTGGTCCATAGTTTCCTTTTATGATTTTCTTCCCTAACCAATCAGACGAGCTGCCTGGTATGCAGGGTCAACATTCGTCTGATAAACTGCTATTGTTTCCTTCATGGTCACCACAGGCTTCCCTGGAAGGCCAAGTTCCACCACGTGGGCTGTTAGGTAATATATAGGTCCACCGAGGCAGATAATCCGTCTGTAAACCACCTGAGTACTGAGACGCACCAGTAAGCAGGCTGTTGCATAACAGTGACGTGGGAATAATCTACCGCATAAAAGGAAAAATAGTATTTCTGCGCAACGTACACATCATATCACACTACAGTAAGAGTATTCTAACAAATTCACCATTTGTATGACCCAATTAAATGAACCAGAGCAGGCTCTGATAACTTCATTTCAAGTCTTGCCCTGAACAAGTCAGACAAACATAACATTTCTGAATGACAAAAAATGACGAGATAACATTCATAAATATTTCATAAATTCCTACATTCTTCAATTACACACCGTCGTGCCAGTTGTCCGCCATGCATAATGGATGCTGGGATCTACCTATCGCCCCACAAGTACCTTAAATTATTCAGCACACCAGACGTCCTGACAAGCCTGGACAAGCGAGTGCCGCTCATGCACCAAAGCACAATGTAGCGTTCATTCACCTACAAGCTACCTTGCACCAAGCCGCCCCGCTGTGCTGTGCTCTGCAGAACAGCGCTGGGAACAAATAGAAGGCACAGTGCCAGGACGAGGCCACACACAGCCGGTGCCACCCTTGTGCATTTGTTTATTTTGCATGCTTAGCAGTGGATTAAAAAAAAACACTGTCCGCGTCTTCTTGCGGCAAGCTGTGAAAGTCCCATCACCGGAAAGACATACAGACTTAACAGGACAAGGAAAAGAAGAGGGCAGGTCCCATTGAGCTCAGCAGAGTATAGCGTTCCGAGAAAAGTCAGAAGATCAGTGGCATAAAACACAGGAGAGAGTTACCTTCTTGGATGGTATCTGTGATAAGCTATACCGGCTATAAGCCTGTGGAGAGAGAAACATGGTGTTGTGTGTTGGTCTGTTATTGGACTTATTATCTATTACTGGTTATACCCAGACCGTGACATGAGCAAAACTATGCTGAAAAGGAAAACATTGTGGATGACAGTATATGCATGTGTAACACGTGATAGTTAGAGGCAAAGGTCTCTTAAATTACTGTAAATTTAAAAAAAAGTACACTACTGAGGTCAGAGTTGATGTTGTATTATTTTAAAGATGCCTCTCTGTAACACCTTTTCACTACACAGACTTTTTCGTGCCTTTCCCAGCGTGGAGCTGCTAATCATTTTAAGTGTATCACACTGCTGGGTATCACAGCTGGCTTTTCGGTGCCTGCCTACGAAAGTTATTAAAAAAAAAAAAAATCAGTCAAGCTATGACTTTAAAAGCAGTGTCATCTCCAAAACTGTGGCTAATATTAGATACCTGACATTAACGCACTATAAGACAAGGTGTAGCTCCTAATTGCAGCACTTTGGAGATAATTACTTGGATCACTTGGGGTTTCGTGTCAGTGGTGCCCGCCCACATGCACCTTTGCCTACTCATGGATCTGCTAAGCGATAATTGGGCAAAAAGAAAAAGCATAATAAAAGACATACAAAAGGCTTACTAACACTAATCCATGTAACTGCATCTGAGTTGATAGCAGTTCAGTCACATAAGACTCAAGAGTAATGAAAACAATATTTATCAAATAGTTACTGTACAAGAGAGACAATTCTAGCACATGTTATATACTTCAAATTGAGTTGAATCTACAGTACGTGATGTTATTGCCCTGATGAAGGCTCTTGGCCGAAGCGAGCGTCTTGTTGTGCCATTAATAAAACATATGAAATGTGAGTACTTCCAGACTAATTGGCTACGTTCGCCGTACTGCGTCCACCATTGACTTTGGGATGTGCTGTGTTTTGGGGATTTTGATTCCCGTTTTTGATGTACTGCATTTTGGGATCAGCACTCCACTGTGAAATCCCATTGTTGAGGTACAACCTCTGTTTCTAACTCAGTATTTATACTGTCTCATAATATAAACGTATGAATACATTTCAATAGAGGCCAAATAAATCACAATCTAAATAGGGAACCTTGTCAATGAAATGATCATCGTTTACACTCCATATACATGTCCCTGGTCATCATCATTCTGTTCATACTAACTCCATATACAAACAACACCTCGAGACGTGACCTCCGGGTGAACTGGAGGTGTCACCTTCTCCCCTCCATTCCCACAACCTCCGCTGTGACTGTCGCTTTACGCTTTACTCATTTTGTCTCTCCTTTCCTTTCCTCGTCCTCCTCCTCCTCTCAGCGCCGCTCTGACAATCCGCCTCGGGGTCCAACGTTAAGGCTCCTTACTGGAAGCTTACTGGCTCCCCATGAATTAAACATCGGGTAAACACACAGTGCGCAGCCCCGCTATGAAGAAGAGGCAGTCGCAGAGAGACCGTTGGGTCTCGTAGCCGTCGCCATTGTATCATATTATTGTGTTTCTTTTCCGATGATGACGCCTCTACGCTGTGAAGAGTGGGCGGTACGAGAGGGTAGATATACAGAGCGTTGGGACAGGCTTTATATTCTTTTGTCTGGGTGGTTTATTGAATGTCTTGGCAACTCATGCACTGATATTTTGGAACTGAATTACTCAGTATGTGAGTGCTAGTTAACCCATTCTGACCGGGCACCCATTTTGGTGTTAGCATCATGTTATGCTTTACCTATTGAAAAATAGCAGATCTACAAGCTCATAGCGCGCCACCGAGTGGCGCGCTACGAGCTTGTAGGTCTGCTATTTTTGAAAAATTCGAAGAACGACTGACATTTTTAGAATCTGATCTCAGGTCAGAATGGGTTCATCAGACCAGTGTGTGTCCAGTGGAAACCTCGTATGAATCTGATCTCAGGTCAGAATGGGTTAACTGTACGTGCTGGTGAATGCATGTCCGCCACATGACCTCACCTGAGAGAGAAGCTTATTGTTGTCATCCTCTAGAATGCGCACTTTCGTCTCCAGCTGTCTGATGTAGTTGGAAGAGGAATCTGGGAGAGAGAGAGAGAGAGAGAGACAAGAGAGATTTGGATTTTAAAGACCATGAAGGGTAATACAGTCAGACAGGACCGATGGAGCAAAATGACCCCCACAGCACTCAGAAGACAGTTGACAGACACGCTCTTTGAAAAACCCCGTTATGAAAGCACACTCCAGTCAACCAAACATCAAAGTCTGCTATGTAAAATACTTAATGCAGTATATGTGCAGTAGAGTAGTTTGCTGATGTTTCAGCTAAAGATAATTTCTTTCTGAGCATCGTGTGATCATTTCAGCCACAGAATCATGTGGCTATTATTTACACAGCAATGTAAAGCCATACACAGCAACACCGACATGGATCAATTGCACATTATAAACGCCCTGCTCCTTTTATGAATCACAATACCACCAAACACGGCTGGATTGGGTCAAAAAAAATCCTCACAAACCATGAATCTCATCATCGTGTAAATGAGATCGATATTGAGTCAGTCTATTAGATCTTATCCGTATCGCCCAGTCCTACGGTTTGTGTCACCTAAGAGTGGATGTCTCTAATATGGATGGTAAAGTGGTGAAAACACACTGTAAACGATGCATCTACAAGTTGTACAATTGTGCAATGAGCAATGTGATTGTTATGTCCATATCAAATAAATGAACATAAACATAAAATAAACATAAAAGCCAAAGTTGTTACAGTAAATAACTACTTTCTAGGTCAAATGTTTGATATGACATTTATGCTTCAAAATATTCAAAGGGGGGCACACGACATGAACTTGAATCAACTTTGGCGAGGTCAGATCGGGGACGTGAGTGGGAGAACACGGAGGTGCGATTTCACTGTGCTGGAGAGCAGCAGAGAGTTCTCTAAAAGAAGCACGTTTAATTTACTAGATCAAAGCAGAAGTGTATCGAGAGACAGCTTGTCAGACGCACGCACACGGTCCCCACACACCCACCAACCTTGGGGCACACAGTTTTGTTATTGTACATTAAAGTGCAGCGATAGAGGTGTGATTGGGGAGACAGTTTCACAGACAGTAGTGGGCTGAGTGTGTGAGGAGAAAGTCTGAAGGGTGTCTGGTTGGTTGGGATGATACAGAGGTGAAGTTGCTGCCTGTAGAAATATCACACATGCAAAGAAAAAATAAACAGAGATGGACTGAAACGGTCACTCAAACACACACCAGTCCAAGCATGTGCACTCTCAATGCCTACCACACACACACACACACACACACACACACACACACACACACACACACACAAAACAATTTGTTTACTTATTTATTACATAACCCACTCAAACCAGTACAACAGGCCGCTCCATTCATTAGCCTAGAACCTAGTTATTCCATATGCTGTAGCCAGGGGGTGCTATTCTGCAGCACCGCCACCATTTCACATTATCGGTCACTCACGGCCAGCCTGGATTAGACTCTCTCATTGATACACAATCAGTCCCGGGCACTATGGTAGTTGCACCCTGGCCCTGCAGTTCCGTGAATGCAGATCTCACCAAGCTGATGCAGGATCAGGGATAATACACTTTCTATGGACCAGACTTTAATTGTAAATTAAAGCCGATTAAAGTGTGGCAACTTTGGACAATTTGTCCAGCCTACAGCGTCAGTGGGTCCACATTTTCCATCAGACTCCAAGAGAGGAGGGGAGCTGGTGGCAGACACAGTGCTGGACAGTGGGCTCTGGGCTGCACAGAGATGATTGTTCTGGCCAGCTACTGTAGATGGAGGGAGAGATTCAGTGACCCGGGCTGATAATCCTCTCTCCCTGTCCTGTGACCCTCTAATCTGGATCAATCTGTTGGACTGACCTGCAGCCAGACCTCAAGCCGATTAAGAATGAAGGTTCCTCAGCCATGAGTCCACCGTGGTCCGACAGAGAACCGACAGGTCTATATACACTCAGGACTGACGGAGAGAGAAAGCAAGTGAAGAGAAACGCCCACCACTGCTTTATGAATGGGAAAGGAGTCATGGAAATATTTCTTGGTGTATTTATTATTCCATATTGCTCCAAGAGGTGCGGAATCCTCAATCCCACAAGTCATATGAAGCTCCTCTCAGCACCTTATCAGCCAATTTAATAAAATAAAATAAAGAGTGCTCTAGATCCGGAAGAGAATCAAAATGACACACCTCCATGTCCCAGGCTCACCACCAGTCCAGCGAATGCCTGCGTTGGACCAAACAGAGGACATCCAACCGCTCTGAGCAATATGTGGCAACAGTTTTCTCCACACTACCCCATCTCCTTTTCCATTCCTTCAAGCTGTTGATGTGTCAGGAGGGAGCGAGAGATGGATGTTACATCACTTCATAACATGTGATTAAGTGGTTTTGCTTAAGTTCATACACCAATGTACTGTATGCACACTCTCAACAGGGAAGCACGACAGAAACAAATGACTACACAGACACATGGGGCTGGGGGGGGCACATTAACAATGCCCAACTAATGAGTCTACAAAAACGCCCAGAAAAAGACTCTTCCTGCTATGCAGGAACTAAGGAATGTTGAGGTCAGCTAATGCTCTTTAAAGAGAGAACACCAATCCCTAATTTAAAGTACTGTCACTTCACTTTTAACTTTGCATCCTGGTTCCTTGTACTACCTTAGTGTCGAAAGTTCAAAAACACAAATCTTTCCAAAGTAATTCAAGTGGGAAGTACAATTACAGGCTGCAAACAAACCCAACTGTCCTATCACCATGGTAAAGCAGACGATTGCAGCCATCCCTCTTAAATCAGCACTTTCAGCTACTGCCCTCAAGGGAAACATACAGAATCCCCTTGGCAAAGGGAGAGGAAAAATGTCCCTGTTGCCATAAAATAAATTAATCAGTCACTTTTTGAAGCCAGTCTGCCCGTGTAGCACACAGCATTTTATAATTATCCATTTGACCCTAAATCATACCTCACAGTCGACTACTTCTTGGTGCTCCTTGTTTTATTGTTGCTTCTATTGTGTTTTTATGTAAACCTGTAAATCTACTTTACTGTGCATGCAAAAAGTAGATATTTTCAATTCAGTATACAATCATCCCCAAAGAAAGGAGAGAGAGAGAGGGGGGATGAGACAGAGAGAAGGGGGGACCTTGTCCTCGCACAATCTGGTGAGCTATTTTTACCACTGTGCAAGTGTTGTTTATCCAATGAAATGAGGTGACGTGTGCACGCGAAAGAGTGTGTGTGACTGTGTGCCCATGATGCGCACGTTTTGCACGGATCGCACTGTGAATACAGTGAACACTGTGTAGGCATGCGTGTGTGTGTGTGTGTGTGTGTGTGTGTGTGTGTGTGTGTGCGTGTGACCGAGCGAGACAAAACATGACGCAGAGTCGCAGACAGACAGTGGCGTGGGCCCGTCCCTCTCTCCGAGCGCCCACGTCACTTTATATCACGTCAGGGCCACTGTGACCCACTTCCACACTACTCACTCTCCTCTCCGCTCACCGTCTGCAGCATACCCACAGCACAACAATACATGAAAAATAATAATACATTTGATTTATAACACACTTTACATTTTGAAGCAAATACCAAAGTGCTACAAGAGTGTAAAAAAAAAAAAAAACCTGGTGTGTTCATTATGAAAATCTAATTCATGCCAAAGCATATTTTCATATCAGTGTGGTCAGACTCATTTGATACGAGATTCATATTTGGGGGACAAAAAGCCCTGGACTAATGAATGATATCCATCATCGCAGCAGTCCTCTCCTCCCCCCTGCCTGGAAGATTTGGCAGGATTAGGCAAGATTTGGCAGGCACTGGTTGTGTGCATATTTCAGATTATAAAGACTACTCTGCATTTCTTGCTCAGAAAAATAAATAATTGTACTTAGTCCTCTTTTTATGCACCTTTAAACACTGTTCCTAATATTTAAATGGTATATATGCAAATATATACGGTAATATGCAACGCATTACGTATATTCTATTTTTATTATCCAATTAGTATAGAACTGACTCTTTTTTGTGCACATTTTTCTCTTTAGTATTATTACCTACTACATTGTCTGAAGCGGTGAAGCCGAACAAAATTTTGATTTACTCTTATGCACAACACACCTACATTGAACCTTGAGAATCTGTCGAGATTCTCCTCAAGTGTGAGGTTTAAAAATCGGTTAGAATTTTAAATCTACTGTAGTGTGAGCTCTGCTTAACCTTTTTATTACTCCCATTCCGTCTCCTCTACTTCTATCTCGCCCCACCCACACTGCCCATTGCTACCTTCTTAACAAGACTTTGACATTTCTCTCTCTGCCGCTCTTGTCTCGGACACTTTCTACGCTTCGACCTCTCACTTTCTTAAACTTTTCAACTTACATCTTCCATTACCCCAGTTTCCAACCCTGCCCTTACATTACCTCTAATACCACCACTCCCAGCATGGAGTGGTGTGTGTGTGTGTGTGTGTGTGTGTGCGTGTGTGTTGGGGGGCACTGCACAAGACCGGGGCAGGGCTTATCAGTTTCACCAGATGCCCACACCATGGCAATAACCGTAAGACCTCAAACTGACCAAAACATACTTTTGTTGCCCTCTCTTCTAAATTTAGAGTAGCCAATTATACCCCCCGGCCCCCCCCTGCCCCTATTTCTCCCAATTTAAGTCGTTACGCTGAATTCAAACCAGCAGCATCGAGCGAATGTTCACACACACACACACACACACACACACACACACACACATTTGCAAAAATTAACTAAATTGAGTGTGTACTGCTACTACTGCACGTGTCATGGTTGGCAACTTGGCACCCTGGTAAATAAGTGAGCTGTGCTCCGGTGTGAGCTCCGGTGGTCCAGGCAGATCAAAGCGAGTAGCTGTTCCAGATTGGGAGGAGGTAAACAGACACTCAGTGCTCATCTCTGGCAGCTTGTTTGTAAAGGATACACTTTAGGTAAGAAATAGGGCATGCTCGATTCATTTCACGCCTACAACTCAGCAACTACAAGTTTAAAACGTTGTCTTCGATATTCACTACTTCCGTACAGTAGTCTTTTTCTGTGGTGATGTGTATACCCCTACTTCTTCTGACTGGCTTGTCTCAAAATGACATAGTTGCGCTTTTCTAACTTTAGCCAAAGAAGGTATTTAGAGGAATTTGTTCCATGGGAGATTCAGTTTCAGCTTCACCAAGCTGAAGGGGGCTCAGAGGCACTTGAGGAGAGCCGTTAGGGTCTAGGTGTCTTACAGGGGACACTTCAAAATGTACAGTATGCTGGGCAGGCCAGGAGGCGAACTGGTGACCTTCTGAAGTTCTGATTATCAGTCTTACTACCCATATAGCTAGACGACCATCCTCAAGCTATGACCACCCCCATACAGTAAAGGGAGCCTAACTCGGTATAAGAATCAAGCTTTTCCATGCAGAGTAGACTGTATCAAAGCAGCTTTAGTGAGAGAGTACAGAGTAAAATCCTCAGTATTTGCAACTCCGAGTGTACAAATGGAACCAAATGTGTCTCTAAGCTCCGGTAGTTGGCCTGACGGACTCCTGCACAGAGCGGACCCCCCTGCCTGTGGGACAGGGTCTTCCGTCCGCCCTCACCCTCTACTCTGCACACTCGAAACTTAAGCATAATAATATCTATACTTTAAGGGTCCGTTTTTGTTCCATTTGTAATCTCTCAGAGCACTGAAGACTGAAGATGTTGTGTATGGTTTATAAAGGACGTGGCTTTGGCATTCCCCTGATGCTTTTGGAGTGGGAGCTCATGGTTGTTGAGAGGCCGGTGGTGCGTTCAAACGGCTCTGCGTTTTATTTTTCCTGGCCGGGCTTAAAAGCTTTCATCTCCCCTTTACAGATGTTCTGCAGCGCTTCAGCACCAAGACATGGATATTCTCTCAGTGATGTGTGTGAATGAGCATGTTATGTGCAGCATGCATAAGTCAGGGTGTGCGCGTGTGTTGTGTGGGTTGTGCGTGGGGGCTGTGTAAGCTGTGTGTGTGTGTGCACGCGAGAGAGAGTGAGAGAAAGAAACTGAGAGGCGCAGGGTGGGGATTTTGAAACCCATGTGTGACTGTTTCATGCGTGAACGTGTGTGTGTGTGTGTGTGTGTGTGTGTGTGCATGCATGCAAGAGAATGGTACTAAGTGTGTTTATACCTAGTGTGTGTGCACATGCCTGGGTGCGTGTGTGTGTGTGTGTGTGTGTGTGTGTGTGTGTGTGTTCTCAAAGCAGGAGGTTGGGTCAATTACCTCAAGATGTTGAAGAAAGAGGAGAAACAGTCTAAACAATCTCTAAACGTCTCTCTCTCTCTCTCTCTCTCTCTGTGTCAGCAGCCAAGCTAGCAAGCAGTACATTCCATGCAATCTGACCTCTGGCTACAGAAAGTCCCTCCGTCAGACAATAAAGTCTTCATCAAAGAGAATTAGAACAACTTTTCAGAGAACATACTGGAAGACTGGAACTGCACCATGCAGTATGATGGGAGGGTGGGGTCGCACACTGTACATGCAACAGGAATTCCTATCTCTGAAAGAAGCATTGGTTGGGGGACAGCTTTAAGAATAGTCTGATTTACTAATTCCGCCAAAACAGCAGAGCAACAAGCTCACAGCACAACCGTCGTACGACGAAAGAGTATAAATAAGGCTTTACACAGCAGGCAGAGAGAGCGTGGGAGAAAGGCAATGAGGACAAATAAAACGGATTAAAGTAAAAAATATATTGCTTAGAGAAAAGCAGATTAAAGTAAAAAATATATTGCTTAGAGAAAGCAGATTAAAGTAAAAAATATATTGCTTAGAGAAAGGAGGCATGCATTCAGAAGAAGTCAGGTGAGGAAAGGATCTGATGTGGTTTTACTGATAGGAAGCATTTAATTGCAGCTCCAGCTCTGCCGTTGTCAGAGAAACCTCGTCAGTGCCTGGTGCAAACAAAGTGTACACAGACACACACAGACACACACACACACACACACACACACACACACACACGTACATGTACTATGTAGCATTGAAGTGCAATTTTGTTTCTGCCTCTTGGCCAGTTCACACTTGTAAAAGAGACTCCGTCTCAATGTGTTTTTTACTGGTTAAATAAAATATACAGTATGTGTAGGTTGTAGTGGTGGTAGTGGTACTGGCAGTCATGGGTGTGTTCCTCCTGTGTTTCTGCTGCCTCGGTTGCCGTCTTCTGGCAGTCCCGTCCTCCTCCAACCAGTGAGTTCCTTCGTGGCAGCGCTGCAGTGCATGCCACCCTGAGTCACGGTCAGCAGCAGCAGCAGCCTCAAGGTCCTCAGGTCTAATCCTGCACTTCTTCAGTGACGTCTTCATCTGGTCCTTGTACCTCTTCTTCGGCCCCCCTGCCAGGCCGCCGGCCATGGTGTAACTGGCCACAAAGCACTCTGCGGGGGGACGTCGGTCTCGAGGCATTCTGGATGTCCAAGCCAGCGCTGGGCGATGTTGGTGCTGGGCGATTGTAGCCTCCATACGCCTGCAGTTTGTTTTCGCCAGTATCTCAGTATGAGGCACACGCTCACGCCAGGCGAGGCCCAGGATGCACTGAAGAAGGCTTCCAATATGGAAGCGCTCCAGGGCCTTGATGTGACGGCTGTATGTGGTCCATGCTCCACAGCTGTAGAGGAGGGTGGGTGGGTGGTGATGCAGACAGCAGTGTGCAGGTTGTTGTTGTTCTCTCTCACACACACACACACACACACACTAAAGGGTATGTGGTTTGTGTGCCAGGTTTCAAGTTTATCTATTCTGTGCATGTCACTGCATGCCACGGTGCAAACTCACTGGTGCATGTGCATGTCTGTGTTTGTGTGTGTGTGGTTGTGTACAGGAATGCATGTCAAACCATGTGTCTGCATGTATGTTACCTACGAACGAATATGGTGCCATGCATTAAGATGTGTGCGTGCGTGCATCTCTGCCGCCTGCTGCTCGGTCACATAGGCATGTTAGGGAGAGTCAACTGGGGAACCAGAGAGGAACAAGTTAAGTGGGCACCCATGCTGCATTAATGAGGGGGATGGCAGAACCTGGCAACCCGCGCACGTAAACCACAGGCCCCTGGAAGGGCTTCAAAGCCTAGTCTGTCTCGTCAGCTGCAGGGGAGCTAACCCTGTCTGACAGAACATGGCACTTGCTCTGAGAGCGAGAGAACGCCTCACCTCCCTGCCCGAGCTCTATCTCTCTCTCTGGGTGTGTGTGTGTGTGTGTGTGTGTGTGTGTGTGTGTGAGTGTGAGCGTGCGTGCGTGCGTGGGCATAGATGTGGGGGCATGTTTAAAAATGTGTGAAAGTTAGTTTGCTTTTCCAGTGAATGGAATGATGAAGTACACATGCACAGTACGCACAGATTGTGAGCCTTTATGTGTGCATGTCTGTTACAACCACATCTAATGTATGTGTACACACACATGACATCAGCAATGCTTTACTGCACAGCATTATCCCAGGAGTGACAAGGATAAAAGAGAAAGGGTCAAATGGATTATACTTCAAAGGGGTGCGTGGGTGTGTGTGTGTGTGTGTGTGTGTGTGTGTGTGTGAGAGAGAGAGAGAGAGAGAGTGAGTGAGTGAGAGACCACGTGAGCACAGTTTTTAATCATTAGCTACATTTGTATGGCAGAGCCGCAAAGCCAAACAGAGCTCACCAGGTTCGCAGAGCTCAGAAATGTTTCTAGCTGGGGTTTACATGCACTTATCCCATTTATGTGGAACGATAGACCCCGTGAGGCATAATTCACTTTGTTGTGCTCAGGTCAAGTTTGTTTAATTGAGGGGGATAAATATTTGGTCAACTCTGTGGCCCTTTTAGCCCTGCAGTGTGTGATGTAGTGCGTGAGGTAGTGTGTGATGTGACCGTGGACCTACAAATCACACCCGTGTGAAGTGAGGGGCGCTTCACCAACCCTTATCATCTTACATCATCGCGACATCATATGCCGATTTGCTCAGTGACAGACAAAAGAAACATTAAACTCATTGTTAATGGCATTTACCGTTTGTGTTAGTGACAAAACAAGCATTTAACTCTGTCCATTGTCAATGGCGTTTTTAATGTTTGTGTAGACAAGACAAACATTAAACCTGTATATAGGAGGGGATAAAAACACGTCTACAGATACTAAAACGTGTTTACTTTTTTTTGTATGAATGGAAAATCTTACACTAGCTGCATGGCTCCAATTGCCTGTTACGCAACACCACATTCCTTAGGGTTAGGAAGGTGAGGAAAAATATGAGTTCAAAGAACAGAATTTGCTGGCCATTATATAACTGGACTTTTTGAGAAAAAACACATACATCAGGGTCCTCCATTTTCAATTCATCAAAACAAATAATTGGGTTTGACAGCACACCACCAAACCCGATACCAATAATCCATTAGCAAGCCTCACTCTCAAATATTACAAATCTATCATTTTTTCTCTCACTGTAAATGTATGACACATGGCGTAATAAGGGAATAAGGGATGATGACCAAACGCAACGCCCCAACTCCAGGATTGACAGCGTCATAGTATTAAACCCTATAACAGGTTCACAGATTGCCATTTTTCTGCCCTAATCAAAAGATTAAAGCCACTGGACATTAAATTAAAGCCACTGGACATTGAATCCAGATGTGGTCTAGATTAAAGCCACTGGACATTAGATTAAAGCCACTGGACATTAGCTCCAGATGTGTGACTGTGACTGTGAAATCTGTTCACCATTTCAGTTTCACGCCATTATAAATCTCTGGCACACATACTGTACGCAAGCAACTTGTGTGTGTGTGTGTGTGTGTGTGTGTGTGTGTGCCCCCGTATGCATTTTCTCATGAAGTGAAAATAACCCTCCCCTTTGGGCACACACAGCCATCAGCAGCTGACCTGTGAGGGTGGTGACAAGTAGTGGAGGAGACAGCGGGAAAAAGGCTGGATGGGGTGTGTGAGATAACAACAAGACATGTCTATGTTAGTGTCTGCTGGACGCGCTATTAATAAACGATGCTTCTCTCTCTTCCCTGCACCTCCATTTCCTCCCCCCCCCCTCTCTCTCCCTCTCTCTCTCATTGTCTCAGAGGATGCTGTGAGACAGACAGATCGATACCCGGCCAGACTTCAGTTACCAGACAATAGACGTTAACCGTTGCCCACCATGCATCAAACAGTCCCACATGACCTCTCCAACTACAAAATGTTTACTAGTGCTGGTATCCTCTTCGACTACATGAACCCTATAGAGATCCTATTCATCTTAATAGGTGAACATTCTGCTAAAATGGGCAAACATTCGTTGAAAATAGCAGATCGGTTGATTTAATGGCAGGAGCAACCATAGACTCCTTCTGTTTCTTTAGAACGAGAGTTGTAAGATTTGCGGTAATTCATGATTATAATGCTATCAATTAATGCCCCTTTAAAAATAAGTTAATTGGAGTTTGAAAATAGTACAGCAGAACAGTTCAAAAACTATTCTAAAAAGCATGACACAGAAAGCCTTGGTTGGTTTGTTTCCATTGTGGTACATTTATCACAAGTGTGAGCTTGTAGATTGGTTGTGAGACATTTGATTCCGAAGGGGGAAAAGGAGGGGACGAAGTATGGACCCCTGGGGGACCCTGGTCAACACAGTACATAAGGTTTAAGTTATTAAACAAAGGGAATTTCCATTTCTGCTTTTAGGGGGTATGGTAGTAGTTTGTGGTACACTGTGCTAATGGATAACAATGGCTGATTCAGTACAAGATCCATGCCTGCTCCCAGAACTGATGATGAGACGAGGACTGATATTAACAGACATTTTGACTTTCACTCTAGTCTGAAAAGGTTGGCCTATATATGACATGCCCAGAACAGGGTACGCCAGCCAGGTCGAAGGTGGATAAAGAGATTTGAGCTTTATGAAAATGGGGCCAGGCAGGTGGGGCGATGCTATTCTAGGCCTTGTTCATTTTGTTTTGTTCTTTACACAGAGATGGGGAATTCTGAGACATTGTGCACCGCAGTGCTCAGCAGACAAACAAGCTGTGGCAGGGTTTCTTAACCAGTAGGTCAGGACAGGACGCAAACTGGGTCACACAGGTCTGATTCTAATGGCACCTTGCATGACTAGAGGCACTAAGATGGCTTTAACAAGCCAGAGCCTACTACGATTTCAGTGAATCTGTTAAAGACACCCAGACAGATGGAAGAATAAATAAATAAATAAAAAGGTTTGAATCCCAATTGCTATTGGTTTAACTCATAGGATTAGGAAGACTTCTAGCCTGTTCAGTTACAGTATTTTTTTCCAATTCCAAGCATTCCTGATACATTTTCATTATCTCACATTCAATGACATTCATTCTCCATGACACAGAAGGTCAATAATGGTCATAACTCCTGATTGATTCAGAGATGTGTCACAACATTCCTCTCAACCAGAAAGAGATTTCTGCTTGCATAGAAAGATAGTGGCAAACTACTGTGGGACCGTTACATTGTGTAAATGTGTACAGTACAGTACAGTATGACAAAGCTCAAACATGGCTTTACAGCAAAGCGTCTGTGATCCCTTTTGTTTGAACACGTTGCAGTATCATAACTGTATCACCATTTCCAGGCGATGAGTTGTTGGTGGGATGAAACTCGCTTTTGTTAGGGGAAATTATAGTCATTTAACTTGTTAGTGAGTTAATTCCTGCCCTTCTTAACTATAGCCAAAATATTTGTGAAAACGTCAAGGCATAACAGCTATTTACGTTAAACCCCCTTGATCACGTTTTTGAAACAAATCACCCACACTACCTACATAAGACCCATCGCCTAAATGTCTGGATGTCCTTGAGAGAGTATCCCACACAGTGCCTCTGGAATACTCGCTGGAGAGGCTTAAGAAAGAGTCCCCCCTTACCTCAGACAACCCACAACCTATGTGGCTAAACAAACACTGCAGGGCATTGTGGGTAGAGTGCTTCCTCCCGGAGCCCATGGCACTGTTTAACCTCATTCCTCCACCCTCTCGTCGCCACGGTTTCACCACTGCAAACCCCATGGCAACATCATCTGCATAAATCTGCATGGCGCTCCATTGCTTTTAAGTCTGGCTGACGGACTGCTGAGCTGGCAAGTGCTGTGCTTATGCAAGCGAGAGTCAACTCTGTTAGGAGCTAGGCGGTAAACACATAGTACGTTCCTCCGTAAGCATACACTCAAACCCCTCCATTATGTGCCTCTGCAAATCCCATCAACGGTGCGGGATCTGACGCAAGTGGTTGCTATGCGAGAAACTACGGCTTTTTCTCCCCCACCACAAAGCACCACAAAACAAGACCTTTATTTTCCAGTGACATCATCCTCTAGTCGTTTTATTTCTGCTTTATGTACAAAATGAATTGATCTCCAAGTTCGTTCTGATGCAAATCAGAGAGTCCAGTCAGAGAAAGCAAAAAAGAGATCGAGAATAGAGTGAGTTGACAAAGACATGTGCAGACAAGGGTTTGACAGACCTGTTTTATCCAGGATACTGGGTGACTGCACAACATCCAGACACCCACGCATCACCTGGGACAATCACGACGGCAGCCCAAACACCCTTAATAATATTCTACCATAATATGTTTTCCACTATAATTAGCCAAAGACAAAGGTACCAATATGTATAATTGTCGGAGGGAAATACTGGTGGAAAATGAGGGGCAGCTTGTGTAAACAAACAGCCTCTCCATTCGTCAAAGCCAGGCAGAGCTTTGACCAATGACGACGGACATGAAAGAGAAATTTTGAGAGCTACTGGCAGAGTAATTGCTACAAAGGATGGGGGGGTGGTCTTATGTAAGAGTGGTTCAGACAAGTTCTCGGACACTTATCTCACTCCACTGCAGCTAAAATTGGATTTGTGTCGGACCAAAGGGTTCTGCAGCCTTTGACTCGCCTCTGCAACTATGTCCAAGAGACGCGGGTGAAGTTAAGTCGGGGCGACGTCGCGATACTCCCCACTGGTCAGGATGAAAAGGCCATTACAGGAGAGGAGGTGGTGGGGAGAGGGAGAGAGAGACAGAGGAATAGATGGAGAGTCAGAGAGACAAAGATACAGTGCAGACAGGACATAAACAGACATAATGGCCAAGGGAATTATATTACGCTCCTATTATGAGGCTTAATGACAGACAGGAAGGATGGATAAAAAGTACATTCAGTTAAGAGGAATCATCATGAGCATGACTTTATATCTGGCTATTCCCGGAGACGTCTTTTAGATAATAGGTGTACAGTAAATGTAATGTGGGCAAATCACATACTGTACAGTACGGATTGTGCAATGTGGATACAAGTCGCATTAATCAATGCATTACAACCGAGGAAAGCATCCGTGTCATTTTAGATTTTATTTAATGGCTTAATATGGCAACTATAAATCATGTAGCACAGAATGGTTGGGACTCCTCTAAGGTATATAAATGACATAGTAAAATGTGGGAAATGAGTGGTATTCCCCTTTAACCCATTCTGGGCGGGAACCTCTTTGGTGTTTTAAGCTATTGAAAAATACCAGATCTACAAGCTCAAAGCGCGGCACCGAGTGCAGCGCTACGTCTGCTATTTTTGAAAAATCGTGAAAATGTGGCGCACATCTTTGACTATATTCTTTCAGAGCGAATGTTTTGAACTCATATCTTTGCCTCTGGGGGGTCCCTGGAACAACATATTTTCAGATGGGGGTCGGCGGCCAATTACATATAATTTTTGGGGGGTCCTCGACATGAAAGTTTTAGAGAACCACTGACATAGATTTTTCAGAAAACTGTCAGGATTTAGAAAACATTTTATAGCATCGTGCTCAGGTCTAAATGGGTTAATACTGAAATACCCTCTGGTAATCACTTGGATGAGGAGAAGTGGCCAATGTCTTCGGCTCTGAGCCCAGACACTCATCCCTTGTCGTGAGACAGAACAGTCTGAGAGCTACTGTATATCCAATGCTGACACACACACGCACACACACACACACACACACACACACACACACACAGTTTTGATATTCCTTGCGGATATGACAGGATGCATACAACTTCAGAAATATATGGAGACAGACAGACAAAAAGAAAGAAAGAAGAGTGTGCCCTCGTTTGGATATTACGCAGGCATGCATTCGTTCTTAAGTGTGACCCCCACCCATACCTGTGTGGTGTGTCTCGTGTGTGCGCAAAAGTCAAGTCGAAGTGATTGAGGTAACATTTTTTCCTACAAGCTGCGATACTTCCGCACCATTTTACAATAAAGTGAAGACCAACAATACAATACCATTCGCGTCCTGACATGCCGACAGCCATTATAATAGGACCTATCCATGCCTGCATTTGTTGACAGACGGGCTGCACCCAGAGCAGCTATAGGCTCTTCTCAACAACGCGTCTCTGTTGTCTTGGTCCTGCCAAAGTGCTACCGGGGTGTCTCATCTTGTACCATTTATCCGGCTCATTTGACTCTACTTCGGCACTAAAGAAGCCTGATAAGATGATTAAAAAAAAAACTCTCACATGTCTCACATGTGAGGACAGCATTCAGAGGCATGCACAAGAGGCAGAGGGATTGAAACTAGAGCCAAGCATAATGTGAGATAGTCGAAAGACACAATCTGACATCAGATAGGAAGTGGTGAAAACAGGCCTCCAGCCGGAATCAAAGGGGGGATCATGTGATGATGGGGACTGCCCAATGCCCGTAAGCCAGACATCCCGTTAGTCAGACCTGCGTGGCCGGTTAAGACTCACCCGTGCTGCGGGTTAAAAATCACCCGTGGCTTCCGACTTGCGCGGCGGGTTAAGCCGGGGGGGGGGGGGGGGACACACAACGGAGACAAGAACACAACGGAGACAGCGATTCTTTCACTTGACAAATTTCTGTCCAATGTGAAATGAAAAACTTTACTTTTCAAATCTTCCTCTGCAGTCTGCATGGACTGAATATCCAAAATGCAGAAATGTAAAATGGCTTAATTTAAAGTCAACATTGTTCCGCCCTCATCATGGCAATGATAAATCACACAAAGATTTTTTTTCCCCTTGTTCCCACCCTAAAATACAGTCGACACTCCACAGACATTTATGATCAGTGTTCATCCGTGTCAAACAAGCTATAATTATACAGCATTATAATTGATATCACTGGATGATTACGTGGATTATGGCAGCGTATTTCACACAGAGACTAGTGCAGGAGGGAAGGGTTTCAAATATTGGTCGACAGTATAGTGATATATCATACTAGGGTTCTAATGACATAAACCCACAACAGTAGCAAAAGGCCCCCTCCGTTTATGAGGTATAGCCCCCCCCCCCCCCATTTGACTTCATAGCCATTAGGTTTATTAGTGTTGCTTGCATACAGGAGAGAAAGTACACACACACACGTGCATGTACAGTATATACACACACAAAAGCACACAGCACATACACACACACACACACAAAAGCACGCATGGACGCACACACGGTCGCACGCGCACCAAGGGGAGAGTGATGGGGACAAATTCCATTAGCAAGTGAGATGAGAGGCTTTATAGCCAGATGGTTAACCTGCCCTAAATCAATCTGATGAAGAATACAGTAGCACTCTAGCAACACACGTGTACATGCACACACAGGCCTCATAAAACCTAATGGAATCTCATCAACCGGTCATTTCATTATATAAGACCTCCTTCACACCCCATCGTCTCACGGCCAACTGACACGTACTATCTCCCTTGGTGATGCAAGACTGTCCTTTATACAGCAGGCCAGATCCATAGACACAGTGAGACTTGATAAGTCCTGATAGTCAATCAGCGAGCCAAAGTCTCCTAAGGCAGGTTTTTTTTTTAAACAGCCTGGGTGTTGTAGAGGCATCAATTTTGGATGACAGGGACATGGAACACTGTTACTGAACTTATAAAACGAGCTGATTTTCTGTTTTGACTGGAAAGTTTAGAACTTGCTCCAAGTTATGGGATACATGCTCCTGTCATCGCATTCCAAAGTTTGAAAACTGCCGAGAAACTGGAATAGAATACTTGAGGTTTGTATGTTAAAAGCGTAGCCGTGTTCTGCTATAGTTATCAGCATCAACCTGGGTCTGATGCAGAGACGGACTACTATGTTTTAACCCGTAAGACCAGAGGCCGATTCTACAAATGCCTTCTAAATCAGTAGCAAAATTACACAAAAACGGCGTGGCACGATAAGCTTGTAGCTACATCTGCTATTTTTGAATAGCAGATGTAGCCACAAGTTAATCGGAAAATAATGGTCGGGAAAAAAATATATCAAGACAAGTTTCATGGTGGATGAACAAATGTTCAACACAGTAGTTCATATGTATCCAACCTGGCTCAATGAACAATAGGCTATATTGTTCATCTTATTTTTAACCACTATATGTAAATTGTATACTATTATGGTGAGATCCAATTACACTATTGGCTGTCATTGCAGGACATAATTTGGGCTCAAGCCGGTCAACCCTAGCGAAGTGGTGCCAGGCTTAAAAGAAAGTGTTCTGGAAGCCTAAACAAGTAGTGCTCAAGTGTGAATAATTTCGATTTGCTGCCATTTACTACCATGCGCCAACCTCATCAAAAAACATGGCTGTCCTCAAATTATAATTGGACTTTTATCCCCTACCATCTTGCCCCTAGAGCAGTGGGTCACAACCCTTTTAGTTTGAGACCCAAAAGAGAAATGTGATGTCTCCCATGAATTGAGTACAATGGACCACAATGGAAACAAGCTTTTTGTGCCAAGTGCAAGCATGGCTCAGGGAGTAGGACGCCCCTGCCTTGCAGAGTCCCTATAGGCACTTTGGACTTAACATCATGTCCTGTGTTTTCGAAATCATTTAGTTTTAGAATAGCTTTTGTAACTATACGGCCATACTGGTTCAATCAATTCAATCAAGATAATCTACATTTCTTTCAGTACACGAGCAAAACATAATCAAACATTGACACTACAATCACAGCTGATGTGAAACATGACAACGCTGATTAATGAGGAGTGAATTAATCAGCTTGCTCGTCCAATATTTCTGACGGTGTGATTTTTACAGGCAGGCGCGGTCAGTCAAATGCAAGAAATGCTTATCTCATCTTACAAGTGATGCATTCACCTTCAAGTGGAGGCTCTTTTCCAGCATCAGCAGAACTAAATCAAGTGCCGCTCAACCAGGCAGACATATTTGAAATTGCATACTCAAGGCAAGAATAACATCTTACAGCCCCATCTGACTTCCGTGTTATTTATTAATTCATTGTTTTCCCTCAAGAGTCGGGTCAGAGACGTTGTGGCCTCCCTCCGTCTGCAGGCTGAGCTGGCCCGTCCCGCGGGAGTCTGTGCGTCAGAACACATTAGTGGTGACTGACAGGGATGGGTATGGGCCAGTGGTGACCAGGTGGCCACTGTGACTCACTGCAACATAATTACAGTCCCATGGCAGAGAGGGGCAGGTGAGGTCAACAGTTAATCACCAATGGAGCCGGGGAGAGAGAGAGGAGGCACTGGCGACCAAATGGAGGTCTGGTGTATAGTGCTGTGTGTGACTGTAAACCTGAACGCGATGCGTTGAAATTTATATTAATAAATTCCACACCTGCCATAAACCTCTGCCTTCTGTACTTTTTGTGGTGATTTAGCAAGCCCGAGCTCCTCAGGCAGGACGTTCCAGAGTCACACTTCTTCCTGTCTGAGGACCTATGGCTACGCAGTACGCACAGGCTCGGAGTCGCATGTACAGTTGGGAACCAATGGTTTCTGAGCCATGAGTAGGTCAGGACTCAGGAGCCCATGTCCTGTTTCTGTAGCACCATGAGGCGGCTTGAAGTACAAGTACATCACCAGTCATGATGTACAAGAACACCTCGCTGGACACATGGCGCTAGAATGTCACAGGGACTTACAGCAACAACATTTTTAAGATTTTGTATCCTGTATGATAAAATCGACACAGTAATGCGTTTGGTGTGCCCATTGTGGGTAGTGTGGGGCCGGCTGGGTGTGTGTGTGTGTGTGTGTGTGTGTGGGGGGGGGGGGGGGGGGGGGGGGTGGAGGTGTGGGGGGGCTACAATATAATTGCCCAGGGGCCTCCTTGAGTGTTAATCCGTCTATGCACGCAACCAGTGTGTGCGACAGTTACAAAAGGATTATGTCCTCGCCGGCTCTCTTCCTGGCTATGGCCTAGGAGCAGCGGTCTGTACAACAGGATGACCGGAAAGAAGCGTTCTGAATGACCAGCAAATTCAAGGGTTTTTAATTATACATTAAAGGCTGTTAAACTAAACACACAGCACATTCTGTCTTTCTGTGTTGGCTGAATCTTGGAGGCTTTATTTATATGCATCGTCAACACCCAGTCTGCATAGTGCATACCTTCATAATTATATTTCTGCGAGCCTAATTCTAGCGTCCTGCAACACATTATCCATCACGAAGCCTGTGATGACACATCTCACAGAATCAATCTAGGTAATCATCCATATCCCAATACTTAACTGAACAGGCAACTTTCCACTACAGGACCACTTTTCAACCTATCTTCGTATAATGGGTCCTCACTAATAATCATGAAAAGAAATGGCACAATTCTTTTCTACTCGGTCTGTGTCTCATAGGAGGGCTGTGGGCAGTTCAGAAACCGTCTTCCAGTGACATCATCGATGGGGAATACAAGCCAATAAAAACTGCAGGCTTTCTAGTCCTGAAAAGTTGCAATGCAATCCTATGAGACACAGACTGAGTAGAAAAACATTGTGCCATTTTATCATGATTATTAGTGAGGACCTATTATATGAAGATACGTTGAACAGTGGTGAAGTGGTTCTTTAAGTGACCTGCAGAAGAAGAAGAGTGTATAAATGGTACCCAATTGGAGCCGTCCATTGGGTTCCATTTGTACATTCTTCGGAGTGCTCCCATCTTTGCACACGTGACCGCTAGTGTTCAGCAAAGCAACATGCTCACAAACACACAGACGCAGAATTTATGAAACTTGCCTCCGGGTTTTTGTTGCGACAGACAGACATATGATGACAAGATGCTGTTTTCAGCACCTCTCGTCCAAGTTCCTGTCAGTGTTCATCTTATTGCTCTGCGCAGAAGGAATTTCACACGAGGGGCCACACCCACCCAAGGGCTATTAGGAGCTAAACGCCTTCACTAATCACAACTACATACATCTGATTTCTCATATTTAGGACTATAATAATAACACGGTCAACGTTACATTTCATTGTACACTATTAGGCGTGCAACAGTTAATCGAACTATTCAATTCAATCAATTAGTAAAATAATCTTTTATTGCTCCAATTCATGTCATTATAGATCAGAGGTTTTTAACCTCTCATATCAAGGCCCATTATTTATTATTATTATTTGATGACATTTAGACTCTCCGACCCAAAACGGAAAAATATGTTGTTACTGTTGGATTTCTTTCCCACAATTCCATACTGTATTGTTGTTGGTACCATAACTCAAAATAACAATTATTTGACATTCTCTGGAATGTCATTTTGTAGACTTCTTGTAAATTAAGTAATGCAAATGTTTAACAATCATTTAACTCTTGAGAGCGTAAAATGAAACCAAATGGACCCTTCCGTTTTACGCTCTTATTTTCTAAATGTTCTTTCTAAATCTTTGTGCGACAAAAAAAATTACGTTACAGAGGAAAATGAATGGTTTTCCTGGACACGCTGCTAGCTGGGTAAAGAAAGAGGATGAAAATCTTGTGAAATAACATGTCATGGAATCACACGAATCAATCCCATTTTTTGAATCTCACAACCATGCATGGATTTGCTTACAATGCATTCTGTAGAGCTTTGGCTCATTGATGGGTTCAATTGCTATTGACTAAAATGCTCACAGCCAGGATGTATAGTAGATGTATAGATTCTAGGATGGCCAGTCTCCAGCTGGGTCCGACTCGCTGGCTAATGCTACATCGCTCATCCTTTCTCCTCTTCCCCTCTATCCACTCTGCTGACCTTGCATTCTGATTGGCCACTAACTGGGAATCTAGTAACGACAGGAAGTTGAACTTTGGCGAAGACGACTTGCTTATAACACGTTGCATTACCTAGAACACTAAACACGGGTGATTTTCACCCAGACAATTATATATTTTTTTAAATTTTCATAATGTTGCTGATGTCTGAGGTGGGCGCGTCCTTTCAGTACCTTCATGATGCTCAGTTATATCATAGAAGGTAGGTTTGTTTCCCTGCCCACATCCCTGTTTTTCTATAGGCAGGTGTTCGGGTGAAGTTCACCCGTGTTTAGTTATAGAGTGATAGAGAAAAATCCCATACACCCTTCTTTTTTCCGCTGGACCAGCTCTCAACTCCATTATCTTCTTTTTTTTAAGGAATATAATACCCAAGTTTTTCACCGCTTTTGCCCCTATTGGAAACCAGCCGAATCATCGGGAGAACTGGACACTATCACTAAGAGGGTTTCGGAATATTGCAAGCTACTGTACAGTGTACACCAAGCTACTGTACAGTGTACACCAAACGACTACCCTAAAACATTTTACATTTTCATTATATGAAACTGTCGTTCACAACATTCTTGTCTTTTAATAAAACAAAACAATCTGTCAACTGTCCACACAGGATGAGAGTCTTGGAAATGTTTTCCTAGTCTAACCTTTGCCCGATTGGCCAAATTAGTCTGCATTGTAGCACGGTAGTCACCTTTGTTATTTCACTTCATCCTTCCTTCTCATTCTCTGTTCCCCACTCCCTCCACTTTTCCCTTCTATCCTCCTCAATCTCTCTCTCTCTCTTCCTCACTGCTTTACTCGTGTCCTCGCCACCCTTCTCCTTCCTTTGCACACTCCCACCAACATCGCCACCAGATGACGGCAGCCTGACGGTGGGCTCCATATCAACTCCATCTGTCACCCTTTCCATGCGTCTGGTTAACCACACCGCGTTAAAGTCAAAGTCAACACAATAGGAACGGACGCAGCTGCCGCCGCGTTCATTTTACATGACGTTTACGATGGACCACAAGCTCATTCGTCTCAACCATAACTTTCCAAAAAGAAACCCAAGGAAACCAATGACATCGTTTTGATCCCGTCTCAAGTAGCAGCATACATGGTCTATAGAGCCTCGTGGTTATCTAGACTCTAACAATCTTTATATCTTAAATATATATATCTTTATATTGTATCAACAGGAAACCATAATAAACTATTATTACATTTGACTATGTAAATCTAACAATTCCTGCATGTATTTTATTTAAATATTATTTATATATATATTCATTTCCTTTTGTGCATTGAATCAAGTGTTGCAAATTGTAATTTCCTTGCACCTGCATTTACTGTAGTGTTCAGTACGGTGAACTGAATCAAACCATGCCTACAATACAGATACCTCAGCTTTCACTGAGGCTGCATGGCCTTGCCCTCATTTCGTTTTCTTTTTTTACCAAACCAAAAGGATGCCATTGCACCCAAGCCGCCTTTGGCAGGGAGACCCATGCAGCTCTGCTTGCACGCTCTTCTTCTGCAAGACTCAACTGGTTTACAGAAGTCACACAGCGAGAAAGAACGGAAAGTGACAGGAGAAACTTGTCAAAGGCCGGATAGAGACTAGAGAGAGGCAGCAATACACAGAAAGAGATACAACAGGAGACTCCTGGCTGGCACGCAGCCAGGAGAGCACACTCCATAACACGGAAGGACTAGAGAAAAACTTTGACTTTAACCCTCACATCCCTTTTCCACAATCCCACAACGCCTTGTGCTACGCTGTGACTTGTATAGCCGGCTTGTAGATCGGCTATTTTTGGCAAAGAGGTTTTCGAAGTATTGAGGGTTTAAGTGGTGAACAAATTAATTAACATGAATCTTAACACAATTGTCTTGTTTGACAGTGCTGTCAAGTCATCTGTGTACTTGTAGTGTACAATAATTTGGAGGTCCCTGCTTCATCTCTCCTCTCAGCTAAGGGGCCCTTGGCCTTAGAAATGTAGAAGACCCCTGCCCTATAGCAACAAGTGGGAGACAGAGGACAAGTGTCTCAGTCATTCCTGGACTCCTGGGTGTCCAACCTTGAGCCTTCCGGCTTTCTAGTTGACACTTTTCAACTGTCTGTGCCTCTCTTTTAGCTATTATTTTTCTAAGATGATACTTTAGTCCGTTTTTTCTCCATTATTTAGACAGGACAATAGAGTCACAGGAGACAGAAGAAACGCTACACAGGCGGGTCTAGAGTGGAATTACAGCTGTGCAAAATAGTGATATAATTTTGATGTTGAGAATAGATATCATCTGGGATCCTAATATTGTGATATTTCACAATATAGACTATAGGCATTAGTCATTTTCTATCAAACATCTCAGTGTATAATATTGTGTGAAAGCTCCAATAGTGTCATTGGCACAACAATATCATCACAATATTGATACTGAGGTACCGTATTTGGTCAGAAAAATATTGATAGTGATCTTTTGTCGATATCCAGAATCGCACCGGGGAGCGATGCAGTTATATGGCCTATACGTACTATCCGGTTATCTCCTGGCGTGCACCCACTTCTACAGTACTTCCTTTAATTGCCTCTTACGGGACGCCCTGTCGCATACTTATAAAAGGGCGATACCCTCTGTGTGTACGCCACCTCTGCCCCACTCCCTTAAACCCTCTTAAGAGAGAGAGAGAGAGTTCTTGGTTTCACACGGTGCATATCAGACGCAGAACTACGTGCCGTGGATTTTAAAAGAGCAGCAGGCGGAGATCCTACTGGATCCGTCTATTCAAATCATTTTGATGGAAACCCCACCAGACTCAAGGCCATGCCTCAGAGAGAGAGAGAGAGAGAGAGAGAGACTCAGTAGTGCTGGAACATCAATGGGTGTGCACCCTGAGACAGAGAGAGAGAATTCATCAAAGTTGCTTCACTGCCAGTCTGGTTCTTAAATACACACTGAGTTAGTGTGAGGCAAATCACAGGTGGGCTGAAAGACTTATTGATTATTGTAACGCCATGGCTAGTCTTATACTAGGACTGGCCACAAAGGTTTGAAGGAAAGACTTTAAAATAAAGAATTTAAGGCAACATGTTTAGTTATTTAAGTTGAATGTAAAATGTCACCATGTTAAAATTAATTTTCTGAAATAGAAACTTTAATTGTGTCCCAATTAATGAGGAAAGAAATCTTTTTGACAAAATATTGGTCAAAACATTGGCAATAGGTGGCTGACCCAAATATTATCAATCAGACTCTCATGACTTAAAGCGTGGAGTGTGCTTATGACAACTTAAAACCAACACTTCAAGAAAAAGCAACCCTTCAAGTAATGCGGTACAGATTTTCATCCATTTGCAAATAGATGGACTCTGTGTTCGTTTTCTGAACTCCCTCTAAAGAAAACAAAAAAGAAAACAGAAGCTGAGCAAAGCGGCATCAAGAGGGAGGCAATTTGTGCCTGGGAGCCGAGAGATGAGCTGGCTATATAATTGGCTGTCAGAGTGTCATCTTCCTTCAGCATGTGAGTGAGCAGAGGCTGATTCCTTCTGAGGGTGAATAAGGGACTTTATCTGATACCCAGAACTCAGGCTAGATCTATGTAGTACTGTATGTCCCACATACTCCCAGAAACTCTGAATGACCATATTCCTGGATTCCCGAGGTGGCCATCTTACCCTAATACCATACTCAGAGTTGGAAATCCCCACCCCAACGAGTGTGTGTGTGTGTGTGTGTGTGTGTGTGTGTGTGTGTGTGTGTAGTATTTTATCTCTGCATCTCCATTTTTGCTAGTTTGACTCAATATTTTCTTATGTGCTGCAACTCCTCCCTTAACATACGTGTTAAATGGTACTATATTCCCATGTAACAGGGGTTTCCACATCTCTGTAGTTTTTTAGTTAAGAGAAAATTACTTTTAGGTCGGGAAACTAAATGGGAAGACAAACATTTCGATAAATAAAGTGACTAAAGGAGTGTGACTTTTCGGTACGCACAATCTCTCGTGCCATTCATCAAACGTGGCATACCTGCCTTCATCTGTGCGTATCACGGCGATAGCTAATTTTGGATGATTATCAATATACAGTAGCCTACAGTGGCCCATTATAAATTACAAATAACAATGACAAAATGAGAGCGCAAGTGTGCCCAATGAGGCAGCATATGTTGAGAAATGTTGGGCACATACATATTTTATTTGAGGTTTGGGACAATTATAATTGATTCAGCATGACGACAAGCATTCTAAATACTGTACATATATTATACACAAGCTTTGATCCTTGATAAGTCAGCCTCAGAGCTGACGTGAAAATGACCGGACTGTGCGGCCAAAGTCGCTGCCAAAAAAAAAAGATGAATGCCACACGTAACGTAGAAATGGTCGGAAATCACGGTACGCTCAAAACATGAGCGTAAAATGCTTGATGAAGCTGATAAATCTTTTTTGTGAGAGACTTTTCTCTCCTTCCTAATTAGATGACATTTTTAACACATGTGAAAATGAGCTTTCTGTTTAATAAAGAGCTGTGGAGATGATGGGGATACTGAACAAACAATAGCATTACTGGAATTACTGGAATCTGAATATAGAGCTTTTTAAGAATAAACTATCACTTGCAGCACATTTAAAGTTGCAATAAGAAAATGTTGACGAATAACATCTTAAACCCCATGAATACCGTGGAGTCCCTGATCTGTGGCCGTGAACGTTTGGCAAAAATAGCCAAATCTTCAATGCGTTGCGAGCTTATCGAGTAATTTCAGCTAAAAGATTTGGCACGGAGGGAAAGAAAAACAAGCAGAGCAAGTGCAGAGCCCTAGGATACCCTGGTCAACGAAGTACATACAGTAGGGTTTAAGTGGTTAACCAATTCAAGGCATATCTTTTCAAATGGGGGTTCGCGGGCTAATTAGTGTCAATTTGGGGGTCCTTGACATGAAAAGGTTTGAGAACCGCTTATAGTGCAATAGCTGCCTTCTTGGAAGAGCGGAGACACGGAAAGTTACGGATAGCAGCTTTAACCCATTTCGACCGAGACCGATTCTACAAAATGTCTTCTACATCCTGACAGTTTTCTAAAAAAAAAAACATGTTTCTAGGTCAGTGGTTCTCAAACATTTCCATGTCAAGAAGACAAGAACCCCCAAAAATATATGTAATTGGCGGCCGACTCCCATCTGAAAATATGTTATTCCAGGGACCCCTGAAAGTCTGAAAGAATTTGTTCAAAGATTTGCGCCACATTTTCACGAATTAAAAAAAATAGCAGACCTACAAGCTCGCCGCACTATGAGCTTGTAGATCTATTTTTCAATAGCTGAAGTATAACATAATGCTTTAAAACACCAAAAGGGGTTCCTGCCCAAAATGGGTTAAAGCAAACAAACTACTATATTCCATCTCTTCCATTCTCTGCCTCCTTGTGTCATCCTCTAATGGATACCATGCATGCATGCGCTTCAAAAACTCCCATGAACCAAATCCTTCTCTGTGCTCTTTCATCATCGCTCACTTCCATCCTAACATCCATCAATCTATCACATTGCGCTTAAAAGCCAACGCTGTGGCAAGACAGAGTGGCTCCAGAGACAAGCAGCGGCAGCCTGCGTGTGACCAGACATGATCTGTGCTTCTGCTGAAACCCATGGCTGTCTCCGATAGTGGTTAAAGACGGGGGGCTGTAGGGGGATGGGGGGCACAAGTTAACTTCAAAATAAAAAGCAATGCCGCGTGGACGTCCCGTGGCGCTCGAGCCGAGGAGCACTATAGCTGCCATGACTGCAGTCTAGCGCTGCAATGTTGAGAGTACAGTAGAGTACATTGCAAATGAAACGACACAATGCATTTCTACAAGTGCTGTCTGTCCTGCATTTTCATGTTATTGGCCGTCACCTAAGCTCTTTACACAATGGCCACGCAGTCACATCAGAGGGATCAAACGCTCAGTCATCAGTGCATACCTGAGCCGATGTGATTTACAGTCAAGCGCGGGTAAGTGGGATGTGGTGGCCTTAAAATCGTTTCTATGTTTTATTGGAGTTTGGAAGAGGTGCCAGATTGTCACTGTGTGTGTCATATAAACTGAACTACGGTAACTCACACACTTCGAAGTTGGTGAATGTCTATTGTACTTTGTACAACCAGTGTCATTCTGCCGCATAAACATTGGTGCATGTCAAGGTTCAAGATGTTTATTTTATTGCCATGACATCTCTGTCGATTCTCTGGCTTTCAGCACTGCATTGTATAGTGCTGAGCTCCCACACGGAACAGAAAGACTGGAGAGCACTATACGCACAGAAATGATATTATTTCTTTGTTCTGATCTGAATTACCAGCAAAAGGCTGTAAATGTCAAAGGGAGTCGTGTTTAGTTTACATCACGCTCCCCCCCTCCCTAACAGCAGTGATATTCACAGATTTGTGTGATTCCGTTTCAAATGTGTTTGACCCGTTACCACCAAAACACTGCTTTCATCTTATGCACTTGACTTCCTCTGTTGTTATAACAAGAGCACAAATTGTTGCCCACATAGGACAAATTACGCCCGATGTCTACTTTGTCGTATCGTATGACATGTCACATGTCGACAAGTAGCAGATCTACAAGCTCACAATCGCATCTTGACACACATTACGAGCTATTTTGATGACTGGCATAGAACGTACAAATGAACGAGAGGTATAAATGAATAACTTGATGATTTAAGGCTGGAAATGTTTCATTAATCATTATCATTTAATTTATTGGAGAAGTTGGACATTTGCAGTGGTATTGTATTTGTATGCATTTAAACATAAATGGTTGATAATTTGCAGAAGCAGGAAGACATAACCCTATACTTGGTTGACCCAGGGGCTCTACATACCAGGTATTCTCCCAAATATCTTCACCGAAAATACCACAACTTGTGAGCTTGTAGATCGGCCATTTCTGACGAACGTTCGCCCCCCAGAACAGGGACACAAAATGCAATATCCTTTCACATACCGTGGCGTCTACTGACTACTGAGAGCTCACCTCATTCCCAACAGAGATAGAGAGGGACATTTGTGGACATGATACGCAAACTTAGCCTCGCGTTGGTAGGCTGCATCAAGTGCAAACAAACACACTCACAAGAACACACGCGCACACACACAAACCCACCCACGTCTCCCAACACTACATGGATTACAGTGCCTTGATAAGACATTTTGAATGGCTGTGTCTAATAGAGTCCCAGAGCACCACCAGATAGAGCTGGCAGCAGTCTGAAAGACTTCCAATACCTCTCAGACGGATGACTGTAACGCTTACTTTATATATAATTGGTCGTGCGAGGGTGTAGCTCGCAATAAACGGCTCATCTTCAAGCTCACAATCGAGCCACATTGTGGGCTTGTAGACCGCCGACCGCCGATTGTAGACGAGCGACATCGCTGAACGATAAAGTATAAATAAAGTAAACCAGGCTTCAAACTGACTAACTGATGATCAGGCAATGGAGCAGACAAAGTCCTCAGTCCACCAGGATTCCCCTGGCAACCGTTACTGTTTACTTTCCGGTCAATTTGCAAAAGTGGGCCCCACATTTTTGGAAGTCTATCCCCAAACGGCTAAAAAAAAATAACTATGAAATTATCGAAATGAACTGAAATGAAAACAAAAATAACTTTCATAATCTCGCCTTCCCAAACGAGCTCTCGGCTATGGCTACATTAGACATTTCAACGCTTGTTTGAATCCCTGGTAAGAGAGTATAGTAGGAGATGAGTTGGGATTGCAGTTTTAAAGAATATCACCCTAAATGCCTACAGCTGTATGTATGTTGTGAAATGCTGAGGGGAGGGTTTTTTTTCTCAGCTGAATAATGAACAGCATGAATAACCCAACACCCCCCCTCCCAAACTTTAATTTTGTCATTTGCTATGCAGTCAATACTCACGGCTTCCATTATAATAGAAAGACCCCCAACTGATCTATTCTGTTCAGAGGGAATGAATGGGCATTTATCTCCCTCCCTCCCTCTCTCGCGCTCTCACACACAAACACACACAGACACACACACAGTCACGAGACACAAATGCACAACTTGGATTCGGACAACAGTAGTAGACAGATGGCCACAGCATTCTTGATGCTAAGAGGGGTGCAGGGGTTGGGGGCCGGGGGTCTCCACAGCTTGACCTCCCAAACTCCTAACCTCCTTCACTGTAATGAAGACCCCAGCAGACCACTAAAGCTGTACCCCTGCCCTCTACTCCTCCCCCTTTCTATGCCTCCCCCCTCCCCACTCCGCCAACCAAAGCAAAACTCCAGCACGCACGTCTCAACCTGGACCTGCAGATTTTTTTTCAGAGCCACAATTTCTTTGACATTCCCACACTCTGATATCACTCTCCCGCGCACACACACTACGTGTGCTGTACTACGCACAAGTACACAGAATCCCCCCCCCCCACCCTCTTCCCAGCTGAATCAGCACACGACTGGCTTTTTTTCCAGGCTTTTCCAGTAACACAAAAGCTTTTAGACGAGAAAAGGTCTGCATCGAGGCCCAGCCCAAGGCAAAACTGAAACATGTCCCCCCCCCCCCCCCCCCCCCCCCCGTCCTCCCCAAAGTCTCCCAGTCCAGACTTGGCAACGGACAAGAGGGGAGAGACGACGGCACTGGGCCTGGCCTGCAAAAGGAAATTAGTTGTCAGTAAAGTGGAGCAAGGTTACCTAAAACCGCTCCGAAAACACTTCCCAAAAGATGGAGCAACAGTGTTCAGGCTCGGACAACTCACTCCAGATGTTCCGATCGCTGCACAAACTCAAACACATTATCTCATCCATCTAACTGGGAGGGGCAGCAAGCAAGTCATAGTTCACATTCTTTTCTCCTGTGCCGCTTGTGCTTTAGTGGCCCAGTGGTTACGTTTGACCTCTGGTTTGGTTTGTGAACTTTTGACCATCTATTCTATTCAACTAATCACAATATTTAACAAAGCTGTATGTGCCGCACAACCTTTCTACAGACACATCGACTCTTCAAAGATAATGAAATGCACCATTCCCACAGAAAAAAAAGAACCCTGCTCTTTGACCCTGGCATCCCCATTTTTCAAACCTTTCAGCGATGCAAAGCATGAACTCAAACTAGAAGCATTTGGACTTCCAACCCATATATTTTTATATACTCCGAGTGTCAGAGAAAACTATAATCGATATCAGTTCGAGTCAAGGTCGGCGACAGCTGACAGACTGTGCAGTCTAAAATGCAGCCAGGGTGAAGCAGCCACATGCTGACTCCGGTCTCCGATGATAGTGATGACCAAAAGGGAAACAGCTGACGGGCAGAAAGGTCCAGATGAGCCCTCGCCCTGTCTAAGCCTCCAGAGGAGCCTCTGAAGAGGACGTCGGTCGAGGAGTTGCTGACTTCTAGCGACCCCTGGGACACTGTCCACCTGGTGAAGGTCATGTTGTGCAGACAGAATCAAATTGCTGATGCTGAAATTTACAGAGTTTTTGTCATCTTGCCCCTTGGTAAAACTGACTAACACAGCAGTCCGTCAGTGCGTACACACACACACACACATACACACACACACACACACACACACTTTTTGCTTCTTCATCAACTATTTGCATCTCATAAATGACATACTGTAGAAGTGTAGATCAATAACAATAAGGTAGCTGCCAGGCTTGCTGTGCCACTCTTAAAAAAATCTTGTATGGTCAGCAAAGTCCAGGATCAGATTCAGAACAGAGGACAACACGACGAGAGACACTCTGGACCGGTGTCTGGACTTATTTAACTTATTGGTTATTTGGAAAACCTTCAGAGGCACGGTGCCTGGTTCCCTACGCCATTTGATTGGTCGGGGGCCAATCTATAGCTTATAGCCGATTCAGTTTAGATTAAGACATTAGAGGCCAAATATGTATTGGGTGGGATGGTGTGTTGTAGTGTCAGTGATTTGACTTCGTGATCAAAGTGCTCTTTGATTCTTTCAACTCTCAGTAGGGGGAGCATGTTGTTTCGGTTACATTTAGGTTATCAACTATTGTTGGTTACAGTAGGGGACAGTTAGTATGGTAATGCATATAGTGTGAGGACGAGGAGGGCGTGCATACTGGAAGTGGGTTGGAAATCGTAGGCCACCTCAAACGTCTTTCAATAACGCCACAGGCTGTCTCTCCTGCAACCACGTTTAATTAACTTCATTATCTTTTATCTTGCGTCCGTGAACTTAATTTGCACCCCGTATTCAATGTGAACCACACGGCTTTCATGGGAAGTATTCACAGAGCAGACAGAAGAGAAGGAAAGGTGCTCAATGACATCATTGAAATAATAATAGGAGTAATAATAATAATAATAACACATGTTAATGTTATTTGGGGACAGCAAGCAGTACATCACGCACTAACATGCACAGTTGACCTCACTGTGGCTGGCATCATTGTGCACGGGTCACCCGCCATGCGGGCCGACCATGCCCAAACCCTACCCTACAGCCCCCATCCATCCTCCACTTCCCTCCATGCCCAAACCCTACCCTCCAGCCCCCATCCATCCTCCACTTCCCTCCGCATCAGTGACTCTGAGGCCGAGCCTGGGTGCCGTGCACTCGCCCGCCTGAGTGATCATTGTGGTTGCCGGGGCGACCGAGGGACCCAGCCCCTTTAGCAGCAGCCCACTGCCCAGTGATCAGAAGAATGGCATGCATTTAGAGAGGGGGGAGGGCAGAGAGGGCGACAGGCAGACAAGATATATAGGCAAAGAGAAACACACAGAGACAAGAGAGGGGGGGGGGACTCAAACTGCCAGAGTCCCTACATCCTTTGAATAACATGCTAGACCCTACATCCTTTGAATGACATGATAGACAACATTTCTATGCAGCCCATAGAGAAAAAAAAACAAAAGAGCTTGTATAGAATTAGCTGCCAGCATACATGCAGTACAGCACAGCTCCGGATTACCACTGCACAAGCTGTGTTCTATCCAACTCTCACCATGCTGTGATCACCTCCAGTACTAGTACATTGAGTACATTATAACATCTAGGTCAACATAAACTCTGCACTGACTAAAGTGGAGCAGCATAGGGTTATACATGCGTAGTTAACTATAGAAAGAAATGGACTTTGTTTGACATATTTATAAAAAGGCTTTATGGATCAACTAATACATTTGGGTACCAATATACCATCAAATATAGCATGCAGAAAGAGACTGCAAATTATTGCTGTGACAATCTTAAAGGAGCAAAGCGTTTAGATTTTACAGCATCTACAGTATAACCTCATTCTGTCGGGACAAACGGTGCGCTGCTGGGAACGAACACGAACGGACAGCAGATCAGACAGGATGGAGAGAGAGAGGGAACGATGGAGGGGGTAATGGAGAGATGGACGACCACACAACAGTGATGGGAGCGGACAGAGGCAGAGACGGAGGGAGGGAGGGAGGTGGAGGAGAAGGGAAAGATAAGCCTGCTCGTCTCCAAGAGAGTAAGGACGGAACGAAAGGAAACTGTGAGGAAGGAAATGATGAACGGATAGTGGGAGAGAGAGAGAGAGAGAGAGTAGTCCGAGAGGGATGGGTATGGTGGGGGTAGTCCCCTTCACTTTGTTCCATTTCCTCGTTCTCTCTCCATGCATTTGTTTTCCTGCGGCTGCACTAAACGAAGAGACCCATTTTTGCATTTGTTTTCTCCAGGAATGTGGGGCGTCCTGACAGGCTGGCTTTTCATTGACAATACACAGCTAAGAGTTACCCCTGTGGCTGTCCCTCTAAAGCAGTCCTGTGTGTGTGTGTGTGTGTGTGTGTGTGTGTGTGTGTGTGTGTGCATGCGTGCGTGTGTTATCTGGATTATCAGTCAGCCAGGCCTGGACTCACACAGGCAGGCAGACAGGGTGCTGGGAAACACAACCCAGAAAGTGTTAAAGAGAAACACAAACAGAGGCAGGCCATCCCATCCCAGCCACACCCCTGGGGAAACTCTCAACACAATACCTGATACAGCTCAGTCACTAGAGTAGATCCATTCAACATGAACTGGATTTCCAGGGTTTCCTCCAAAGACGGAAGAAATTAGATGGCAGAATCAGCAAAGCCTTTTTGGCTGATAAGCCATTTCAAATGTCTGCCTTATGCGACTTATGCAAAAAGGAAGCTCTGTATTAATGCTTCACAATAAAGACATTTGAAACAAAGTACGTCTGCCTCATGTTAGAAGTTGGTGAAAGTTAACTTTCAGATTGAAATTGTTTCATTCAGGTCTTTGTGAGAGGTTTTATGACTAACTTTCTAAACTAACTGAAGGGCAAACTGTTCCGTCTATGAAAACTAAGCCAGCAAGCGCCTTAGGACACAGACACAGACTGTTTCAATTGTGTTCACTAACAGGATATCAGCAAGAGAAACATCCTATTCCTGATAGAAGCCCTTTTTTAGCCCCGCTGGCCCGCTGACACCGACTCCACCACAGCGGAGAGGAAAGCAGCATTGTGCTGTTGATCCGCTGGTTTCCTTTGAACTGTGAACACTGCCAACACGGAGTAACCCAAGGCTGACTTTTGGCTGCCTGGCTGTGTTTGATTAGTTGTTTGTTTATGCGGGGCGTAAGCGATATTGAAAAATCACGGTCTTCCAAGAAGGAACATAGAAGATTTTCCTGGGCTCCAAATGAAAATAAGCAGCGATTTTTAACGAACTTACTGACTAATGTTAGCAACAAAACAAACATTCCATAGTTGCACTGTGAAAGTGAAACTCCCCACCCCATATTGGGTGGTGGTGGTGGTGGGGGGGGGAGGTCACTGTGGCACCTCATAGGTCTACAACATGCACACGTTGTACACAGCCAATAAAACTGCTACTAAAGTGTAAAGGTCACAGCGTTAAAACAGACTCTATTTTATGACTTCTCAGTTAGTCTAATTGGGACTAATTTGAGCCCAATTTGTGCCCACGTGGTTGGATTTATGGGCTGATTCAACAGAGTGACTAAATGTAGGAATCCACACTGGGACATGGCACAATTCTCACAAGGTCATTGTGAGCCCTTTCCTTTGATGTCATAACAAAATATCATATACAGACGTAGATCCAATTCATGGTTAACCTGTGTCACACTAAAGCCCTACACCTCATTCTTCTGTTCTGTGCATCACACATATCTCTGGTTTCACTTTCTTTCCAAGGGAGATTGCATCGAATTGCATATCAACGACAGACTCCATGGTAACGCAGTCAGAAGAATAATATAGGACAGAGGGGGGGGGGGGGGGGGGGGGTTACTGTACAAGCTATCCATCAGTGTCATTTTAGCCCACGGTCTCCTGTGTTCAACAAAAGTCACTGGACTACTATGGACTACTCTCTGGCCTGTGGCATGCATGCATATTGTACGTGCATGTTTACATGGACAGACGCATTAATGCTGGTCTTTCCATTGACTCATTTCATTCCCATAACTCTCACCCCGACTAGCCTAACCCCATTTCCAACCTGAAAACTATATGCCCTAATCCTAAAATAGCCATTTTGAAAAGAGAGCACAGCTATAGCTTCAAAATAACCACCAGCATTCTATCCCCGCGAGAACATTTGTGGTTTTCCTGAAGCTACAGTATAGCTGCTAGTAGACATAGTACATACATACATACAGTACACACACCAGCTCATGTGAGCAGGGTGGATTAACTACAACATTCCTACAGTAAATAGTTCCTTTCCTCTTATTTGGATTATAGCCAAATATGACGGGACAGCTGGACTGAGATATTATATGGCTGTACATGCTTATGTGTTACAGCCTCAATTGTGCCATCAAGGTTGATTTAATACATTAGAGGATTCAAGGTTTATAGAAGTTTTAATTTATTCTCGAACGGCTGCATGTATGTAATCATTCTACATAGTAACATCCTGAAAATGTTATGATGATGAGTTAAGACTTTTGCTGGTGCCTATAGTTTTATTTATTTTTTCCAGCCAGTGTCAATTGTAATGTAATGTAATCCTGGGCGCTACACTCCCTCTGCCAACCTGGGGAGAGCAATGGACCGACCTCATGCTTCCTTCTATGCATGAGGAGTCCAAGCCGCTTCTTTTCACCTGACAGGGGGGAGTTTCTCCGGTCGGACGTAGCGCATGGAAGGAACACGTTATTTCCAACCACTTCCTTTCCCCTTCATCAGGTGCCCTGACAGGCCAGGGGGAGGCAGTATAGAGACCAGGATTACTGCATGTTTTTTGTGAGGGTACCACTATCTACCCTAGGGGTCATGGGGAGAACATGCAAATTCCACTTCCACACAGAGTTTCTAAAACAAGTATTAACCATAAAGTCAAGAGTGACTCATTACCGCATTACAGCATTACCCTGCCAAAGTTGTTTATGGTCCACAACCAAAATAGAAAGCCTTGTTTAAAGTTTAGAATCTCAACCCACAGCTTGAGAAACACGACTTATAAAAATTGGTTGGAGAACAAATGGGTCCCAGCCCCGTTTCTTTTTGTTCCAAAGCAATATGAGTGGTAAAATATGGTTATGGTTATTCCAGGTCAGATTTTTTTGTTTGTTTCCCCCAAAAGGAATGAAAGGAATCTTTGCGGAACGGGCTGCATATTTCAAACACCTCAGTGCAGAAACATTGTCCTCTGTGGCTTCTGGCAGTTAGAAGGCAGGGGAATGTGTGAGGTCTGTTTAAGGTCAACAGGCCTTTTTTTCTTCTTTTTTTTTTTTTAAAAGAGAGTCTTATCAGCTCATCTGTCTTACATTATGTCAAAGCAGCACGTTAGGCTAGTTACTCAACTGAAATGGTGCTGCTCAACTCGTAGTTCACAGTAGCTCATTCACAAATTGTACAGTGATGGTCGTGGGGAGATTTGTGGGCATCATTGTCACTCCATCTTAAATATAGCTGCTAAAGTGTGTTTACCGTTTGATGGACAGTGGGTACAGTACTCCTAAACTATAGGATATAATAGACATTTTCCCCCTTCATGTGAAAAGTCAGTTGCAACTTAGTCTGATCATATATCCTCGCTATACTCAGGCCAAGCCACACCAGATGTCAGTTCTCTCTACAAGGCAAGTGAAGCCTCTGTGACAGCATCGTATTTCAGTGGGTCTTTTGACTGGAATCGGGTTCCAGGACCACCGAAAGTGAATGCAGACATTGAGACATCTGGAAACAGAACGAGAAAGAAAGAACTAATGTAGCTTATTAAAAACAGCAGCGCTCTGTGTGCATTATGTGCTGTGTTGAGTCACTTGTTAAAGTCACGCTGGGCAGATCGTACAATAGCATTACATACTGTATGAGCAACACACGTGCACAGCCCAATGGACGGAAATGCTGGGGTGTGGCTAAGGCGCGTTCAACAGTGTCAACGCGCAACAAATAAAATTAAAGAGAGTGCAGCGGGATGTGTCCAAAACCCAACCTCCTCCTGGCACAATATACGGCCCCCCCCAACCTCCCAGCCAACCCCCTACCACCATTTCAGTCACTCCCCCAAACACTACCAAGCCACTTTGAGGGTCTTTTGTTAAGCTCAGCATAACATCCCTCTCCCTTTGAGTGTGCTTGTGTGTGTGTGTGTGTGTGTGGGGGGGGGGGGGGGGGGGGAGGCATGGAACTTGGGAGATGGACGTTTTTGGGAAGAAAAACAAAGTGTGGGTGGGATGTGTATCTGTCTAAAAAGGATGGTCGATAAAAATGAAGCATTGAATTACAGGTGTGAGGAGAAGTTTATACAGTAGAAATTAAAACCTCAAATCACAAACAGCCTGGTGCCTTTATTTAAAAAAGAAATCCACCCACACAGATGCTGTTCATTTAGCACTCAAACGGCGATTCTTGAGTATGCCTGCTAAATACCCAGGGGAACCACTGGCATTTGGGCTGCCGTGTAGCCAGTCTTCTCGACCCCACATACTGTAGGACCGCTTCTGTAGAAAACATGTCACCCCAGCAGAAGTAGGAGCCCCTACGCTCGCAAAGCGCCACGTTGAAATGCGTTGTATGCTTTTTGCACATTTTGGAATAGGGCTTGTGTGGTTCAATGAATAAAGCTCAGTTTATGCTTTCATTTGTTACAGCCTCTGGTGACCAATAATATAGAGGGTTTGGACTTTATTAGGGCCTGTGAGAACAATCTAGCAGGAGCCTGGCCTACAGAATTCCACACAGACTGGCAGTCATGGCAGACAAATAAAAAGCTCACCAAAAACTCAAGAGTGAGGCAATGGTGGTTTGATTTTGGAGTTTGTGGGTGTCCTTACAGTGCTGTGGTAATGCTGTATTCATAGTTTGCCCAGCCTGTGCACTCACTTAAGTCTCTTTTGTCTTTTAGTCGTTAGTTTCAATTTGCCAGCTAAGCTTATTCCCCCTGCAGAAATTGTTTGCTCATGCTAAAGCTTGTGTTTTCTGGGGAGGCATAGATGGCATCAGTCTCAGGGTAGTTTGTCCTCAAAATGAACCCAATCTCAAGAGAATGGGGCTTTTCCATTTCCAGCTGCGTGCGTTCACAGCATCCATCCGAATGTTGACAATGATTGAACACCAAGAGCTAGAGTTTCAGGGACACACAATGTCACAAAAAAAGACACCTCTAGTCTAGACAACTAGCTGATTAGAGAGGTGATGGGGCACTACATGCACAATATTGCTTAAGTATATGCCCAGACACTGCCCAGACATTGCCACAGATGCCCCAGAGCTGAGCAGCTCCAGGCAGGGAACCTCCCATCACACAGAGAACCTCTCATCATAGATGGCTAGCCTCTTGCAGAGCCAATTAAACTCTAAAAATCTTCCACCTATGAGAGGTTTTGCTAGCATGATGACATGGAATTATTTATTTCCCACCCTACCCAACAGATCATGGTGAGTTATTGGTCCATGTGCTGGCTAATCTGAGGCTTAGAGTGCTAGATTCCTGTTCCATTGCAGCGTTTTCATCTCTCTCCCTCTCTTCTGAAACAGGGACATTGATTTCTGGTCCCGTGCAGTGCATACGATTCTTTTAAATGACACATGGCTCGTGTGGCCTCCACGCTCCTCCACAGCCGAAGACAAAGACAATAATCATTGGACAACTCCAAAAATCAATTTCTGCGAGCCCATCTAAAACTAATTAAGATAAGCCCTCTTCCTCAAGAACCGCAAGAGCAGTGACCTAAATCACAACAGATTCCTCTGATTTGGCGAGTGAGGTATTGACAAGGCCACTTAAGCATGCTTTTGTGTGTGTGTGTGTGTGTGTGTGTGTGTGTGTGTGTGTGTGTGTGTGTGTCATAAGCACCCCAATCAAGACTTAGTGACTGAGGATAAGCTGAGACCTCACTCTAATCCGTAGCATTTATTTTCATCAGCATATGGTGTTTGTTGTCATCACAGACCAGCCTACTGTACGATCTTCATCTATGACCAATGACCATGCGGCAGGTTATTAGGCATCTAGCATGTTTCTCTCTGTGTGTGTGTGTGTGTGTGTGTGTGTGTGTGTGTGTGTGTGTGTGTGTGTGTGTGTGTGTGTGTGTACTGTACAGCCAGACCAATATAATGGCTTTGGCTAACATACAGTATCAAACGTTGGTTCCTACTCTGCGTCCTAATAAATAATCGGCACTTTGGCTATCAGCGTGTGCGGCCACTCTTTCGTCTTTTTTAGATGTTTCTGCCGTGAGCTGGCACCACTATTTAAGACTGGTGTGCGTTTAGCATCCTCATGCAGTGTTTAACATACAGTATCAGCCATTATTATACTTTTTTTTTTTTAATTGGCAATTATGCAGCCAATGTTTTGTTAACCACTTTCAAAGTGGTATCCCTATTGTGAATGAAGAAAGTCCGCACACAGGCTCTGCTCCAGTGGTGTTTTGTTTTATTTAAAACACCATTAGTTAAGGCACACTGGTGCCCCTATTGTGGTCATAGTAGAGGGGTTTTAAAAAATTGCAAAATAGCTGATCTACAAGCTCAAAACTCTGCTACACGTATATGTGCTACCAGAAATACTCATTTGTTGGTGTGGGTTTATAGAATTGTCAGCTTGACAAAACAATAACAACATGCAGTCGGTCAATTTTCCTAGTTGGTCTGTGTCTCAGAGGAGGGCCGCGGTCACTTCAGAAACCCACCTACCACTACCAGTGACATCATCATTAGGCAGGTTTATTATAAAATGTATTTATATTATTATTAACGTGAGAACAATGGCTTCCATTATAGCATGCTAACTTTCCACGAATAGATTTCGACGATGTCACTGGTAGGTAGGCGGGTTTCTGAACAGTCTACAGCCCTCCTCCGTGAAAAAATGTTACCATTATTATAATGAGCATTAGTGTGGACCAATTATATGAAGATAAGATAAGTTGAAAATGGATAAAGTTGTCCTTTAAGCAATGAGCCAGTGCTGCATTCCAAAGAATGGAAAAGATTTAAGATCAACAGTGACAGTGTACAACCACAAAACAAAAGACCAACCTCACTATGTATCCGACATCTCACACAGGGGACACGAGGGCAGCAGCAACTACACTGAAAGCTTTTGTTTATAAACGCACTCACTTATTAGTCATTACTAAATACGTTTTATAAATGTTACAACTTGCAATGCAACACGGTGTGTTACTTACACACCGCATTACTTCCAGACCAGTCGCCAGACAACATTCCAGTGTGCCAAATCTCCCCTGCCAATCATCTCCAACTGACATTTCGAACTCAACATGAGATAAACAAACGTGTCAATTTCAAATGTCACACCTGGGCCAACAGCTGAGACTGTGCCTGTGTGCATGGATGAGAGTATATATGGGACCGGCATCACATGTCTTCACACCACAGTGGACCCCCAGGTATCCTTGAACATGGGACGCGTCTAATGGGGGTCCGTGGCCTAATAATGCATAACAAAGTTACGATCACTGGCCGTGGCCTATTGGGCCTACAGGTGTTAAGATATCTGTATGTGAACTTACCATTGAGTCCATTAGGGATGCTCCTGTGGTGGTGAGGCGCCGACAGATCATCCATGGACCTCCTCGTCATGGTGCCCAGCTTACCGCTCTCCGCGCCGGGCTTGTTGTGCGTGTGGCCGTGGCTGTGATTGTGGTGGTCGGGGCTGCCGCCGCTGCCAGTGCTCGAGGTGCTACTACCGTCCCCGACGTCCCTGACGGTGCCGGTGCCCCCGTTCAGGTTGCTTAGGCTGGACTGACTGTCTATGGAGCTCCGCGAGCCGGCGCCGCTCCTCTCCTCGTCCAGCATCAGGACGATCTCCTTCAGCTCAGAGTTCTCCCGCACCACCAGGTCCTGGTTGGCCTCCAGCTCCTTGAGCTTCAGCATGTAGGTGCCCACCTCCTTCCACATGGCGCTGGCCGTGAAACGGCCGAAGCGCTGCCACTCCCGGGACAGCTTCTTGCCCTTCTGCCGGTCGTCGTCCAGGAAGCAGCAGAGCTCGCGGAGCTCGTGATTGTCGTCCTGGAGCTTCTGGTTTATCTCCTTCAGGCTCCGGATCTAATGGCCAACGATTATACAAATAAAATGCAGGTCAATGATTAGCAAGATATTTTCATGTGTTTTCCACCATTGTTGATGATGTGAAGTTGTGGAATCTTTTCAGTATTGTCACAATTCCAGCCACTCAAATGTCAACAATGTCTGAAATTACTTTAGTCTCTCTTTATGGTTCAGAAATCACTCAACTACAAATCTCATGATGTGATGCCCTCTAATGTGGAATGCTGGTTATCAGGAACACACAAACTTTACTTTACTGAAATGTACGAAATGTAAGAAATATGCAAAATTGTTCAAAAATCGTGAGCGGGTTAAGATTAAAGGGCTTAAATCCTTAAATTGTCACTTTACTGACATCTGGGGGAACCCCCTCCCCAAAAAAAATCATGTGGGGACCCACAGGTTGTGAACCACTGTGCTATATATAGCCTACTGTGATTTATTATATCAAAACAAGTTAACAACTATTCTCAATATTGAACTTTCAATGCATTACATTTCACTGTCAACATCACATAGGCTTAATCGTAATTTGTGAAATAATATTTCAATCATGTTACTGCATAGTGCATAGCCTACTAGCCAGGGAAAACACTGTGATGTCTTGCATTCTATCATTCAACTGTTCCAGTTTCTATATAAAATAAAAAAACAAACCCCTGAAGAAAACTATCTAAAACTGTTGTCATGTGTACCTCGTGCAGGTGCACCTGCATCCGCCGGTTGACGTCCTTCATCATGTTCCCGTGCTCGATCATCAGGTTCATCTTCTCGCCGTCGACCCTCCGTAATGTCCTGACCAGGTCCTCTTTGCTGCACCGCAGGAGGTCCTCGTCACCCAGCTTGCCCAAGTCATCTCTGGGTCCCTCGGACGGGCTTTTAGCCTGCATGACTCCCCTGATCTGCGCTATCCTGCGCCGATATCAGTTCCTCAAAGTCGTCAAGTAATTAACTATAAAGCCTCGTTTAACCAAGCCTCAATTGCGGAATTGAAACACATACGGATACATTGATTGTCCGGGGTTTTAAAGACCTACCCCACCACACTATAGGGGCCTTTGATGAAAACCCAAATATTAATGTGGTGTTGTGGCAACCCCGTGCATTGGCTGGCGGAGCGCACACTCACACACACTGATATTTGATCAAAAGCTAAATTCCGTTTAAAAAGATGCGTTCAGAAAATAGTATTTACATGGTATTACATAGTATTCACATCCCGAAAGTAGTAAGAAAATGCGATTGTTTTTTTTTATACCGATAAAAATCAGAAGGTGTTTCCAATCAGCTCATGGTTCCTCCTCGCCCAGAGACCTGTCAACACCAATGTTCAGTGCTCCTATCATCGTCCTCCTATACATGTCTTCGCTTGGCATTCCTCCGTTCAAATGACGAGAAAATAGAACACAGCAACCTGTAGGCGGCCTGTGCAAAAACAAAATCTTTATTCTACATAAAAAGGGCTTGTTTAAAATGAAACACTACACCACCAGCAGCATAAAACAACAGAACGCCTGTACGATCGACCATGCTGGATAAGCCTCTTTCACCGTCTGGTGGTGGTGGACTAGTAAAAGGATTCAGTCCTTCAAGCCAACAGCTCCCTCCTCCTCCTCCTGCGAACACACTGTGGTTTGAAATCATTCAAGAGGATTCCAGCCCAGACGTCCAATCAAGACGTAGAGGAGTGCTCAGCAGCAGGTACACAGAACACAGAGTAATCTATTAAGAGAGTGGCGACACTAGCGTTGACTCCCATTGTAACAAATGGAATGCGGAAGTGCTCAATCTATCTCAATGGGATAGTTCCAATGTGTGGAACTATAGCCCATAGGCACCCGCTTTGCGGCGAGATCAAAGCGTGTCGCCACTCTCTTACTATTCCACTCGGCACAGAACCACCACAACGCAGTGGCTCGGCCCACTTAAAGCAACAGCGACTCTACTCTACTAATACGTGATAAGGATAACACTTATTAGTAGATATCATATGTAATGTAGGCCATATGCACTTAAAATATACCAAAATAACAATAAACATAGCACAGCACATTCGTTTTCCAATTACAACCCGGGCGGGGATAGCATTCCTATACCAGATTCATATTTAACATTTTAAGTTTATTGCAAAACAAAACAAAAAACACAGTAAAACAAATCCTGAGACAACTAGAGAACGGTGTGATTTGCTTTTTGAGTCTTTCCATTACTTGCGGTTGCAATAAGCCCTGCTGTATCACAATACAAACATGATTCAACAAAATGTCAAGTTATCAAATGGATGGCAATTGGCAAAGGTAAAGCCAGATTCCTATGCGAACTGCAAGCGCCATCTTGTGGTTAAACTTCGGAAACTCACTAAAGAAACTGGTTTTATCATAGGGTTTTACACACAGTAATAAGTTGTCAAGTTCCAGTTGTTGTGTGCACTGTGCAAGACTGTATTAGTATCATTATTCAATATTCATAAAATAAGTAGCTATAATTCCAAATATGAAGACATTTAACATGGGTAAAGGCCGGGCAATTCCCTGCAGTCTTTTAATTTAGTAGTAATAAGAAGTTATTATACATAACATAAGTAAGCAAAATTAACTGTCCATAAACTGAGTTACTGACAGGATCAGTTCTTGTCGGCAAGCAATTAGGGATGGGGTCACGATTATTGTCGCAAAAATAATTGCGATCAACGATATTATCGCAATGATCAACATATGCTTGAAACTTAAAATGGCACTTTGGTTAAGCACTTGAATCCCCAGCATCCCTATGGAGAACGTTTGCTAAAAATAGTAACATAAATCATTACCTAAAATATTCTCATTCTCTTGATCGATTCTAGTTGATTTTGTACATGTACATGTCATATTTTCTTTAACATATTTTAAACTCACATAATGAATAATCCCCCTATATAATAATAAAAAATACATTCAGTACAGTACTGAGTACAGTACAGTACAGAGTACAGAACCCCAGACAGTACAGTACAGTACAGTACAGTACAGTACAGTACAGTACAGTACAGTACAGTACAGTAACTATCATAATACAAGTATAGTTGCACTGTTCAGTTCACAGTTTTATCACAATAAACAATCATAACGATTGTCCCATATCCCTACAAGTGATACATACTATACATACTACTATGATGTATAAATGAGGCTTGATTCTATGACTTTAATTTGGGCCAGTGGTTCTCAACCTTTTTAAACCAGCCTTATTGTGCAGTGTGCAAATAGCAAAACATTCTTCTCAGGAAAACAGCAAATACAAAGTGTGCCAGATTATTACAGTAAATGGGACAGTACTGTATACATGTGTGCTTTAGTTCCAAGATCCTTTCACGGCCTGTCCCACTCACTACAGAGACAACACCTGCATTCCACTACAGCAGTTATTCTCAACATTTTTCATTTCTAGGACACCCTATTTGATAAGTAGGCTCATACATGTATCTCATGGTGTCCATTTGGTTACTAACTGTAAATCATTTAAAAGGAGACGCCCTGAAACCCCCTATAAGGACTGCTGGGGGTCCCCAGACCCCATTGTACTGTGAAGCGGTGATCTAGTCCTTTCTGTGACTGATGGTGCACAGTACTCCACTCTTAGGCCTGAGGGTGGCGTTGTCCAGGATGTCGAAGGACTGTCCAGGAACCAGGGTGAAGTCAAATCTCTGCAGCAGTTTTGCCATCACCAGCTTGGCCTCCATCTGAAAGCCAACAAACCAATGGGATCGAAACCAACAACATGACACTGTTTAAAAGCTTTTGCACACCACAAAACCCACACTTTTAACATTCTCAATAGAGGGTATGCGCATGACATCATCATAATACCCGGAAGTTATGCCTACTGAGTGGCAAAATAAACTACATTTCTAGCCTTGATAGCCCATACATCCAAACAGAAAAGTCCTATCTGATTGCATTAAACGACGTTAAACTCACTTTGCCACTCGATTTCCCATTCACTTGCATGCGCATACCCTCTATATACTATAGTATAGTACGGTTGTGTGTGTGTGTGTGTGTGTGTGTGTGTGTGTGTGTGTGTGTGTGTGTGTGTGTCCACACCTGTGCAAAATTCTGTCCCAGACATGATCGTGGTCCCAGAGCAAAGGGATAGTAGCAGTAGTAAGGCCTTGTAAAACAGATAATACACACTTGTTATGTACAGAGAATTTTTACCTAAAGTGACACAGTGATATGGGGGTGTATAGAAGGATACTAAATCTCAAAAAGGAATATATGACAGTCTTGTTCCAAGGCTAGAGCTGTATCACACTTTCAATCTAGAGGTGCTCGCGTGGCGCAATAGTAAAGTAGCTGCTGTTGAGTTGTGCTTTCGTTTGAAATGTACCTACAGTATTCTGCATACTGTTAATAAATACTTCAATCAATCAAACCACCATGGAGTTTGGGTGTTCAAATCCACCATGGTGCATCTGGCTTTATCGAGTGACTAAAACGAACACAACTGGCCCGTGTTCGGGGCAGGGAGGATGATAATTATTACTGCACGTAATCTGGTGGGGGGCCCTCACTGGTAGGTCAGTAGGATTATACAACAGCAGTGACAACACACAGACATGTGTGTGGGGAGGAAATAATTGGCATAATGACTAAAAAAAATCTATATTTTATGTATGTCATTACTAGGTAAATGTTCAAAAACGTCAAATAATTGCAAAAATAGACAGTCTAGCTCACAATGTGTTGCATCGCAATGTTATGTGAGTTTATACTGTAGATTGTCTATTTTGTTCACAAAACAATTTTAATAGAAAGTATAAAATATTGCTTAATTGGTAGCTCACATTTATCATGTACACATTTTGATTGCTAATGGCTTACTTGGGAGCATCTGGGTGGAATCTGTCCGGATCAAACGTCAGTGAATCCTTGAAAAAACTTTCCATTCTCCCGGCCACATAGGAACTGAACTGTAAATTTCAGGGAAATCAAGTTGACACCTTTCTATATAATTTAAACGATGGTATTTAATTCAGTCGCATTCCAAGCGAACCCATCAGAAAGAGGCCTGTGCCCAGTAGTGACCCATTTAGCTTCAATAACCTTCGTTCCGTTGAACGCATACTGCTTTACAGGAACTAGCATTAATGGATAAGAGACTCACAAAGCAGGTGACACCTCCAGGAATGGTTATTCCATTGATGACAATGTCTTCCATTATGTCACGAGATGTCCCTGGAGCTGTGGGATATAGTCTGAGAGTTTCTTTTAGTACCTGGGGAGTTGTAAGGAACAGACGTGAGGCAATTATTGCTTCAAATCCTGAGACGTGCAAATATGCTCTTCATTGACTATAAATAGAACAGGTAATGAACTAGTGCTATTATTAGAGGAACGAAGGGGAGAGTATAGGTGGTAAATTTGTGATATGTACCTGTGAGAGGTAGGTCAGTTTGCCCAGGTCATCGTAGGTAATCTCATGCTTCATTCCGATAACATCATCCACCTCTTTCTTTACTCTGAGAAATGACACAATTAAACCACATCCTGGTGTCCTTAATTTGGCAGGCATAATTCGGTAATATATATAATAATTCTTAGTAACAGTGATCAAAGCTACTGAAGGAACAAATGAAATAACGGGTTGACATTTACTTTTTACAATTGTGCTGTTTGTTGTACATGGTGGGGGATAGAATGCATGTCAAACAGCTCATATACTTTATGAGAAATACAGCAGCATCTACATACAACATGACATGCAGAAGGAGCGAGCGAGCAGGCAGGAGGGATTGGAATATGGCTGTCAGAAATTAAACATTGCCCCAATACATTTCAATTATTATTTCTTACTTGTCTAGTATGTCAGGATGTCTTCCTAGCTCCATGATGCAAAAGCCAAGTTGATTAGCAGTTGTTTCTTGTCCTGAAAAAGATGAAATCGTAATACTTTAATTCATAATATTAGACTAACACTTAACCCTATTTTAGGGATGTCATTATGCTGTAGGTAAAAATAGTCAAAATTTCAAATTGTAAATACATTTATATAGTGCATTTTAAGTCAACTAATATAGAACCCACGCACTTTACAATGTTCTACACGTTCTTCACACACATACAACGGAGTTGGCCACAAACTGCACCTGCGAGCAGCTAGAGGTGCATTTTTTTTAATAGATTTTTTAAAGATTTGTTTTTGGATTTTCTGTTTTTACTTTTTATTGATAGTATCAAGTGAAGATAGACAGGTAAGAGGGAGAGAGAGAATGGGAGAGACATGCAGCAAAGGTCGTCATGAACGGGACTCGAACACACGATGCGCTGTCAGGCCATAGCCTATATGTGGCATGCGGCTGGACCACCTGGCCAGCAGGCGCCCCGGGTGCATTGTTTTGCTCAAGAATATAAACAAATATATGAAACAAGGAGGAGCCTGGGATCAAGCCAGGAACGTTTCAGTTCCATGGTGGCCGATCTACCTCCAAGTCACTGCCACTTTTTGAAGAAAGAAATATATATATAAATACAATTTACAATATAAATATATATATACAATTTTCAAATATTTTCAAAAATTGCGAAAACGGCACCTATAGCTCACAGCATTGCGAAGTGATAATTCAATATTATAGTATTATAGACTCACCTGCAATGAAAAATGTCACAAAGTTGTCAATCATCAGTTCTTCATCCTCTTTATCCATGCTTTCCTCTGTAATGAAAAACAAAGTGAGATAAGCTGCAATCCATAATGTCTTTAGTGAATACAATGTTACATTTCGATCAATCTGTTTAACTCCTCAAGTTCAGAGGTTAAAGGTGGTCTCCCTGCTCTTCTATTGAGAAATGTAGATCCTGTGGTCAGGTAGGACCACTAGAGGTATTGCATGAAGTTGCTTTCTGTTATAACAGTTACAATTTCAGCACTGGTACAGGAGACCCGGGTTCGATGCCCGGTTAGGAATCGGACATAAAAGTTAAGGATTGCAGCTTTAATGGGTGAGGTAAGCGAGTTTACGGAAGTATAAATCCCAACCATTTCCTCCATAGAGGATTTCATTATCAGCTATAATGTCGTAACAATCCAATCTTATCACTAGGCTCTTGGTTGTAAAATAATGCTATCCTGCTGTAGAAGCCACAATCTAGTTTTAAGAAAAACATGTTTAATTTCATGTGGAAGTACTGAATGTAAATTAAAGATGTGCAACCTTTGCCAGCAGTTTTAATGATCTGTGTGAGGATGTCCTTGGGCACATCTTCACCACTGTGTATGGCGACCTTTCTGTCGTTAATCCACTTTGCTCCTGTTGTCCGCAGTAACTGGCATGCCTGTCTCACCTCATTGACAAATGCCCAGTTCTTTGGGTTGTACTGGAAAGGCCATCGTTTTAGGGTTCAAACTCATGAATATGGTACACTGATAAATGATTATCTTTTCCATTAACTTCAGGTAAATGTACCGTGAATGCATACCTGAAAAAACATGTCTCGGATATAGTAAACCATCCCGCTGAGGCACATCTCGATAGCTTTGGGGAATGGTGACTCAGCTTTCTTCAGCAGGTCTAAATCCACCCCAAACGCAACCTTCATTTTTTCATGAGCACACATAAGGAATTTATTATTCATTGTACGACTCCGAAATTACATTGAGTGAGCGTCGTCATAACACGTTTAAATTACTGTACAGTGACGCTTGTTGAAAGGATCATAGGATGAAGTATAATTTGGCATTATGGCAATGTAATAGAGCGTTTTCTCACAGTCAGTTGCTTCATATCCATATGAGTGAAACGGCCGGGATTAATAACACAGTTCTTATATGAGGCGACCTAAAATCCCCCTATGGGGATTAGAATGCAAATAAAAATGTACACGAACCCGTGGATTTAGCGCCCTCTACCAATATTGATGTCAGATTGTTGCTCTATAGTCTATAGGAAATGTTTTGATCAATGAAAATTATTGCAAATTGTAAGCCACTAGTAAAACAACCAATTGCGGTGATATTTTCTGATACTGACAAACTCCCGACGACAATATCGCGCAGATGAGTGCTGTAGTAACTGAAGGAGGTTTGCTAGATTCCCTGCCATGAAATAACGTGGCTGTTTGAATATACCATGGTATACCGTAAAACGGTATATTGTTTAATCCCGATTATATACATGTGGCACCTTACCTTAGTAATAACATCAAGGGTAACACCGTTGATTAGATGTAGCATCTTGACTTCTGTTTTGCCATCTGCAACTTCCTCAAGTTTATCCATGAACCTCTCTGCCGTGTCATTGAAGGTGCCTGTCAAACCTCTAAGGTATCTAGGAAAAAAAGCAGCAATAGCTCAGCATCATTATAATTATCAGTATAATGTGAATTACAGAGGGTACAAATGTTGTAATCGGCATGGTGGTGGGTGGTGATCCACCTGAACTGAAGCCGCATACAAAGCTTTTTCATGATAAAGGGGGAGGGGTTAGGGGGATGATATTGGCTTTCAGCTTTCAGGAAGAAACCAAAAATACACAGGGAAGACATAGTTCAATATTCTAACCACACCTGGGGTGTGTACAAAGTACAAAAATCACAGCACCCCATCTTTAAGATCATTTACAAACATTACTTTCAGCCAGGTATCCAGAACTAAGTGAATTGCAGAGATGTCTTACAGGCTGCTGAAGGCAGGGTCCATAATGCGTCGCTGTTTGTACCATTGGTCATGGTTCTGTGATGTGACCAGGCCACTGCCAAGGAACCTTGTGGAGAGATATAATAGTCAGGCTCTGAGGCAGAGAAACTCTTATCGCCCACGCCATGACTACAAACCTGCCTAACTTATGTAACATAAGTGGTGTAACAACAATATTTATGACATTGTTGTCTAAACCGCCTCTATTACACAATTAAAACGTTGCCCTCCGCGCCCAGTGTCCACAGTCAGGGCATAGTGACCAGGACCCCACCCAGGAATCACTCTATGTACAGTAGCACTATAGTGATCAGAGTCGAGGGTAAAGCCTGATTTATTCTGCGTAGTGTGACAGAGCATACATTTGGATACAAGGAGAAGTACAGAAAAGATAAATGAGAAGATTCTGTTTTCCTCACACAGTTTAAAGACAAACTAAGGAAATTATTTATATGTGATAGTTCCAACACTGTGCAGGAGGATGCTATACGCACACCAGTCTTAATAGTGGTGCCAGCTCACGGCAGAAACAGTTAAGTCTTAAGACAAAAAAGACAAAAGCGTGGCCGCACACACTGATAGCCAAAGTGCTGATTATTTATTAGGACGCAGAGTGAAGAAACCAACGTTCCAGCACTGCTCTTCAAATTGTGCTATTTGTAATACTTCAACAAGGCTGTCTTTGAGAGTTCCTGGACTAGTAAATTACTGTACCTCTGCCCAAACAGACTGAACAACCGCTGGTATACCATCTTATCTTTGGGGTACTTTGTGGACATGAGGATTTCCTGCAACAAAGAACAATAAAAGAGGGCCAATCCAAAGACTGTTTTTGGCCTTTGAAACATTATATTAAAATGATTTTATTCAGTATACATCAATGTACATCAAATAAAAGCTAATACCAACAACCAGAAGGCAATCATCAAATTCAATGTCAGTAAATAAATAAAAAACTACAGCAATAAACAATAATAAGTAAAAGTAACCCACCCACCCTCTCCCAGTCCCTCGGACTCCCCCCTGAGAGACTGGACAAATTTAGATTTACATACAAATAACAACAAAATAAATGATTGATAATCCTGTTCAGTGTTTGCTTTTCATGTGTTAGCAGCAGGTCACTCATAATCCAATGCAAATTCAGTGCAAACCTGCAGCCAAGGTTGTATTTACCTTGGTAGCCTCTGTCTGGACAGGTCACAACAAGGTTGTACTGTATTTACCTTGGTAGCATCTGGACAGGTCACAACAAGGTTTTATTTACCTCGGTATACTGTCTGGACAGGTCACAACAAGGTTTTATTTACCTTGGTAGCCTCTGGACAGGTCACAAGCAGGAAAACAGCATTCAAACCATTGACCCTGCACACTGGTCCATAGATCTGAGACCTGAGAGCAGAGATTATGTGATTAAAAAGCAAGGTCCATTAAAAATGTCCATGCCAGGGGATGGCATTGGCAGTTCCTCACCACAAACATGGTGTTTGGTGTGGTTTATTGTAGATCGGGGGTTTTCAACAGGTGGTCCGTGGACCACTGGTGGTCCGTGGAGGTATTGCATGTGGTCCCTGATTTGTTTATTTATTTATTTTATTAATTTTCTTTCCACTAGTTGAGAAACTGTGAAGTGAGTGACCGGGTGACTTATGATGTAGTCTACCACAAGTTGTAGGTCAAGAACTAGAGTTAGAATCTCAAGAGGGGGAAGTGCACCGATTTTAAGGGGGCCAGTTTCGAATTGCAGCCGTCCGTAGGTGCCCTTTGAGAGCGGTTTTGAAGGAGTCAAGGGATTTGCATGTCTTAATGACACATTTTGGTGGCATAGGAGCGAAAATAATTTAGTCCCTTGTTTGTGCCGAATCTGGGTTGCACATGGTTTGTTGCACTCATAGACTGTTTGCACTCCCTTTGGTGTTGTGGGTGTGGACTTCGTTAACATTAAGTATTTAGACAGGTACATGGGTATCTTGGTGGTGTATCGAATCTTGTGGACCAGACCCATTGGCCATTGCAAGATGCTGTACTCATTCCAGCCTACCAAAGTGGGCAGGGGTGAGGTGGGTTTGGGGGGTGAGCCTGACCAGTTTGTTTTGGGAAGTCTGGAGCCTTGTTTTAAGGGCCTTTGAGGTGCTGTGGTACCAAGACCCAAGAGGTGCATGCATAGTCAAAGAAACCTTGTACGAGGGCTTCCGTTAGGGTCTTCAAGGTGTTTTTGTTGACCTTTGAGGAGATCCTGTAAAGGAATCTTGTTCTTGTCTTGTCTGGTTGAGTCAGTCTGGTTGAGTCAGTATCAGAGGCGCTTTCAGGAATTTAGGAATGTTGGGCAGACAAGATGTGTTGTTGTCGTCGTCTCCCTCCATTTATTCTCAGTGTATGGACTTTGGCCAGGCAGAAATGGATTTGGCCGCCTGTCCTCGCCTTATTGTAGATACGCCACTGGTCAGTATTATTAGGAAAGTAGTAGTACTCAGTGGACCATTGGTTGAGAAACAGTGGGATGTATACACATTTGAAGCATACTGTAGCAAGTGTTACAAAAACACTAATCTTAGCCCATATCCCCAACACAACACAACAGTGGTCCCCAGGTTGATTCTATAAGTCAGGGTGGTGGTCCCTGGTTCACAATCAGTTGTAGATGAAGTCAGGTCACAGTATAGCTGGTACATTCATTCATTTTGATTGATTGAATACTTTATTAAAAGTTCTTTGCAAATAGTAGGCTACAGTGTGGTACAATATAGGCATAAAGGCTTGTTTCCATTGTGGTCTATATGGTATCCTATTAAATATGAAATGATATTCAATAGTATTATTAGATAACATTGCAACAATTTGTCTAAGTTGTATTAATTTGTGTGGGTGCAGCTTTTCATTTCATTGATTGTTTTTATTTTTTATTTATTGTCTTAAGTTCTGCCCCAAATGTTGTTTGTTTTTATGTCTGGAGAGACTCCTCCAGAGGCTTCTTGGCACCCCAATGATGGAAACACGAATAAAATGGTGTCATTCTTTAGTGCTGGATTTATGCTGAATTGTAATGTAAATCTCATGCTGGTATCATTTTTGAGATATAGCCATGTTTGCTGAGCCCCCCATTTCTTGGGTCCACTCCAAATTGAACAAAATATTGTTTGTTCTCTAATTTGTCCCATCAACAATTAACAATTGTGCTATTTTGATATTTTGATATAAATTGTTATGTTGTGTGTTACGTAATACGTAGGCTACAACTTCAACAAGACATGTTAAGGACTGTCATTATATTACGGAGCCTGGCCGAGAGGGGGCACAATTAAACTACCATATCACATAACATAAACTTAAAATATATCTCAAAATTGATACCAGCAGCAAATTATGAAATTTACGGCACAATTCAGCACAAATCCGGCACTAAAGAATGACACCATTTAAATGTAGGCCTATGTTTGTTAGGTTAGGTTTATGATAAACATTTTGAGCAGGGATCAAAATTATATACGCACATTAATTAATACCAATACAACGAAGAGTCAATTAATTAAGCTATTTTAAAATTAGTTCTCACCATTCCAGGAATTTGTCGTGTACTACTCTGCCGCTTTTCGTTTCCCTCACAATAGTTGGCGTATGTCCGAGGAGAAAACTGTTCAGGGAGAATTGTATTACATCACATGTAAATAAAATGATTACTGTAGGCCTATTGTATTTTGTAGCAAGAAGGCGAGAACAATAAACGTCTAGCCTACCTGTCTCTTGGTGGTCCTGGTATGTGATCATACTTCCAATGACTGTGTTTTATAAGAAAACAAAGCCGGATAAATGCCACGAAAATAAAAACAGACACAAACAAAAGTGCATATCCGCAAAAGCACGAAATGAGATTTAAAAAACCCATAGTGTAAAAAAAAGAACAGTAAGATGATCTCCTGACAACATGAGCAACGTACGTGCTTGCTAGTCTAGGATTAATATACAACAATAAATTATTTAACAGCAAAGAAAAACTATCAAAGGTATGGCAAAGGTGAAAGGATCACAGAGATCTATAGTCGATCGTTTCAGATTGCTCTGCGAACTGCAAGCGCCATCTTGTGGTCTAACTGTGGTAACTCACTCAAACTTGTCCAGTCAAAATTAGTCTAGTATTGGTGGTGTTGTGCTGGCCTGGCTGGGTCAGTGGGTCAGGTGCCGTGTTGGGCAATATTACTCAAGAGAGTTATATGTTACTTATTATGTATATTACTCAAGACATATCATATAATATTGCATATTACTTTAGAACCCCCCCCTCCCACGCGCAAAAGAAATGATGTACAACAACAACAACGAAGTGAATCCAATTGTTTTGAATAATAATATTAAGAAGAAGAGTCGCCAATCTGCCAAAAAGGTTATAAAATAATGCAGCAATCTCTCTCGACCTTTTAAATTAAATGTTTTCAAATGGCAGCCAACAAAACAAAAACAAAAAAGTAATATGGTATAATATTACTGTTTTGGCAAAATAATACCTTACTTACCGGTACTTACTCTCTACTGGGTAAAGTAATAACATTACAGTACTACAGTACAGTACTAGTAACTATCGCAATAAAATATAAAATACATTTAAAATTCAATTCAATATTGGTGTTCAAATTACTGAAAACAGCAGTAAACATGACATGGAAGAAGCCGGATGAAGAAGCTAGGCTAATGCAAAATATGTATGTGTGCTCACGGAAAACATGGATCAGGATAAACAAGTATTTTATTTTAACATTTATTGTGTAAATTAAAACAAAACTAAAATGCAATCCCTGCCATCTTATCCATAGGTCATCTGTGCATATCAAGTTATATTTCAAGCTTTTCAATCTTTTATGGGTTCGCTCTGAAAGAATATATATTCAAAGATTTGTGCCGCATTTTTACGATTTTTCTAAAATAGCAGTTACATATTGAGGTAGGGAGGTTCAGAAGCAGGTTATTAGTTAGGCAGCAGGCTACTGATGAGATCAGTTCTTGTCAGCAAGCGATGCATACTATGATGTATATGAGGTATATGATATTGATTTAGTCCAGTGATTCTCAACGTTATAAAATGAGCCTTAATTGTGCAGCGTGCAAATAGCAAAACATTCAAACAGTGACATTTCGTTTTGGTTGCAGCGCGCTCGCGCATGTGTGTGTGTGTGTGTGTGTGTGTGTGTGTGTGTGCGCGCATGTGTGCGTGTGTGTATCCAGTTTGATATGCATTAGGACACGGACCCCGATTTGATAACATTTTGTATCATATTGGTGTTTAACTGACTCTGGGAGGATACAAATAGAATTTTACATTCTCCGAGTTACAGACCACATAATTGTGCATTTGGTTACAAACATGTTAGCTGGGGATCCCCTGGATCAGTGATCTAATCCAGGGGATCTCAACATGTAGGTCGGGGCTTTTAAGACCTTTTTAGATCTTCTATTTCCACAATATTTATCTGTGGAACCGAAAATGTAATGCCTACGTTCCAAGGGTGGAGGATCCCCAGTTCAAATATGATTATTTTGGGTGGGTCACGGTCTGAAAAGGTTGAGATCCAGTGATCTAGTCCTTTCTGTGACTGATGGCGCATACTACTCCGTTCTTAGGCCTGATAGTGCCCACGTCCTGGATGTCAAAGCACTGTCCAGGAACCAGGGTGAAGTCAAACCTCTGCAGGAGTTTTGCCATCACAAGCTTGGCCTCCATCTGAAAGCACACACCAACACCAGACTGATCAATGATGCGTGTGGATGTACGAGTCAGGGTTAAACTAAAACTAAAAGGGGAAAAATATGTTGACAGTAACGGTTACAAATGGCTTTCACATAATGTTTTAGTGGCAGGTTTAGTGGCAACTACTCAGTTGGTAGAATTAGAAAGTAGAAAAAAATGGCAGGTTACAACACTTTTTTTGTTGTTTTTCTTCTTTGTAATTATTTGTTTGGTCCAAAATATTGTGTGTGTTGTCATGATTTGTCACGACAAGAGTTGGCTTCGTACGACGCTTAAAAGGTCTTTAAATAAATTAAATAAGAACTGCCTATGGGGAAATGCATTGCGTTTTCATTTCCTGGGCCGTTCGTTGTTCTGAAAGGGGGAGGGACTGCGACGGTCTATACTGTGGTTACTTTGCGTCAAAAACCGTCCCAGCCAACCCGCCACTTTTGATGCGTATGCACCGTCCCAGCAAATTGTGCCCGATACGGCAGTGGTGCCAGATTACATACATCATGTATACACAGGAGCATTACCTTTAATCCTCCCAACACTAAAACATATCGTCATTACGTCACCATCGAAAACCAATTACACTCTGGCATTGGGTCCTTTAATCCACATATTTCTTACGTCATCATTGAGAGCTAGTTATACATATACACACCATGTAATCTGGTCCCAGCAAATCAGGCACAATTTGCTGGGACGGTGCATATGCATCAAAAGTGGCGGGTTGGCTGGGAAGGTGCATACGAGCCGGGCGAAACAATTACTTGCGCGCTCTGCTTGCGCAAGTAATTATGTGTGTGTGTGCGTGCGCACGTGTGCATTTGTGTGTGTGTGCATCCGTGTCCATACCTGAGCAAAATTCTGTCCCACACATGATCGTGCTCCCAGAGAAAAGGGATAGTAGCAGTAGTAAGGCCTTGTAAAACAGATGACACAACTTGTTATTACACAATAAAGTGACACATAGTGATATACAACCTCAATCATCATTGAGGAATTTACAGTGTGTGCACTGCAAATCCTTGGACTCAGGTCTTCTTTTTACCACATGTGCCATGTTTTTTGGAGTGCCTGGCCAAATTGAAAGCAGCGTTGCCATGATTCAGAAATTGAATGGTTTGAATGGTAGTGAGGGATTGTTTTTCATCACCCAGACTGTATTTTACCTGTACCATCTGTATTATTATGGATATTTTCACCACACAACACAACACCCTTGAAAGACAAAGTATAAAATGAGTGGTTACATTTATTACCATGTAAAAAATGTCATTGTTAGTGACTTACTTGGGAACATCTGGGTGGAATCTGTCCGGATCAAACCTCAATGGGTCCTTAAAATGTTGTTCCAGTCTCTGGGCCACATAGGAACTGAACTGTGAATGTCATGGGAAATCCAGTTGACATCTTTCTATGAAATTTAAATAACTATATATACTATACTATATATGCCTTCCAAGGACCCAGGCACCCAGCACCATTCTTTATGACAGGGATTCTCTAAAATCTGCAAAACTCTCTAAAACCCCAGGCTGCAGGCTGGTCTGGGGTCTCAATCCTCTTTGGGTATTGATAGTTGAGGAGACCAGGGCGGCACATCAATGTAATGTATTCCAGTGGTTCCCAAACTTTTTCATGTCAAGGACCCCCAAATTTACACTAATTAGCCCACGGACCCCCATTTGAAGAGATATGCCAGGGACCCCCATAAGAGAAGATTTTTACGGCTCTAGCAGTGATTCTCAACCCGTTTAATTTGAAGAACCCCCAGTTTGAAATGCAATAGGCTACGGACCCCCATTTAATGGCATTTCTATCTCTGGGACCCTCAATTTATATTGTAAGATCAATGTTAATTTAACTCTGATACAAATGGAACCAAATGGACCCAGTTACCTTATAAATAAAATATATTATTATTATTAAAGAAATTATGAAAAAGCTAAATAAAATCGTTTAAAAAAAAAAGAGCTGGCCAGATATCCATTTTAGCTTCCGTAAACCTTCAGTTGAAGACATGTTGCTTTACAGGAGAACATTTGTAGCTAAGAGACTCACAAAGGACACGGCGCCTCCAGGAATGGTTATTCCATTGATGACAATGTCTTCCATTATGTCACGAGATGTCACTGGAGCTGGGGGATATAGTCTGAGAGTTTCTTTTAGTACCTGACAGGGAAATTGTAAGGAGAGAAATCCTAAGAGAAAGCCATGCTTGAGCTAGAACAGGCAATGAAATGGTTCTATTTTTAGAGGAAAGCATTTGTAACTCTGATATGCGTACTGTACCTGTGAGAGGTAGGTCAGTTTGCCCAGGTCCTCATAGGCAATCTCCCGCTTCATTCCGATGACATCATCCACCTCTTTCTTTGCTCTGAGAAATCAGGTAATAGGTCATGTGGGACAGAAATGGCTTACTCTAATATATACTCTGTTACATGACTATCACTTAACCAAAATGTACCTAAACTGTATTTTCAACAGTGTCAGGTTGGAGGAAAGAAATACAATAAAAAACACATTTCTGTAAAGCAAAAGTGTTGTGCGGCAAAGCATAAATTTGTATTATCATTTATGTTTATATAGTGAGAGTCCATTTTAATGTTGAGCACTAAACTCATATAATAAAAAACGTTGACAGCCGAAACAAATTATTCCAGGGAGTGAGCACATTGTCACATTGTCTACTAAACAAACTGTCAAGGCATGAAACTCTTTTGTAACCTAATCCAGGTATACTGCTGCAATTGCAATATGAAATTTCAAAGGGAAAGAAAGTTAATGACATTTCTATCTACCAGAGAGTGTTAGTGTTCATGTTTTCGACTAAAGACAGCAACTTAATATTTCTACTGTGTTGCTAGCATAAGAGAACATTGAAATATCTGCAGGAAATGTTTGAAATAATGCTATAATATTTGTTTAACGCAATACTGTATGCCTGAGGTAGCCTGTTTTGAAAAGTTCCACTCAGTCACAAACTAACAGATGGGTTAAAGAGGAATACCACCCATTTTCAACATTTTACTATGTCATTAACCCATTCTGGGCGGGAACCCATTTTGGTGTTTTACCCACCCATATTTGGGTTCTGTACAGTATGTACAGTATTAAAAAATGTAAACATTTTGATTCTGCTATATAAATATTTGAAGTTTTTCAGAAACCTTAGGTCAGGATTTAGAGGCGTTTTTAGAATCGGCCTCAGGCCAAAGTCCCCCAATTCTGTGATGCCTAGAACTGGCGGTCTGAGAAATATCAGTATCATTATGAAGTACAACTCAGTGACATCCCAAAGATGTACTTCATAATGTTACATAATGTACTCTAAGGTATTAGTAATGACATAGTAAAATGTTGAAAATGAGTGGTATTCCCCTTTAAGCACATGTGTTCATTGTGGAATCCTATAGTGTATTATTGCAATTATATATTTCTGTGGTGGCCATGAAATTCACTCTTCTTAAAGATTTTGTGACGTAAATTAGTTATTTTTCGTTTTTCTTTTAAGTTTTATGACCTCAATTACACCCAAAACAGACAGAATGCAGCCTTAATTTTAACTAACTTTTAAGTTTGATTTTTGTAGAAGAGCCAAACTAATATTGTTTATGCCGTTTTTTCTTTGATTGAATAATTGATTGAACACACGTGTACGATGTACTATGATTTGATTTGGGCGTGTACTTCTAAATAAAGTGTTAGTGTTGATTATCGTGTATTAATCTAATTATAACTAATATTATACTAAAAAGGTGAAGGGAAAAGAGACATTTTTACAGTACAATAATGTTTCACGTTTACACATACAAAAATATTACACAATAATCAACACGGCGTACATGTTCAATCAATCATTCTATCAAAGCAAACAGCATAAACAATATTAGTTTGCCTATTCTACAAAAATAAAACATACAAGTTACAGGCAGTTCTCTTGTATCATACCGATACTGTATACTTGTATTCTTTTTCACCACCTCGCAGCTATATACACCTCAGTGGACAGTCAAGACGGGCAGTGTCGGTAGGCCAATCAGAGGCAGGGGGGGCGGTACCATGTCTATGCTCAGCCGCACATTAAATACACGCGTTGAGAGTATACCTATATGGTACTTGATTAAATGGTTGACATTACTTACAGATATTTCTACAGGTTCTTTCATGCTAGCTTCACAGTAGACGTTATAATAAAGTCTGTGCATGTCACAGTTGAGCAAGTGAACACAAGCACCCTCTAGTCACTAGTCTCTAGTGGATAGAACTTAAATGAATACATTTAGCCTTATCATGTCTTACTTCTCTAGTATGTCAGGGTGTCTTCCTAGCTCGATGACGCAAAAGCCAAGTTGATTAGCAGTTGTTTCTTGCCCTAAAAAATATTAAATATTAATACTTGAATCAGTAACATAAGACAAACACTACCTGGTGATTTTGAGGGTGGCATTATAGGCGGAAATTGTCAAAAGATTCCAAAATGGTATATTGGATTGTATAACCTGGGTGGCTGTGGCTCAGGAGGTAGAGCAGGTCGGCGGTTCAAATCCCGGCTCCTCCTGTCCACATGAACCCTACATTGCCTCCAATGAGTTGGTCGGTGTGAGCTTGCCACCATTGGTGTGTGAATGTGGGAAGTGAGGACGCTGGCGTCGACTGTTCGCCACAATTAATGTACGAATTTCAATCCGGCTTCAGAACATCCCACTCCACTGACACATGCCTCCTCTATTTGAGTGACCACATCAAACACGAGGTGGATGCTGGCAAATACTGCGGCATTGTCATGCTGGACCTTGACACCGTGAACCATTCCATACTGGTTAACAAGCTAAAAGCAATTGGTTTTGATAGCACATCAGTGAGCTGGATGCAATCCTACATGGAGGGGAGAGAACAGATGGTGGAGGTGAACGGAACACTCCACCCCCCCCCCCCCCCCCCTACCAGTGAGCTGTGGCGTTCCACAAGGAAGCATAAGCATACTAGGGCCTTTACTGTTCCTAATATATGTAAACGACATGACAGCTTGTGACTGCAACTTGTTCCTGTTCGCAGATAACTCAGTACCTTGGACAGGAACAAACTGCAGATTGAAAATGCCCTCAGCTCTGAACTCGGTAGAATCTGCACCTGGCTCGCTGATAACAAACTATCTTTACACCTGGGAAAAACTGAATCCATTATTTTTGGATCAAATAATAATCTCAGCAAGGCTGATGGCTTCACGGTTAGAGTGGGTGACAATATTATCACACGAAAAGATGAAATTACCTACCCAGGTTACCATCCTGGAGGCAAATCTCTAAATGTTTTGATGAATTGAACAAGGTGGACCCTCTTGTAAAACAAGTGTAATGCTTTATTGGGTCGTTTTTGTATTGAGTTGTGCTTGAAATGTACTGTAATTCTGCAAACTGTTAATAAATACTTCAATCAATCAAACTCACCCGCAATGAAGAAAGTCATAAAGTTGTCCACCATCACTTCGTCATCCTCTTCCGTGGTTTCCTCTGTAATGAAAAATAAAGTGAGTTAAAGCTGCAATCCATAACCTTTTTAGTGAATACATTTTTATTTTGACCAATCTATGAGTTGGTCTCTCTGTTCTTCTATTGAGAAATGCAGATCCTGTGTTCAGATATAGGATGTGAGCAATTTATTGGTGTGCAATTGTGGGAAATGTAATATAGGATAATATAATGATGTATTTGACCAAATAAATAGGCCTACATCAATGTAGATATTGTGACTATTGTATTGTGACAATATATATTTTTTATGTTAAAAAGATTTAAAAATTGTGAAAATAATCCATTTACAAGCTCACAATGTGGCACAATGTGACATGACACTTGGAAACACAATCTACTACCAATATTGATATACCGGTAACAGATATATTTCCCAGCCTTAATGTTTATTGTAATTTATTAAAGATGTGCAACCTTTGCCAGCAGTTTTAATGATCTGTGTGAGGATGTCCTTGGGCACATCTTCACCACTGTGCACGGCAACCTTTCTGTCGTTAATCCACTTTGCTCCTGTGGTACGCAGAAACTGGCATGCCTGCTTCACCTCATTGACAAATGCCCAGTTCTTTGGGTTGTACTGGAAAGGACAGAGTTTTAGGGCTCAAACTCATGAATATGTTACACTGATACATGGATTATCTAATCTTTTAAATTAATCTCAGGTAAATGTGCCGTGAATGCATACCTGAAAAAGGACATCTCGGATAGATAAAACCGTCCCCTTCAGGCAGATCTCAATGGATTTGGGTAATGGTGACTCAGCTTTCATCAGCAGCTCTAAATCCACCCCAAACGCAACCTTCATTTCAAACAATAGAGGCCACACATAAAGGAATTTAAACGTCAATCTATTTCGTCTTTTATGTTTTTACTGTATTTACCCAGGGAGGTAGCTTAATTTAAATTTCCACGCTCTGCATAAACACACATTAAACCTGGGAGCAGGCCAGTACACCTAGTCTTATAGCGTACTGTTGGCCACTGAGTAGCTCCACTGGAGCAGTTGGAGGTTCGGTGCCTTGGTCAAGGGCACATCCACAGTTAAATATTGGGCGGCAGTGTCTCAGGGGCTAGTGCGGACGAATTGAAACAGTCTGGTTCTTGTTGCAATTCCCCGTTTACACTGAGAGTGCGTATCAAGAAATGGTGCTTTAAGTTGGTAAACTGAAGAAAAGCATGAACCTGCATAAGTCTACAAATGTATAGTCTATGCCATGAAGGTAATCTGATGTGTACTGTTTAAATGTTTGTCTTAAAAACTGTTGCAATATAGATGCTGTGAAAAAGGATATGTCAGGACAACTAAGGGCACCTTACCCTGGTAATAATGTCAAGTGTAACACCGTTGAGTAGGTGGAGCATGTTGACTTCTGTTTTGCTATCTGCAGCTTCTTCAAGTTTATTCATGAACTTCTCTGAGGTGTCATTGAAGGTGCCTGTCAAACCTCTAAGGTATCTACAAGGAGAAAAAACGCAATTAGCTCAGCACACATTCTTATACAGTATGTTGTGCGTTTGATGGTGTTTACGGCTCATAATAATAATATAGCACTTTTTTAAACAAAGTTTTATCATAATATCATAATAGATTATTTTATCATAATACTGCACACTTGTGTGTGTGAGCATGTAAAAAAATAAGAATTCACTGTATTTCTCTAGTCTCTGTCTAAGGAGTCATCCTTAAATGTTTTGAAGTTCTTACCACTCTTGTTCCCTGTACTGTCATAGGCATCTTGAACTAAGTGAATGGCAGAGATGTTTTTTATTATTATTATTATTTAAAAAAAAGAATTGCAGAGATGTCTTACAGGCTGCTGAAGGCAGGGTCCATCATGCGTCGCTGTTTGTACCATTGTTCATGGTTCTGTGCTGTAAGCAATCCACTGCCAAGGAACCTTGTGGAGAGATAATAGTCAGGAGAGAGAGTGTGTGTGTGTGTGTGTGTGTGTGTGTGTGTGTGTGCCGTGCATGCATGCGTACTGCGTAGCAGTGAGCACCCTAGCTACGCTACTTTCCCATGGAAAATAAAAGATAGGTCTAAACTATATTAGATGTTTCAATCATTTTGACATTGCCGTGTAAACTTCCGCTATCTAAACAATGTTGTCCTCCCTGCCCACAGCCAGGGCATAATGGACCACAGCAGTGGTTCTCAAAGTGGGCGCCGTCACCGTGACAGCCTAGGGTGCCGTGACGCAAGTCATGGGGTGCCTCAGGATACTTTGAGAATATTTGGAATTAACCAATATCACTTCAGTTTAACCACTAAAGGTTCAGGTGGTGGTTAGGCAAGTATGGAGTTATTTTCAATTCGTCATACTGGAAACTACTATTGAATATTCTCAAGTTTTCCTCGTGACACACACTGTATCTTAAGGAGAGAGATTTACATATTTACGTAGAGCAATGACATAAATGTAAAATGATATAAAGTAACAATGTAACTCAGGGATGAAAAGGTTATATACAGGGTTGACCCGAGACAAAATAATTGAGAACTACTGCTGACTGATCTAGAGTACGTATCACTAGTGACTAGGGTAAAGGCTAAGTGTCGTATGATAAATTAGGATTCAAGGTAGAAGCAATGAAAAGATAAGATTTTAAGAAGATTTGGCAAATGTTTTTCTTTATATGGTTGAAAGACAAAATATAGACAAACTAAGGAAATTATTTGTTGTTTGACACTGCTCTTCATATTGTAATTATGTAATACTTTAACGAGGCTGTCCTAAAGAGGTCATTTGTCCACCAATCGACTTGACTCTTAATTAGGGGTTGTAGCCAGGGGTTAGCTGAGTGGTGAACATTGCTCTTGTCTTTATGTATATAATATTGTTTTGTTCTACAAATTTCAGTGTGAACTGACAATAAATTACAATATCATATCATGTCCTAACAGGAGCACCTTTGAGAGTTCCTGGACTAGTGAATTACAGTACCTCTGCCCAAACAGACTGAACGCCTTCTGGTAGACCATCTTATCTTTGGGGTACTTTGAGGACATGAGGATTTCCTGCAACAATAACAGAGGGCCAATCCAAAGAATAACTTTTTTCTTTTTTTGACACATTGTTATGACGAATTGGGTTAACCCTGTAATTAAACAAAAGTGTGAGCCTAAAAGTAGACATGACAGTACACTAGCATTGATGTTTGCTTTTCATGTGTCAGCACTCAGCAGGTCCCTCGTTCATACTTTAAGTAACAGGTGTTTACCTTGGTGGCCTCTGGACAGCTCACACCCAGCATGACAGTACCCAACATGTTGATCCTGTACACTGGTCCATAGCTCTGAGTCCTGTATGTACAGAGCAGAATGATTGGTGGTGATCTAGTATGACATTCTGTGATTAATGGGCCATTGGGCCCTGTTTTTGCAATTCCTGCACATCCACACCAGAGGTCCTAATCACAAACCTTTCAGCAGACCAAAGGGAGTGGAAATGATCACTTCTCACTTAGACAGGCGATCACACCCTCCTCTTTATACACCCCCTTATTTTTTAGTTGGATTGTATGTTTATCTGTATGTTTATGTTTGCAACTGAAAAATGGACATGATGTTCATTAAGAGATTTCTCACCATTCCAATAATTGTTCGTGCACGTTTCCCCCTATCGTCGTCGCCCTCACTACTGATGGTACATGTCCGAGGAAAAAACTGTTCAGGGACAAATGTAAACATGTGAATACAATTATTATTCAGCGAGAAGTGAGAGCAAAAAATGTCCCTACTTAAAATCACCTGTCTCTTGGGGGTCCAGGAATGTGATCATACTTCCAATGACTGTATTTGATCATACAACAAAACCGGATAAGTGCCACTAAAATAAAAACAGACACAAACAAAAGTGCATAACCGCAAAAGCACGAAACGAAAGGGAAAAAACCCATGTCTGTCAACAGTCAATAATTACTCTGAAATGACTAAATCACTAAATGAAGTAGTTCAGCTTTACGACACAAGAAGCAAGGCGCTGCTTTCTAGTGGTCTGAACAGGTGGGACGAGATCATTCGCTAAGAAAACAAAGCCGGACTAAATGCCACGAAAATAAAAAACAGAAAACAAAAGTGCATAACCGCAAAAGCAGGAACTGATATTTTAAAACCCATAGTGTCAAAGAAAGAACAGAAAGATGATCTCCTGACAAAACATGAGCAACGTGTTGGATTAGTATACAACAATATATTATTTAACCGTACAAATAAAACTATCAAATGTTATGTATGGGAAAGGTGAAAGTAATAGCAGAGGAGTCGATCGTTTCCGATTCATCTGCGAACTGCAAGCGCCATCTTGTGGTCTAACTGTGGTAACTCACTCAAACTTGTCCAGCAATGATTTTACATAGTACATGACATGGACACAGAAGGACAACAAATATAATACACAAGCACATACACACAGAAACAAAACCTTACAACCAAATATTACAAAAAGCAGGTGCATATGCCTTCCTCTAGTGTGAGGTCAGTTAAGATTATTTTAAAAGTAGTAGTAAATGAAACAAGGACATTCAACTTCAATTTGTTTTGACAATTATTCCATAAATGTGGAGCATACACCCTGAAGGCAGTATCTCCCAATTTAGTAGTAGTTTTTGGTGCCTTCAACAAAAGCTTATCTTGTGATCAATAAAATAATAAAACTATTTCAATATTGGTGTTCAAATTATTGAAAACAGCAGTAAACATGACATGGAAGCTGGATGAAGAAGCTATATAATGGAAAATATGTGTGCTCACGGAAAAACACAGATCAGGATAAACAAGTATTTTATTTGAACATTTATTGTAAATTAAAACAAAACAAAAATGCAATCCCTGCCGTCTTATCCATAGGTCATCTGTGCATGTCAAGTTATATTTCAAGCTTTTCAAACTTTTATGGGTCTATTAAAGAGTCAAAGACCAATTGAATTTAGCAATATAAAAACATGTTAATATACATAAGCTTAAAGCATTGGCAAGCACTGATAATGAAGCTAAGGTCACCACCACCACCTCTCAAATTCTCAATCAACATTCATATTCAGACTTAAGTGTTAGTGTTTGGTTCATGATGGGGAAGCCATGTTAAACTACATTTACACTATGTTCTCACTTCTCATGGTACTAACTGCCAGTGCCTGGTGTATACAATGTTAACTTAACTAACCATAAACTAGTTAGGCAGCAGGCTACTGAGGAGTTCAGTTCTTGTCAGCAAGCGATGCATACTATGATGAAGTATATGAGGTATATGATTTAGTATAAAATCAGCCTTAATTGTGCAGCGAGCAAATAGCAAAACATTCAGACAGTGAAGTTTTGTGCGTGCGTGCGTGCGTGCGTGTGTGTGTGTGTGTGTGCGTGACTGCGTGTGTGTATCCAGTTTGATCTGCATTAGGACACGGACCCCCATTTGATAACATTTTGTATCTGCGGGACCCCAATCTACACTGTAAAATTAGTGTTTAACTGACTCTGGGAGGATACAAATAGAATTTATACATTCTCCGAGTTACAGACCCATAATTGTGCATTTGGTTCAGGGGGGCAGTCAGACAGATATTTTGTGAAGCCACTGAGGAAATCGGGATTTCCTGAAAGTTCATATAATGGCCTGTTGTGGCGCTGTCATTGGACCCAGAAAAACCCATAGCCCCATAGAAGTCCATGTATTTGGGCCCAACTTCACCTAAACTGTATTACCTTAATAAACATGGTCATGAATACTTTCTGCTTCCAGTCACTAGTTTAAAGTCTAATTTCTAATGTCATAATATTCTTTTTGGAAAATGATGGTCCCATTTATTAAAATAATGACCATAAAGTCCCGTATGTTCTGAGGGGCGTGGCTACCGTTACAGTCTATGATCGGGATTCCCCTCCCACTCGAGTCAAAATAAAAACCAACGGAGAAGAAGGGGGGAAGTCCCGCATCGTTTTCTGGGCCAGCCAATGGCCAGCTGGGCCAAAACGGATCTAGAAAGATGGCGACTTACAATACAAGGGCTGACAGGCTTCATTTTACGTTCATGTTAGACCCAGAGAACGCTTTGTCCATATTTTTTACAGTCTATGATTTGGTTACAAACATGTTAGCTGGGGATCCCCTATCTAATCCAGGGGATCTCAACATGTAGGTCGGGGCTTTTAAGACCTTTCTAGATCTGCTATTTCCACAATATTTATCTGTGGAACCGAAAATGTAATGCCTACGTTCCAAGGGTGGAGGATCCCCAGTTCAAATATGATTATTTTGGGTGGGTCACGGCCTGAAAAGGTTGAGATCCAGTGATCTAGTCCTTTCTGTGACTGATGGCGCATACTACTCCGTTCTTAGGCCTGATAGTGCCCACGTCCTGGATGTCAAAGCACTGTCCAGGAACCAGGGTGAAGTCAAACCTCTGCAGGAGTTTTGCCATCACAAGCTTGGCCTCCATCTGAAAGCACACACCAACACCAGACTGATCAATGATGCGTGTGGATGTACGAGTCAGGGTTAAACTAAAACTAAAAGGGGAAAAATATGTTGACAGTAACGGTTACAAATGGCTTTCACATAATGGTTTAGTGGCAACAACTCAGTCACACAGCTTTTCTTCAAGCATGGTGCACCAGTCCGAGTTACTTAGGTAAATCACAAGGTGGAATCTGTCATTACAGAGAGGTTGCAGCTTGTGGCAATGGTCTGTAATTGATCATATCATTATAATTAAGTAGCACAAGTAGCCCTGAACACATGAAACTGAAACTAAACTAAAAATCACACCCGTATAAAGTGAGGGGCGCTAATAATATATTAAAGTCTAACTCATGTTGCTATGATTAGGTGATGTAAAACAAACATTAAATTATCTTTATTGTTAATGGAATTTAATGTTTGTGTTAGGGACAACCTGACGTAAATCTTCCCTTCATTGTCAATGGCGTTTTTAAAACAAACTAATATTAAACCTGTACACCCTTCAAAAAACGAAAATGAGCAATGCAAAACTAACTAAAACGAACACAAATTATGTGCGTGTGCGTGCGCACGTGTGCATTTGTGTGTGTGTGCATTCGTGTCCATACCTGAGCAAAATTCTGTCCCACACATGATCGTGCTCCCAGAGAAAAGGGATAGTAGCAGTAGTAAGGCCTTGTAAAACAGATGACACAACTTGTTATTACACAATAAAGTGACACATAGTGATATACAAAGATAAAACCTCAATCATCATTGAGGAATTTACAGTGTGTGCACTGCAAATCCTTGGACTCAGGTCTTCTTTTTACCACATGTGCCATGTTTTTTGGAGTGCCTGGCCAAATTGAAAGCAGCGTTGCCATGATTCAGAAATTGAATGGTTTGAATGGTAGTGAGGGATTGTTTTTCATCACCCAGACTGTATTTTACCTGTGGTGAAAATAGGCATAATAATACAGATGACAGATGGTCATCTGTATTATTATAGCTATTTTTACCACACAACACCCTTGTAAGACAAAGTATAAAATGAGTGGTTACATTTATTACCATGTAAAAAATGTCATTGTTAGTGACTTACTTGGGAACATCTGGGTGGAATCTGTCCGGATCAAACCTCAATGGGTCCTTAAAATGTTGTTCCAGTCTCTGGGCCACATAGGAACTGAACTGTGAATGTCATGGGAAATCCAGTTGACATCTTTCTATGAAATTTAAATAACTATACTGTATATACTATAGACTATACTATGCCTTCCAAGGACCCAGGCACCCAGCACCATTCTTTACGACAGGGATTCTCTAAAATCTGTAAAACTCTCTAAAACCCCAGGCCGCAGGCTGGTCTGGGATCTCAATCCTCTTTGGGTATTGATAGTTGAGGAGACCAGGGCGGCACATCAATGTAATGTATTCCAGTGGTTCCCAAACTTTTTCATGTCAAGGACCCCAAATTGACACTAATTAGCCCACGGACCCCCATTTGAAGAGATATGCCAGGGACCCCCATAAGAGAAGATTTTTACAGCTCTAGCAGTGATTCTCAACCCGTTTAATTTCAAGAACCCCCAGTGTGAAATGCAATAGGCTACGGACCCCCATTTAATGGGGACCCTCAATTTATATTGTAAGATCAATGTCAATTTAACTCTGAGAGTGTACAAATGGAACCAAATGGACCCAGTTACAGACCCGTAATGGTCCATTTGGTTCCAATATTTAGCTGGGGACCGGCTGGAACGCCTCAAGAACCCCAGACTGAGTGAGTGAGCCAGTGAGGCGTCACTCCGTTGTTTTGGGTTGAGATGTGCAATGCAAACCTTGTACTGTATCTTGCTTGTTTGGGACTGTGTGCGACTGTGCGTATGTGTGCGTATACGTTTTGTGTAGTGCATGCATATCTATACCATTCTTGACTGTTCGTTGCTTTATGTGATCTTGTCCTCGCTTGTTTTTTCTCTTTTTATTTATTTATTTATTTTGGGGGGGTATTTGTATTGTTTTCTTGTTGATTTTTGTTTCCAGTTCTGTCACTGTCTTAAAGAAATTATGAAAAAGCTAAATCGTAAAAAAAAAAGAGCTGACCCATTTTAGCTTCCTTAAACCTTCAGTTGAAGACATGTTGCTTTACAGGAAAACATTTGTATCTAAGAGACTCACAATGGCCACGGCGCCTCCAGGAATGGTTATTCCATTGATGACAATGTCTTCCATTATGTCACGAGATGTCACTGGAGCTGGGGGATATAGTCTGAGAGTTTCTTTTAGTACCTGACAGGGAAATTGTAAGGAGAGAAATCCTAAGAGAAAGCCATGCTTGAGCTAGAACAGGCAATGAAATGGTTCTATTTTTAGAGGAAAGCATTTGTAACTCTGATATGTGTACTGTACCTGTGAGAGGTAGGTCAGTTTGCCCAGGTCCTCATAGGCAATCTCCCGCTTCATTCCGATGACATCATCCACCTCTTTCTTTGCTCTGAGAAATCAGGTAATAGGTCATGTGACAGAAATGGCTTACTCTAATATATACTCTGTTACATGACTATCACTTAACCAAAATGTACCTAAACTGTATTTTCAACAGTGTCAGGTTGGAGGAAAGAAATACAATAAAAAACACATTTCTGTCAAGCAAAAGTGTTGTGCGGCAAAGCATAAATTTGTATTATCATTTATGTTTATATAGTGAGAGTCCATTTTAATGTTGAGCACTAAACTCATATAATAAAAAACGTTGACAGCCGAAACAAATTATTCCAGGGAGTGAGCACATTGTCACATTGTCTACTAAACAAACTGTCAAGGCATGAAATATACCTAATCCAGGTATACTGCTGCAATTGCAATATTTCAAAGGGAAAGAAAGTTAATGTGCAATGTAATTTCTATCCACCAGAGAGTGTTAATGTTCATGTTTTCAACTAAAGACAGCAACTTAACAACATTAAAATATCTGCAGGAAATGTTTGAAATAATGCTATAATATTTGTTTTAATGCTATATTTGTTTAACGCAATTAAACCACCCATTTTCAACATTTTACTATGTCATGAATAGAGTTGTTGTGTGGAAATGATGCCTAGAACTGGCGGTCTGAAAGTATCATTATGAAGTACAACTCAGTAACATCCCAAAGATGTACTTCATAATGTTACTAAGGTATTATTAATGACATAGTAAAATGTTGAAAATGAGTGGTATTCCCCTTTAAGCACACGTGTTCTTTGTGGAAAGATTATGTGATGTTAATTAGTTCTTTTTCGTTTCTTTTAGTATAGGTTTTATGACCTCAATTACACCCAAAACAGACAGAATTCAGCCTTAATTTTAACTAACTTTTAAGTTTGATTTTTGTAGAAGAGCCAAACTAATATTGTTTATGGCGTTTTCTTTGATTGAATAATTGATTGAACACACGTGTACGATGTACTATGGTTTGATTTGGGTGTGTACTTCTAAATAAAGTGTTGATTATCGTGTATTAATCTAATTATAACTAATATTATACTAAAAAGGCTGACAGGCACTTTTTTATGTCAGTCAATCAATCAAGTCAACTTAATTCAAGAGGCAGATGCCTCTTGAAGTAAATGTAATATTCTTTAGGGGCATGTCATGTGATCTACCTGCACAGCCTATGTGATCTACTGGTACATCGTGATCTACCTTTTGGGCACCCCTGCCGTATACTATTGTATTATTTTCCACCACCTCGAGCTATATCCACCTCAGTGGACAGTCAAGACGGGCAGTGTCGGTAGGCCAATCAGAGGCAGGGGGGGGCGTTACCATGTCTATGCTCAGCCACACATTAGATACACGCGTTGAGAGTATACCTATATGGTACTTGATGAAATGGTTGACATTACTTACAGATATTTCTACAGGTTCTTTCATGCTAGCTTCACAGTAGACGTTATAATAAAGTCTGTGCATGTCACAGTTGAGCAAGTGAACACAAGCACCCTCTAGTCACTAGTCTCTAGTGGATAGAACTTAAATGAATACATTTAGCCTTATCATGTCTTACTTCTCTAGTATGTCAGGGTGTCTTCCTAGCTCGATGACGCAAAAGCCAAGTTGACTAGCAGTTGTTTCTTGCCCTAAAAAATATTAAATATTAATACTTGAATCGGTAACATAAGACAAACACTACCTGGTGATTTTGAGGGTGGCATTATAGGCGGAAATTGTCAAAAGATGGTGTGTGAATGTGGGAAGTGAGGACGCTGGCGTCGACTGTTCGCCACAATTAATGTACGAATTTCAATCCGGCTTCAGAACATCCCACTCCACTGACACATGCCTCCTCTATTTGAGCGACCACATCAAACACGAGGTGGATGCTGGCAAATACTGCGGCATTGTCATGCTGGACCTTGACACCGTGAACCATTCCATACTGGTTAACAAGCTAAAAGCTATTGGTTTTGATAGCACATCAGTGAGCTGGATGCAATCCTACATGGAGGGGAGAGAACAGATGGTGGAGGTGAACGGAACACTCCACCCCCCCCCCCCCCCCCCCCCCTACCAGTGAGCTATGGCGTTCCACAAGGAAGCATAAGCATACTAGGGCCTTTACTGTTCCTAATATATGTAAACGACATGACAGCTTGTGACTGCAACTTGTTCCTGTTCGCAGATAACTCAGTACCTTGGACAGGAACAAACTGCAGATTGAAAATGCCCTCAGCTCTGAACTCGGTAGAATCTGCACCTGGCTCGCTGATAACAAACTATCTTTACACCTGGGAAAAACTGAATCCATTATTTTTGGATCAAATAATAATCTCAGCAAGGCTGATGGCTTCACGGTTAGAGTGGGTGACAATATTATCACACGAAAAGATGAAATTACGTACCCAGGTTCCATCCTGGAGGCAAATCTTTCCGGTGATAAAATGGCCACCAATGTAATCAAAAAAGTCAACCAAAGAACATGATTCCTACACAGGGTCTCCTCACTGGTCAACAAAAACACCTTGAAGACCCTAAAAGGAGCCCTAGTACAAGGTTTCTTCGACTATGCATGCACCTCTTGGTACCACAGCACCTCAAAGGCCCTGAAAACAAGGCTCCGGACTTCCCAAAACAAACTGGTCAGGCTTCTACTGGGCCTCACCCCCGGAATCCACCTCACCCCAGCCCACTTTGACAAGCTGGAATGGCTTAGTGTTGACGACAGAGTACAGCATCCTGCAATGGGTATGGTCTACAAGATTCGATACACCACCAAGATACCCATGTACCTGTCAATGAAGTCCACACCCACAACACCAGAAAGAGCTCAACAAACCATGTGCAACCCAGATTCAGCACAAACAAGGGACTAAATTATTTTCGCTCCTATGCCAGCAAAATGTGGAACGCCCTACCAACAGTCATTAAGACATGCAAATCCCTTGACTCCTTCAAAACCTCTTTCAAATGGCACCTACGGACGGCTGCAATTCGAAACTGGCCCCCGTAAAATCTGAATCCCCCCCCCCCCCCCCATCCACCCCTTTGCAAAATAGAAGTGTATATTTATACGTCTCTAAATGTTTTGATGAATTGAACAAGGTGGACCCTCTTGTAAAACAAGTGTAATGCTTTATTGGGTCGTTTTTGTATTGAGTTGTGCATGAAATGTACTGTAATTCTGCAAACTGTTAATAAATACGGTACTTCAATCAATCAAACTCACCCGCAATGAAGAAAGTCATAAAGTTGTCCACCATCACTTCGTCATCCTCTTCCGTGGTTTCCTCTGTAATGAAAAATAAAGTGAGTTAAAGCTGCAATTCATAACTTTAAAAATTTTAGTGAATACATTTTTATTTTGACCAATCTATGAGTTGGTCTCTCTGTTCTTCTATTGAGAAATGCAGATCCTGTGTTCAGATATAGGATGTGAGCAATTGTGGGTGTACAATTGTGGGAAATGTAATATAGGATAATATAATGATGTATTTGACCAAATAAATAGGCCTACATCAATGTAGATATTGTGACTATTGTATTGTGACAATATATATTTTTTATGTCACAATGTGACATGACACTTGGAAACACAATCTACTACCAATATTGATATACCGGTAACAGATATATTTCCCAGCCTTAATGTTTATTGTAATTTATTAAAGATGTGCAACCTTTGCCAGCAGTTTTAATGATCTGTGTGAGGATGTCCTTGGGCACATCTTCACCACTGTGCACGGCAACCTTTCTGTCGTTAATCCACTTTGCTCCTGTGGTACGCAGAAACTGGCATGCCTGCTTCACCTCATTGACAAATGCCCAGTTCTTTGGGTTGTACTGGAAAGGACAGAGTTTTAGGGCTCAAACTCATGAATGTTACACTGATACATGGATTATCTAATCTTTTAAATTAATCTCAGGTAAATGTGCCGCATTGCATACCTGAAAAAGGACGTCTCGGATAGATAAAACCGTCCCCTTCAGGCAGATCTCAATGGATTTGGGTAATGGTGACTCAGCTTTTATCAGCAGCTCTAAATCCACCCCAAACGCAACCTTCATTTCAAACAATAGAGGCCACACATAAAGGAATTTAAACGTCGTCAATCTTCTCACACACTATTTCGTCTTTTATGTTTTACTGTATTTACTCAGGGAGGTAGCTTAATTTCAATTTCCACGCTCTGCATAAACACACATTAAACCTGGGAGCAGGCCAGTACACGAAGTCTTATAGCCTACTGTTGGCCACTGAGTAGCTCCACTGGAGCGGTTGGAGGTTTGGTGCCTTGCTCAAGGGTTAAATATTGGGCGGCAGTGTCTCAGGGGCTAGTGCGGCCGAATTGAAACAGTCTGGTTCTTGTTGCAATTCCCCGTTTACACTGGGAGTGCGTATCAAGAAATGGTGCTTTAAGTTGGTGTACTGTTTAAATGTCTTGTAACTGTTGCAATATAGATGCTGTGAAAAAGGATATGTCAGGACAACTAAGGGCACCTTACCCTGGTAATAATGTCAAGTGTAACACCGTTGAGTAGGGGGAGCAAGTTGACTTCTGTTTTGCTATCTGCAGCTTCTTCAAGTTTATTCATGAACTTCTCTGAGGTGTCATTGAAGGTGCCTGTCAAACCTCTAAGGTATCTACAAGGAGAAAACAACAATGAAGCCTTCATAATACTGCACACTTTTGTGTGTGAGCATGTAAAAAAAAAAGAATTCACTGTATTTTTCTAGTCTCTGTCTAAGGAGTCATCCTTAAATGTTTTGTAGTTGTTCCCTGTACTGTTAACAGCTGCCATAGGTATCTTGAACTAAGTGAATGGCAGAGATGTTTTTTATTATTATTATTACAAAGAAATTAATTGCAGAGATGTCTTACAGGCTGCTGAAGGCAGGGTCGATCATGCGTCGCTGTTTGTACCATTGTTCATGGTTCTGTGCTGTAAGCAATCCACTGCCAAGGAACCTTGTGGAGAGATAATAGTCAGGAGAGAGTGTGTGTGTGTGTGTGTGTGTGTGTGTGTGTGCGCACGCGCGCGTCACGTGCATGCATGCGTGCGTGCGTAGCAGTGAGCTACTTTCCCATGGAAAATAAAAGATAGGTCTAAACTATATTAGATGTTTCAATCATTTTGACATTGCTGTGTAAACCTCCGCTATCTAAACAATGTTGTCCTCCCTGCCCACAGCCAGGGCATAATGGAAAGGATTTACAATGAACCTCGCCCAGCTGACTCACTCCACAGCAGCGGTTCTCAAAGTGGGCGCCGTCACTGTGGCAGCCTAGGGTGCCGTGACGCAAGTCATGGGGTGCCTCAGGATACTTTGATAACATTTGGAATTAATCAATATCACTTCAGTTTAACCACTAAAGGTTCAGGTGGTGGTTAGGCAAGTATGGAGTTATTTTCAATTTGTCATACTGGAAACTACTATTGAATATTCTCAAGTTTCCCTCGTGACACACACAATCTTAGGGAGAAAGATTTACATATTTACGTAGAGCAATGACATAAATGTAAAATTATATAAAGTAACAATGTAACTCAGGGATGAAAAGGTTATATAAATTATTGAGAATTACTGTGGACTGATCTAGAGTACGTAGCAATAGTGACTAGACTAAAGGCTAAGTGTCGTATGACGGAGCATAAAGTAGGATTCAAGGTAGAAGCAATGAAAAGATAAGATTTTTGGCAAATGTTTTTCTTTATATGGTTGAAAGACAAAATATAGACAAACTAAGGAAATTATTTGTTGTTATATTTGACACTGCTCTTCATATTGTAATTATGTAATACTTTAACGAGGCTGTCCTAAAGAGGTCATTTGTCCACCAATCGACTTGACTCTTAATTAGGAGTTGTAGCCAGGGGTTAGCTGAGTGGTGAACATTGCTCTTGTCTTCATGTCTTTATGTATATAATATTGTTTTGTTCTACAAATTTCAGTGTGAACTGACAATAAATTACAATATCATATCATGTCCTAACAGGAGCACCTTTGAGAGTTCCTGGACTAGTGAATTACAGTACCTCTGCCCAAACAGACTGAACACCTTCTGGTAGACCATCTTATCTTTGGGGTACTTTGAGGACATGAGGATTTCCTGCAACAAAGAACAATAACAGAGGGCCAATCCAAAGAATAACTTTTTTCTTTTTCTTTTTTTGACACATTGTTATGACGAATTGGGTTAACCCTGTAATTAAACAAAAGTGTGAGCCTAAAAGTAGACATGACAATACACTGGCATTGATGTTTGCTTTTCATGTGTCAGCACTCAGCAGGTCCCTCGTTCATACTTTAAGCACAGGTGTTTACCTTGGTGGCCTCTGGACAGCTCACACCCAGCATGACAGTACCCAACATGTTGATCCTGTACACTGGTCCATAGCTCTGAGTCCTGTATGTAGAGAGCAGCATGTCATCAAAGTGTTTTGACTTTCCACCAGGATTGGTGGTGATCTAGTATGACATTCTGTGATTAATGGGCCCTGTTTTTGCAATTCCTGCACATCCACACCAGAGATCCCAACCACAAACATTTCAGCTTAACAAAGGGAGTGGAAATGATCACTTCTCCCTTAGACAGGCGATCACCCCCTCCTCTTTATACACCCCCTTATTTTTGAACAGCTATGGCGGGGGGCACACCTTAGCGCACAGCCACGGACAGACGAAGCTGACTGACGCAACGGACAGATTCCCGGAAGCGCTCTCCTCCGCGTCACTCAGCCGCAGGGGTGGAGCTTCTTTTCCATCCACCAGCTGTCTAAAAAGCCGGAATGACGTCGGGCGTCAGCTTCGTCTGTCCGCGGCTGTGCACAGCCTAACACACAGACACACACAGGCCAGGGAGGAGGGCATGTACAGTACAGTACAGTACAGTACAGTACAGTACAGTACAGTACAGTACAGTACAGTACAGTACAGTACAGTACAGTACAGTACAGTACCACTAATTTCTTCTTCTCTTTACAAAATAGTGTTTTATAATTTGTGGTGATATTGAATTTTGTTTTGAATGGAAAGGACCTGAATGGACCTGAATGGAAACAAGACAGCTTTTTTGTTCTACTATGCTATCCTTTAGATAGAGTTTAGACCAAGTGTTTGACTGTACATTTCTGTCTAATAACGTATTCAATCAATCAATCAATCAATGAATGTTTGATGTCATAAATATCCATTTGTCTTCAGTATTATTGTCTCCCCCCTCACAGTATGGTGACCTCTGCATGTTTATGTTTAAAGTGATAATGCAACTGAAAACTGGACGTGTTCATTTAAACGAGAGCAAAACGGAGATCATAATTTTTAAACCCAGTCTTGCTAGTAGACTTGGACCCACAAAACCCACTGTAAAAGGTGTAAAAAATTACTTTTTAATGGATAAACAGGTAAATTAACTTAAATTAAAATCAGCTTTTTTCCAGCTCAGGGTTTTATCGAAGGTGAAGCCTTTTTTAACTTTTGTTGATTTTGAAAAAGTTATACATGCTTTTATTACTACCTGCCTGGATTAGGCATACTGCAATGCTATAGCCAGGGTTACCACTTGCCAGCTTGTTGACAAGCACAAGAAGGCGTGACAACATGTCTTCTTAGTTTTACTGTTTTTTTCCCCACCTTGTTGTTTATATCTCTATATGTTTTTACTTTTTTACTTTGTTTTTGTTATGTTATGTAAAGCACTTGGTCAACTGTGTTGTTTTTAAATGTGCTCTATAAATAAAGTTGGATTGGATGTTTATCTGCATGTTTGCAACTGAAAACTGGACATGTTTACATTAAGACATTTCTCACCATTCCAAGAATTGTTCGTGCAGGTTTCCCCTTATCGTCGTCGCCCTCACTACTGATGGTACATGTCCGAGGAAAAAACTGTTCAGGGACAAATGTAAACATGTGAATACAATTATTATTCAGCGAGAAGTGAGAGAAAAAAATGTTCCTACTTAAAATCACCTGTCTCTTGGGGGTCCAGGAATGTGATCATACTTCCAATGACTGTATTTGATCATACAACAAAACCGGATAAATGCCACTAAAATAAAAACACCCACAAACAAAAGTGCATAACCGCAAAAGCACGAAACGAGAGGGAAAAAACCCATGTCTGTCAACAGTCAATAATTACTCTGAAATCACTAAATAAGTAGTTCAGCTTTAGAATAATAGTTCAGCTTTACGACACAAGAAGCAAGGCGCTGCTTTCTAGTGGTCTGAACTGAAGAAGCTGGGTTGAGATGAGTTCACACAGCATAGGGTTATAAATTATCGCTAAGAAAACAAAGCCGGTGTATCAGATTTGGAATGATGCCACGAAAATAAAAACAGACAAACCGGTGCATAACCGCAAAAGCAGGAACTGAGATTTAAAAACCTTAAACCTATAGTGTCAAAGAACAGAAAGATGATCTCCTGACACAACATGAGCAACGTGTTGGATTAGTATACAACAATATATTATTTAACCGTACAAATAAAACTATCAAATGTTATGTATGGCAAAGGTGAAAGTAATAGCAGAGGAGTCGATCGTTTCCGATTCCTCTGCGAACGGCAAGCGCCATCTTGTGGTCTAACTGTGGTAACTCACTCAAACTTGTACAGTCAAATTTAGTCTAGTATTGGTGAGGCGAGGTTATAGTATTGGTTGTGTAACTTGTGTTGTGCTGGCCTAGCTGGTCTGATGGTATATGTATATGACATATATGTCCGAGGAAAAAACTGTTCAGGGACATGTGAATACAGAAAGAACTGAGTGAGAACAAACGAGCAAAAACATTTCCTAACTTCCTACTTAACATCACCTGTCTCTCGGGGGTCCAGGAATGTGATCCTCCTTGATAAGACAACAAAACCGGATACATGCCACTAAAATAAAAACAGACAAACAAAAGTATAATAACCCCCATGTCTGTCAACCTACAATAATTACTCTGAAGTAGAGATGGTCAGCTTTACGACACAAGAAGGAGCGAATGGAACACCTTTCCAGAATGGAATCTTCAGAACAATGGAGGGGGGGTGGGCCATTCATTATCGATGCATAATTTTCATTTGACCAACAACAACAACAAACTGGTTCTAAATGTTCTCCTTTGACAAACAACATTGATTCTAAATGTTCTAGTATGAGAAATAAGGTAAAATAAACATGAAATAAACATGGGCGAGATGTCCGTGCTTTGGGGCGAGATATCCACGCTTTGGCAAAGGGGCGAGACAGCACACAGCATAGGGTTATATAAGTTCATCTCGTATAAACTAAGGACATAAACACGGAAGGCGACTTGACCCAAGTTGACCGCCGCCCATAAATATAGGGAATGGCTCCGGGGCCGCAAGCCGCCTACGCGTTCAGAATTTTGAGGAAGATCATTCTCCTTTCTACTGGACCCTCTTGTAAACAAGTGTAATGCTTTATTGGATCGTTCACTCACAGTTGACAGTTTTTGTATTGAGTTGTGCTTGAAATATACTGTAATTCTGCAAACTGTTAATAAATAAATACTTCAATCAATCAATCAACTCAATGAACATCGCCTTGCTCGGATAATCTGATAAATCACCATGCAATCTCGTAATGGCGCAACATTGGCTCCATAGCTCAGTGGTTAGAGCACTGGTCTTGTAAACCAGGGGTCGCGAGTTCGATCCTCGCTGGGGCCTGCGATCGAATGTATTTTTCTAGGATATTATCCGAATATGATGATTACAAACACAGCTCATTGTGCATTGTCAGATGATTCCCCTGTTAAAATACAATAGCCTACCCAGAAGCAAACCAGGAAGCCATATTTTAGCCAATTTTACATGGATCCGGTGAGGGGTGGACTACTCTAGTGTCCACGGAATTTATTTTATCCTCAATTTATCCTGTCCCTTTACAGATGTACGTGGACATGGTGACCAGCAGGGGGTGCTCTGTACCAGTTCTTCAAATTTCCAAAGTCACGGTATACCAAATTACCAATATTTAAAAACGGTCGTTTAGACTTAGAACCATCACTTCACGTGATGAGTTATTTATTATATCCCAAAGGTGATCCCTCGATCTGTACCAGTTCTTAAAATTGTACAGAACTTTTAGTCTACCCGTGTTTCAAAACTGCCGTTTTAGAACCGAAAATCACATGTGATAAGTTAATATCCCAAATGCCACAATGATGTGCTTTTGGACGTCGTTCGAATGTCAATTATAGCAGTCCTGCTGCAGGGTTCCACCTTTCAGCTGAGTCACAAAATGCATTATGTGATGATATTTTAGCCCTGCCTAGCTCTGGTCCATAGCCTTCTACTGCTTCGAGAAACAGTAGAAGGCTATGGACCAGAGCTAAGCCCTGCCTAAACTTCTGGGAACTCGGATTAATGAACCAGTGACTGTGACTCAATTCTGTGAGTGCTTCATACCTGCACATATTGCTTCCAATATAACCTTCAAGCTTGTCTGCATTCTTATCTTCAAGACACAGGACATATCATATTTTTGGTCCAAGGTCTTGGCTCTGTGTAAGCGCTGCAGGCTGCAGGCTGTTTGATGTTGTTATGGCTGGCTGTCTGCCTTCTCAGTTGTAGGCTACCCGGCTCTGCACTAGGGCTCCTCTCATGTCCAAAGGTATTGTTTTTGCTGGCTGCTCTTTTGATTAGGCCTACATTATCAACAGAGAAATGAACATGCAGGGCAAACAATAACAAACAAAAAAGATGTTATAATATCATTCCTTTGAGGAATTTCATATATTCAGACTTGTCTGAGGATATTGATGGCCAGGCTTTATTGTGCTCACTGTTCTTGTTGTTCTTGTTCGCTAATTATTTATACATTAAAAAAACAAACATATTATGCAGCAAAGAGGCTTTGGCTATTTTAAAGGAACACTGTTCCTTCATCAGCTGCCACTGTTGCTGATGAACCTAGAGATGTTGCCATTCTGCTGACGTCTGCCATGCCCATGCCATGCCCATGCCCACCTCCAGTAGGCCATGCCCATGCCCACCTCCTGTACCTGCAAAGAAAGAAAGAAAGCAGCCAAATAACAGGCGGACAGAGAGTTTCACCTCAAACTAGAGACAGAGACAGTGGCAGATAGACCGGCTGCATGGGAACCAGTTCGATCCTGGGCTCCCCATGAGTTAGTGACGAAGTGTCCTTGAGCAAGACTCAAGACTCCTAATTGCTCCTGATGTTCAGGTTGGTGCCTTGCATGGTTTCCTCTGCCATCGGTGTGTGTGTGTGTGTGTGTGTGTGTGTGTGTGTGTGTGTGTGTGTGTGTGTGTGTGTGTGTTGTGTGTCAGACAGACAGAGAGAGTGAGTGAGCAGAGTTTAAGTATGGGGGTTTGTCTCTTGTTATGTTTGTGTGTACCACTGTAACCTTGTTGCATGTGTGTTTTAGAGGTGCGTGTGCACCTGAGTGCGTGCACAGACAGAAGCACAATAACAGTGAGTGGCTTTTGACTGAACACATTGACCCATTGTGTGCCTGTGCGCTCACAGCCCTTATGTTCCACCCACCACATGTGATCCACAGTGGAGGATAGTCACAGTCAGCGGTGCAGCCAAGTAGTAGCCTACCCAAGTGAAGTAACAATACATACCACAAAATAAACATACTTGCGAGCTTGTAGATCAGCTATTTCTGAATAGCCAAAGTTCAAAATCGGCTTAAGTGGTTAATGCATGTTTTGTACTGATTAATAAAATAAATTGACTAATAAAAGGGCCAGCCGGCAGACCTCTGACTTCACTCTGACTTAGCCATATCCATATAAGGTGTTACCTAAGCAGCCACGCCCAAATATGGAGAGTGTTGTCTACTAACCTCAATGTGTCCTCATGGGCCATGGCATCAGCCGCAAATAAATCAGTCAGCTCCATATATGGGCACAAAAGGGGCATGCCCACGTGTGTGGTGAGTTGAGTGCAGTTGTCTAACCTTAATAATGACCTCAGGGATTTCCATTATGTGCAAAAAAAAGGGACACAGGTTGACAGACAGAAACAGATATGGGCACAAAAGGGACACAGACGGACGGGTACTCTGACAAAGCCTCCAACGCTATGACTCAGACATATTGGTCGGATTGGCAGTGTGACATGGGTAATCTAACACTAGTAGTAATCTAAATCTGCAAAGTAACTAAAGCTGTCAAATAATTGTAGTGTAGTAAAAAGTAAAAATGTTGCTATATGTATTGGAGTAGAATGGAGTAGTATAAAAAATGGAAATACTCCAGTAAAGAAAAGTACAGAAGAAACTGTTCTTAACAGTAGGCCCATTTGAGTCAATGTACTTACTTTCCAGCCCTGGTCACAGACAGTGTGTGGTATAGGGACACGGTCACGGTATAGGGAGTGGCTGAGAGCCATGATGCTGTTTTGACCGTCGACCAGCCACAGCACACCCAGAGGAAATCTCATGTTCCTGCCAGCCGAGCCTGCAAGAGTAAACAGATCTGTAACCACGAGAGATGGCACACAGCCCAGGCCACCAACACTACAACTAAAGGCAGGAACACATCACACCACACACAGAGAAACACACACACACACACACACACACACACGCGCGCGCGCGCGCGCACACGCAAACAATTCAGTGGAGCTTTATTGGCATGAGAAAACATACGTTTACATTGCCAAAGGAAGTGTCAAAATATAATAAAAACAGTTGAAAATGGGGAAATTATATACAGTTGGAGGGGGTACAGCATTTTGTAAACAGAGCTATGTTACATTACATCATTATACATGTTATACAGGGTATAAAGTACTTTGAAACAAATACCAGCTATCTTTTTTTAGTCACTTTGGGACAAATAGCAGCATTCTTTCGCAAGACAATTTAAATAGTATACAAGATGTGTTTAGGTAGCAGCTCTGTTTACATGTGCAGTAGGTCTAGTGGTTTTCTAATTTCTACTATTTGATACTGCTATAGTCTTTAGGGTGGTTGAATTCCATTGGCTAACCTTCTTTAGTCCCAACAGTTCACACACAGGTGTTTGCACTCATACACAAGCATATAGTCCTTCATACAAACATCTTAGCGCCTCACTAACCTGCTGTTACAATGCACAGCTGTCACTTCAGAACAAGGGTTTAGGATGCCATGTTCACTATTTATTTACCATATTATTCTTACCTAATAATGTATTTTAAATACAGTATAATGTCTTGTGGGTCACATTTTACATCTGTGTCTTTGGCTTGTATAAGCAATGATGATGATTCTGTGGCATGTTGTGGCATGCCCTGCCAGATGTATCCATCCAGTTTTCAAATCTATTTTCCAAACAACTCTTCAATTCAAGAATTCAGGTCAGCCCTGAAAGCTCTCCTGTCTATTTTATGTTCTTTCTTCTCTCCTGTTTCTCAGCCTCCCCTCTCACTCACTCTCCCCTCTCCTTTCTGTCGTGTGCAGGCCTTTGGGTGCAGGCTACACATCTGCGGTTATTTATCTGTTATGCTGCAGCAGCAATGTGGTCAACATGTGTCTGGCTGCCTTCCACCCAGCACTCATATGTAGTCCACTTCTGAATCGCTACAGAACTACAGAATGCTTTATCATTGTGGTCGTGCACATGGATGCCCACGTGTGTTCGTTAGACGGATGTTTCCGCTCAGCTTTAATTATGCATGCACAAACGATGAGTTAACTCTGTCCCACCTGCATCCCAATTCTGACCTAATGTTCGTAGAAATGGAAATGTATAGGTCTGGGTTTTTTCCCTTTCTCTCTATGGGGTCATTGAGAGCAGAATGGGCGTCATCATGACCTACAGGAATTAGAGTATTTAAGAGGGGTATTTGGATTACCTAAGCCTGTGGATTTGCATTACCCTGACCCTTGAACCTTTAATCTTGATGTTATTTAATCCTCTTGTAAGAGTATACCCTCAGACATCACTGCGATTATATGTGCAGAACAGCCTAGAAAAGCAGAGCAGCCAGAGACAGACAACAACACGGATGGTGGATGTAAACTAGATTGAATCACTGGGGACATACACGGCCTGACTGCCAGTCTTCACACCGTAACCCATGACGACCTGATGCCGATTCTATAAATGCCTCCTACATCAGTAGTTCTCACACTTTCAAGATTCAAAAAAATAAAATGAATGAATGAATACAAAGAGACTCCGAGCTAGCTCTGCATCTTCAAATGTTATAATTATTATTATGTTTTTTCACCTGGGACCGAGATGAGTGATCTTGCTGAGGGATCTATGCTCATCAAAGTTGTGTCGGTCATGTAACTCACCAGGAGTTGGCCCGGGACCCGTTTTTTTGGAATGATGACGCATGGTTTGAGAAAAGTTGGCGTAGTCTCCTGACATGTCTGATAGATATGGTTAATGGTGCTTTTGAACAGCAGACATAGACCCAATATGATGTTATGCCAAGAGCACTCCATCAGTAACACAGAACAAATGAGGGAAGCGCTTGATACTGTTGATTCATTTGCACATAGTTCATACATGCACATGTCATAACAAATGTGCCATGACACCTAATCGATTACTGCCTTTACAAAGGTCTTTTGATTAATATTATCAAGCAACTTATCACAAAGGTACAAAGCCATTTATGCCCTTTAGACTCTTACAATAAAGCCTTTCATTGTACAACAGTGTCATGGTTGTGGGCGAAGGCGTATAAAGTATGTTACATGCAGAAAACAGCTTTTGATGGTTTTACATTCTTGGTTTTCAATATGGTTGCTGGACAGAACACTTTTGCTGGGAATGTGAAATAACCCCCTGTCCTCTATCTGTCGTGCAGTCAGTGCACTCATGCTTGTAGATTCAGACCTTGCTGAGGGGGCCTGGAAGTATTGTTCATCCAGATCAGTGGACAAATAATACTAAGGTTCTCTATCTATGGTAGTAAGATCACCTGCTGATGTAGATTGTGGTTAATATGGGTATTAATAAATATTCTGCTGGTTGGGTTTGTGGGCTATGAGCTGACCACCCAAGTATCCCCGGTCAGAGAGAGTATGTGACACCAAGGTATATCCTTAACAAGGTCAGGTTTATTATCTCCTTAATCCATGGTTTCTACAAGCAAGATATAAGAAATGGAATACATATTAGCTATAGCATGACAATAAAGTAGATCAAATATAGTTCAGAATATGGCAACAGAATGGGTACGTATCAACAGGTAGACTGGGCATTTATACATATGTGAACAATCATAGTAGGCAAGGTGATCAACATAGCATAGAATACATTAATTCAATACAGAACATAAAGGCTTACTTTGGTCAAGTACGCATGGCTGGAGTAATGGGTAGACTCAGTGAGGTCTGCAGGTGCTGCATGTTGCCTGTGTGAAGGCTGGAGACTGAGTGAGGAGTGTGGGGTGAGTTGCTGGTTATATGTGGCACACCTAGACTGTGATTGGCTAATGAGTTGAGTGGTGTGATGGCAAACACATGTGTGATTGTGGATGCAGGGAATTGGGAGTGTCCACCAGAGGCTGCCAGTAAGACAGCATGCAGATAATTCACAACAGGTATCATGACTCTGGAGAGTCAAAACAAAGACTAGACATCCATCAGTTGAGCTCGTCTGTGGGGTGGACATGATGTGTGACATATGAATATAATAAATGCAGTATGAGCCACAAATAATGACACGGTAAAAATGAGCAAGGCAATGAATGCATAGTCTTTATATATTTCTTCATCATAATTGCAACATCATATTCACAGAGCACTGAAATACAACGTAAGAGTGAAATACAGACACTTGATTTTGCTGTTTTGATGTAATGTGAGGCCAGCGGTTTCCCTTTTGTCGTCGAGCGCCCGCATTTCTCAGTCCGAGTAGTGCACCATGTTGAGTAGAGTCATTTCAAAGCTTCAGCAAAACTTTAAAAAATAAACAAAGAACTGACAAATAAATACTGTACAAGACCATATTATATGTAATACTAGGTTCAGAAATCACAAAAAAAAGAACATGCTTTTTGTAACAGAACACTTGATAATACGCACTGGAACAATGCAGCATTCCTGGCAAGTTATCTTGTCCTTTCGCCACGACACTATATCATCAACAAATGGCAAACATGACATGAGTACATATTCAAATATATGTCTTCTGATATATACCTGTGTGTGTGTGTGGTGTGTGTGTGTGTGGTGTGTGTGTGTGTGTGTGTGTGTGTGTGTGTGTGTGTGTGTGTGTGTGTGTGTGTGTGTGTGTGTGTGTGTGTGTATATATATATATATATTATACTATACATACACACACACATACATACTGTATATACTGTATAGGCTATATATATGCAGTATATATACTGTATGTATACACACTATATACCTTAAATAAAGTGCCTTCTTTTAAGATTGGTGATTTCATAATGTATTATTAAGTGCGCATTTGCATACATACATCCCAAAATAGAAATTCCTGAAAGAGGTTTGGAGTAAAAAAACAAACAAACAAACAAACAGCACAAACAACATCCATTGATTACACAGTAGAATCTGGAGTGTTAATTTATCTCTGAAAGTGCAAAAAAAAAAATGTACCCATTGCAGAGTTAAATTAATACGTTGTGGAACAGACAGAGTGGGCTAATCCTGAAGTAGCGTAGTATTCAAAGGTGGCTGCCATTGAATGTAAGCCAATGTCTGGATGGAATAAAACCGTATTGTTTCATGTAGGGACAGTGTGCGTGAAACCACTGTTGATTTTGACAGCACATTTTGATTTTCGTTTTAGTCGTAGTCTCTTGATTTGAATAGTCAGTTTTAGTCGACCAAATCTACAGTTAATTTAGTCGTCTAAAATGTATTTTGGCGGGCCTTGATGCCGCCGTATAGTGACTGCGACGCGTTGTCAGCATGTAGATCAGCTATTTTCAGCATGCACCCAAGTGTAAAATGACTTACTGGATCTCTTATCCAATAGTCCCTTCCTAACATTTTAGTCTAGTTCTTATTTGTTGACGAAATTGTCGATATATTTAGTCTTAGTTTCAGTCATCACAGCTTAGTTTTCAATTAGAGAGAATAAAGAAATTGGACATTTTCACCTATGATGACATTCCAATAGGGACGCCATTTTGATGTACATTCAATATCAGCCATTTCTTTTTTGGACCACCTATAGCAATAATTTCCAAACTCTGGGACACAGGGACCAGTCCTAGTGGTTTTCCATCTTACCATGTTGCATTCACCTGGTATAACACGTCTAAATAGTCCCGAATTACTAGCAGTGGTGGAACGTAACCAAGTACATTTACTTAAGTACTGTACTTGAGTACAATTGTAGTATTTCCAATTTCCAATACTTTTACTTCTACTCCACTACACATCAAGAGGCACATTATTGTACTTTTACTACACTACATGTATTTGAAAACTTTAGTTACTAGTTACTTTGTAGATTTTGAATATTTACAAAACATATATTAACCACTTCAGCCCCTATATACATTTCGGCCATTTGAAAATAGCAGATCTACAAGCTTACAATCCATCGCCGCATTGTGACTTTGTAGATCTGCTATTTTCAAAAGATCTTTATACATTTGAAAACTTGAAATGAGACATTCTGAATAATTTTGACGACAATACTTTTGTACTTTTACTCAAGTACATTTTGTATTCCGGACAAGTGTATTTCTCTATTACAGCATTGATACTTTTACTTAAGTAAAACGTTTGAGTACTTTTCCCACCACTGCTAATTAGGCACCTATAATGCCAGGTGTGAATGCAAACTTCCTGGTAGGTTAGGTAAGAATCAGCTCTATACTAAAGGTCCCTGGGAACAGGACGATTATGAACTTCTGAAAGAAATGACCTGTCAAGAACGTTAATGTGAACTGGAATGGTGGATTCTATCCATTAGCTCCATGCCTATAATGCTCATATAGACTTCAAGCTCAGTCTTGACAACAGCAACTCCTTTTTTCTTAACCAAAACAACAACGGATATATAATAATTGTATCAAGAGTTGAGTTGCTTGTCAAAACCGCACAAAAGCATTATTCCGTTAATTCAGTGACTGCTGTATGGTGTTCATTGTTCATCTCAATCTGCTTTACACGTTCCACACCCTTCTGTCAATCACTAGCCAAATACACACACACACTTAGTACAAGGGTCCAATATGGCACACCCCTGTCGGAGGTAAGTGGACAGGTCTTTATCATCATGGTCAGTCAGTCCCCCTGAGAACGTTGTAGAGAAACATCCATGAAACACAATAATGCTCAGTTTAGGACCATTTTGGCCTATAATTTTACACTGCAGATACTATAAGTATAGGCCAGATGGAAGCAGGTACCAATAATCTGATTCATATCTCTTGGCAGTACAGAAATCTGATAGTAGTCTTATGCTTAATTTATACGCACTCGTACAACAATGTGAATTTCTGACAAAAACAGATCTTCAAGCTACCGCCGTTCCACATCCTCGACACATTAGCTTGAAGATCCTTTTTAACATGACCCAAAGGAATGGAGTCCCCATACTGTACATTAACTGAAATACATTAATGTGCCTGCATGCGAGACCAAATGGGAACTTTTCAATTATCCATTTCTGTAAACACAGTCAAATCTAGAGTGTTCACTTAACTCAGTTGTTTCTACAATCCCAGAGATAAACTAACACTGTAGTTTACTGTGGTAGTATCCTCCCTATAAAATGTAGGCGTGTATTTTCAAAGCATCACCCTTAGTATCTTTCAAACCTGAAGTATGTTCATTTATTATTAGCAGCATAGTTAAGATTCTTAATTAGTTGGACTCTGCCCATTCTTTCTTATCTCTATCAGTATAACTAGCCACTTAATCATGTGTTTCCTAATCTGTATGGAAGCAGGATCAAGATGATTTTCACATGTTGCGATAATTAACCCACTAAACTCCAGATCACCAATGACAAAGCCAGCAGATAGACATCACGCGTACACGTACACACGGGAGTGTACAGAATAAAAAAAATAGACAGCTCTATGTCATGCTGGGTGTATAACAGCTTGGAAAGCATTGGGAGAATACTGCATTAGTTTCCATTCATGTAATTCAGTTCAGTTTGTTCAGTCTGATGTCAGGATGCTGTGCCGAATCCTAACTTGAGACAACCACACATCTCCTCCATGACCTCTGACTCAGAGGCTCTGTCTGAGACACCGACGTGCTGTCCACGAACGGATGCAAGATGTAGACATGATATGACGTTTCTTTTTCTTTCCCGAAGGTAGGCACTACCTTCTCAAGTTAGGATTGGGCCACTGTCTGTCTCGCTGGGTTGAAGTGGTACGTTTTGGCTGCGGTCCCTCAGTACTCCCTGGCTTCTTCCAGCTCGTTCATGAACACGTCTTCGTGGGGGTTCTCCGGGCACGTCAGCCCGTTGTTGGGTGGCCTCACTGCGTGGAAGCGGCTCCAGTCCCCCTTGCACAGGATCCAGGGAAGCACGTCCACTTTGAAATGCAGCTCGGGTGAGAACTCGTTGCTGATGAGGTTGGGCGTGCCCGCGCCCTTCCCCCGCGTGATCAGCCTCCCGCGGTCGTCGTAGCAGCAGTGCTGTGCCGCCAGCGTGGACGAGTCGCTGGAGAGCGCCGACCTCAGGCAGCTGCGAGCCGACGGCTTGTAGATGTCCAGCCGCGCCTTGGGGCCGCTGTCATCGCGCCACCGGAAGGTCCGGTCGTGGGTCTCGTCGAAAACGCTGACCACGGTGTAGGCCGCCTCAGAGGGGTAGGAGCAGGGACAGCCGGGGAGCTCAGATACCACCTGGTGGAGGTACCTCTGGAGGAACTCACTCTTACAGTTCAGCCATTTCTCACAGCTGTCCACATCTGGAGGGGTAGCATGGCAGACGAAGTGGCGTTAGAGGTGTCTATCATGCTAGAAAATACTATATAGTTTCCTCTTGGGATAATACGTCTATAGAGAGATGCCTAGAGTTCTGTGTGTGTGTATAGTGGCGTCATAGAGACATGTGCTAGCAATCAAGTTAGCTCAGAAGTAGCTTAAGAAATATTATGGTATTTCTACCACCGGAATAAGTTCAACCTGACTTTAATTCTTAGAGTTTTATACATAGAATAATTATACTCTTAAGGTCGTTGCAGACTGGACGCGGTTTTCTGAAAAACGGCAGAAGAATTACCGAGCACTTAACCCAAAAGTCTGCATATACAGTAGTTTGGGTGCACACATCACTGGGTAAGGAATAGTAAGGTATTGGCTTTTGGCACTGACCTGTGCCAAATGGTTCTGTGCCGTTCTCCTTCTCGAAGGGGAAAGGTTCCACCACCACCACAGTGTTGCCATCTACAGAGAAGAGAGACACATATTTAACACACATAACAGGTACATGCTTACTCATTTGTCCTGTATGAGTTGCATTAATGAAGATGGCTAGAGAAAAAGTCAATAGAGATCTAGATGAAGATCTACAGTACAGGGACCCAGATCTATGGACGTACAGGTATGGAAATCTATGTACCTGCAGGTATGGAGATATGGACCTATGGAGAATTATGATCCTATCTCCATAGTACATCTATGGAGCAGGGCCGGAGTCCAGGCAAAGTGTGAATGGTATCTCACCTGGACACGGTTCCAGGTCACATTTGGAGGCCTCTGTCAGAGTGCAGGAGTAGCCGCAGGACTTTGTCCTCTTCCTCTCGCCGTGTCCACAGGTGACCGAGCAGGGAGACCAGGTGGTCCACTCATCTGTCTCCTTATCTGTGGGAGAAGAGGCAGGTCATGAGGACGGCCCGTCCCTCAAACTAAGCCCACAGTCCTACACTGTAAAACCCTGGTAATGACTAAAGATTGTTATAAAGAAAAAGAGAAAAACAGAAAGAGCTTGGAAATCTAATCTAATTAAGAAAACTAATTGTGAAATTCCTTTCTCGCTAGCTGCACTGCAGCGTCCTGGCAGCATCGCCCATATGTCCCACTTAGAAACACACACACGCACACACGCGCATTAAGCATCAACATCGCTGTACTTGTCTACCATCACTTTACACTACAGTCACTAATAAAGCAGAAATAGCCCCCAAGGGCTAGGATAGAAAAAGGCAAGGGGCACAGTGATATGTTTGCGGTCGTGGGCATTTGATTCTCGTTCACCACATGCGTTTAACGAGCTACTAAGGAAGAGGAAAATAACAGGCTGATTTGTGTGTGTGTGTGTGTGTGTGTGTGTGTGTGTGTGTGTGTGTGTGTGTGTGTGTGTGTGTGTGTGTGTGTGTGTGTGTGTGTGTGTGTGTGTGTGTGTGCGTGCGTGCGTGCATGCGTATGTGCATGCGTGTGGGGAAAAAAACTAAGTGAAACAACTTATTTCTGCTGAAGGATCATTTGCAGACACTGGTAGTGGGTTTGAGTATATTCTTGAAACTCCCTAATCCAGAATAAGCATTCATCTCTAGTCTGCCCAAGCCGATATAGCAGCCAATTTTCTCCTGCTATAACCATTCTCATGCAAAGCCATGGTGTTTTGAAGCAAGATTCTGTCAAATTAGAGAGAGGGGGGAGGTGGGAGGGGGGACTGTGCGAGGGTGAGTTGATCCACCCACGCCACCACGTTTCCTCATGGTGTTAATGATACTGAAAACAAGTTATTCTCGATTAAAGGCGAGGTGGGTGCAGAAATACCAGCTTGGGTGTAGCGAGGGCTCATTTCAGCCTATGTGGGCGCTGCCAGCTCGCCATTCGACCACACGGGAACAGCGTCCCAGGAGAGCCGTAATTACAGGAAAGGCCCATGCGGGGCATCGTTGATTTATGCTCACCGAATCTTTAGATCTGACCACTTAAGAGGCATTGTTGCCCTTTTGCCGGCTAGTCCACACATCCACTTCACTTATACAGTCGAGCTTTATGCGAGTCTGTTCTAATATAGTTCACATGGATTTAGGAAAGTCTTGAAATACAGTAGCATGGTTTTCACACGACACAGCTGTGTGCTATTAGTCCAACATGCAAAAAGGGATCAGCGAAATCAAAGGGCAGGCTGAATGTGTGTAATTTACAGGTGAGTCACTAAAAAAACAGCCTCTTAGATGAATAGGCCTACTCCTCTGAAAGACTACAGCTTCTCCATAGGTTTTGAGCCATGCACAACGCCCAGAACACTCTGTCTCTCTCAATGCAATCACTCAATCTCTCTCTCTCCTCCTCGCTCTCTGTGGGGTTTCCATCAACCAGTTTGTATGTGTATTTGCGCATAAAACACGTTGAATGGAAGCATTCCATTCATTTATCCTCTCATTCCTCTCTTTTCCTATTCTCTTTGTCTGTCACTGCCACCCAATAAGGTCTATCCATTCACTTGCCATACAGCCCCCAGAGGAACTCAGAGGAGAAACGTAAATAAATAAATGCTAAAGCCATCAATTATGCCAGGCCCTGGCTCAAAGGGCCGAGCCGCGGAGGGCAGCGAGGGCTGCCGGGGTCTGGGTTTGGGGGGGAGGGCGGGTTGGCGGGGCACGGGTGTTGGGCTAGGGGGGTTGCCTGGGATAGATAAAAGGCCAGTCGAATGGGCCCTGTCATTCTATGTTCCCAATCTGCCCTCTAATTGTCCACAAGCAGTGGGCTGTTTTGTCCCAGAGAACAGAGCCGGCCTCTCGCTGCCATTAGCGAGCGCAACGGGCCCATCTTCAAAAGGCAGGCCTCCGCGACCACTGTCTACTTCAAAGTGCCTGAAGCTCACAATGCGCTGACGGTCGAGTGCTCGCATTGCCCCTCTGGCCTGGCATGGGCAGACTCACTCAGGACAGCCCCTATGCTACCGAGCCACTCTGTTGTCCTGTCTGTCTGTCTGTGTCTGTCTGTCTGTCTGTCTGTCTGTCTGTCTGTCTGTCTCTCTTACCCTCAAACATTCCTGTCCCTTCCTTCATACAATTCATCAATGACCTAACTTCACACCGAGATTTTCCATTTAAAACCTTTCTTCTGTATCACGATCAATGAAAAACATTTAATTCTTCTAAAAGTGGCCAGATGCAGTTAATTTGCTGTATTGTGTTACCAGTCCAGGCCTGAGGAAGCTAAATCTACCAAATTGAACAATCCAGTGTAGCGATAGTTCAGCTAAGCACGGAAGGCAGGAGGTGAACATTGCTAGCTCACTCTCCCCCGACCCCCCATTCATTCACAAACAAGTTCATTCATACATACTCCCACAAGTCAGCCTGTCTCTCCACGTTCAACCTCACTTCCTTCTCATTCGCTACAAGCAAACTCACACACACCCTCATTCCCACAGTGCAAATCAGGCGGCCCTTTTAAGCGGTCCACTATTCACTGTTAATTCTACATGCTTAGCTGACACAGCTAGTTGTACAGCTGTCAGCGTTCAAATTCACTTCACCTCCCTAGCCGCCTCCATTGGGGGGGTTTGCACCATCGCACATAATGGAATGAGCCAAATTCGGAGTGTACTGTAGACTACCGTCCTGACGTCACTTGCTTATCCCCTGGTTTGCGGAAGTAATTTCTCTATGGAGAATAAACTGTCTCTGTGATATTGTCGGTGAGATGGATCTGTATTTTTCACACAGTCAGTCACTCATATTTGAAACAACGAAAATTTAACAAATTCAGCGGTAGACCGGTGGCAACATTAGTGCTTTTTCACCATCACTTGATTCTACATATCCAAACCACCGGGAACATTAGTTTATTTTTGGAACACAGTTCTTATTTGATGCAATTTGAAAAAAAGTCTATGGGAATTCAGAATGGGGTTTAAATGCACACTGGGTATGATGTGAAATATCATCAGACTTTGGCAGACTTCCATTTCGTGACCTTTTAAAAATATGTTTTAGCCCATTACAAGCCTGTGTGCAGCCTAGGGTCCTCAGGCTGGAACCAGCTGGTTGTTCCTGAGTCAGGGTTTTGGTTCAGTTTTAGTTCATTTCATTTCATTTGAGATTTGTTTTGGTAAAACACGGTGTTTTGTGTTTTACTATTGTTATCATTATGAATCAGTGAATCACACTTGGCAAAGCTTACCATAATAACTCTGCACTGGGTCCCATCCCTCGTTCCAGTGACTGTCCCAGTCTCCTCCCACGCCGCTGGGGAGTGGATCCTCACTGCCATAGTCCAGAGAGTAGTCTTCCTCCTCCTCCTCTTCCTCTCCAGCGTCCTCCGAGCCTGACCGCCCTGTGCTGTCTTCACTGGAGTCCACATCGGTGTAGCCCCAGAATAGGGGCCAGAAGAGCTTCTTCCCTGCCGGCCAATCCACCGTGGCTGACGGGGATGAGGGAGAGGAGGGTAGCCATTCTTTCTCCTTGGCCAGCTCCATCTCCACCTCCATCTGTGGGTTGTCCACCACCTCGATGGTTACCTGTGTGGGGAGAGAGGAATCCCACTGAATAATGTGAATTGTGCCTTGTCATTGGTCTTACTTGCTTATTTACAAGTTACTTACAGTATTTACTTACTTACTTACTTACTTACTTACTTACTTACTGAAGAGACAAAGTATCCAGGCACAAAGGCACCAAAACAAGGTGTAAAACAGTGACATTTGATGGTTCACAGAATGGCTGTGAGACAATAAGGCTGTGTTTTCAACCAAATCCCTCCCTAGTACATACTACTGTACCTTTTTGTTTGCCGGGTTGGTTTGACCTAATGTTATGTGGAATGTTGGATGTTATTTAAGTTCTTCTTAACCACACCATAGCTAGATAATGTCATAACAGTCTGCGAACATTCCGCACCAATAACACATGGGCCTGTGTATCAACTATGTTAGCCTAAGATATTTGGTGTTGAGGGGAATAAAAGACCCCTGGGGGATTGCAGTCAAGGAGTATAGGGTTTAAGTGTGTAAGCCATGGAAGTACAGGCATGTGACATAATTGGATTATAGTGATGAAAACGAACTAAAACTACATTGCTTTATGTTCAATTTATAGGCCCTACTGTTCCGCAATAAATTAAAAGGTTACAATGACGTTGATTCATTTCATTTTTTGAGGGCCCTCCTATATACAGGGGTTTTTAGTTAAATGGGCTTTTTTTAAACGCCATTGACAATGAAGGGAAAATTTACGTCATCTCGTCCCTAACACAAACATTAAATGCCATTCACCGTTTGTTTTACATCACCATTACATCACCTAGTGCGTGCTCTCAGTTTGCATACTTTCTTGGTTTACCATGGGCGATAAGCTGTATGTGTCCATATGATCATCTATATGTCTGGAAATGCAATGAGCAAAGAAATCCAAGCTCATTTCAAATCAACCGTCTTATCTAAATGTTGGCCTGTGATATGAAGCCTTGTTGACGCTAACCAAACAGGACATACTGTATGAGCAATAAGCAATCAGACAATCAAAATGATGCCCCGTTCCTTTGCCTTATGCATCTAACCCGCAGAGAACATGAGAATTTGTTCTGCTCTCGTTAGCTCAGTATGACTCAGTATGACTGCTAGATGCTACAGGCGAGGCAAGGGGCCCTGCTTTAATTGATGTAAAGAACAGGCAGCAAGAAGTCAAGAGAGGGAACATCCTGCCTGCATATATACTGGGTTATGGATTAAGTACTGCTATTATGTGGACAAAACCGAGAAAGTATCTGTGTCATTTTATACTTTAGCTTTTCAATAATAGTCGACATACAAGCTTATAGCGTGTCAGTTTGTGGCGCGCTATGAGCTTGTAGATATGCTATTTTTGAAAAATCGTGAAAGTGTGTGTAATTTTCGTTATATATATATACATTTTTAAAGCAAACATATTTAACTAAAATCTTTGCTTCTGGGATCCCTGGAACAAGATATTTTTCGATGGGGGTCCGCGGCCAAATACAAATACCTTTGGGGATCCAATTGACATGAAACAGTTCGAGAACCATGATATGGCAAGTTGGCAACATACTGTAAGTTTTTTCAGAAAACTGTTTAGAAGACATTTGTAGAATCGGCCTCAGGTCTTATTAAAGGATAAAGAGGCCAATTTGGTGCACATGTTGCAGAAGAATCAGTCAGATTGGGACAGCGAGCAGCAGGGCAGGCAGCTGTATAGCCATATGATGTAGACATAGCCATTATTATGTCCACTTAACCACATCCTGACTGCAGTGACCAGAAAGCGGACGAAGGATAACTACCCTGTGAGAAGTTAAACAGAAAGACAATTTAGAACAGTGGTTCCCGAACTCTTTCGTGTCAAGGACCCCCGAATGGACACTTATTAACCCGCGGACCCCCTTTTGAACAGAGATGCCAGAGACCCCCATAAGAGAACATTTCTACGGCTCTAGCAGTACTCAACCATTTTAATTTCAAGGACCCCCAGTTTGACATGAATTAGGCTACGGATCCCCATTGAATGGCATTTCTATCTCCATATATATATATATATATATATATATATATGAATCGTTTCATTTGATAGATATTCCACTGTTACGTTCTTAGCATGATAGCATGCATAAAATAGAAGGAAATCCCACTGACCTGTATGTTGGGATTCTGTGAGCCCAGGTCAGCGTTGGCCAGGTCAGGGAAGTTTTTCAGGTCCAGGATGAACGGCTTGGTCTCCTCTTCTGGCTCCGGCTGAGGAAGGACCCCCACGGAGCGATGCTGAGGGTGGGACCACCTCCTCTGGTGGTGGTCCGCCGGCAGGCTCTGCACCTGGTTCTGTTCCTCCAGAGTCTCTGGGTCGTATTGGACCCCACTGCTCTGAGACGGCTGGCCATGGGCCTGATTGAAAAAGGAAATATTAAAATATTAAAGAAGATACACATTTTCCGCGTTTCAGCAAGCCGCTCCGTGTCCGGAAGAGTAGAGAAATGACAGAGTTACCGACGTGTGGGGGTCCCTCTACTGTACTGTCACTGTACTGTACTGGCACACCCAAATTCAAGCATACAGTTAATACGTGCATGTGTGTTTGTGTGTGTGTGTTAGGTTGCGTGGCGAAGAATGCTGTTTTCGTGCCTCATACCCAGACACCCAGCCACCCACACACATAGCTCCGTATAGGGGAGTGGTTGCACCACTCAAAAAGACAAAACACTTTGTTGTTCATAAGGTATAATTGGCCCTTGATGGACACCTCGAGGACACTGTTTAAGTTCTCATTTTCCAGGAAGCACCCCTTGAAAAATATTGACCGTCAGCATTCTAAAAAGCCACTGAAGCAACTAACCAATCGACCAACCAGGCCCTGCATTCTAGTTTTCTATTTTTTTCCCTCCCACATTGGCCATGGCATCCCAGCCCTGGACAAAGAGGGTCCTGTGCCAGAAAGAATCTCTTTTAGCTTTAATGAGAGGGCCTGGGAGGCGTGGGACCCCGTGGCTGGCCTGGGCGAGTCTCCATCCTCTGTGTCGCCCATGTCGCCGTGTACAGTACACCTCCATGGCGGCTCTCTTTCAGGTCCTCAGAAGGAGGTCCATTCCTTTCTGCTCTGGTCCTGGACCAGTGGAAAGTGCAGTTAACCAAATTAATGAGAGACGTTGCTGAGATAAATGTGGACATCGCAATGGTAACAGGGAGGCTATAAGGTCAAACATAATATACACTGTATAGTATGTCTATATTATCTGGGAAATATGGGCCCCCCCAAGGGGCATGACCTGCCAATGAATCAGAGGACAACCCTAGCCCTAAAGCTTATTTATACTTTGTCGTACAATATTCATTTTTCAACTGAGGAAAGTGCCTCAGTTTGTCATTTTCGTTTTTGTTGAGCGACACCTAGTTGAACGACCCCCATTCCACAACCCCCTAATAAGCTCTTGAATGTCATTCACCAGGTACTACTATATCCTTACATAATATACTGTAACCAAACTGCCCCTTAACTTGATCAAATGGGGTCCATCCATGGCCTAATGAACCTTGGGGTTCTTTAAATAAATAAAAAAGGTTGAGGCACACTAGCTTAGCATAAAACAGTGGAGATTGGAGGTGCCGGGACGGGGCAGGAGACAAAATGTTTGAGGAGCTGTAGCTGGAGCCCCCTAGAACAGGACGTACTCTTCACAGGCTGACAGCAACTTTCCCATAAAAAAGTCATTCAGCTGGTCAACTCCAGCCATGTGAAAACGTAGTGGCTATTTACAGGACTGGCCTGTCAAACATAATGAGATGGAAGACAAGGCAGCCCCCTCCACAGGAATCTGCAATTTGGCTACTAGCAAATAGCAAACTAGCAAATATTCTAACCACATTGGCCCTGGTGTCCCTATTTATCATTCTATAGGCGAAGGTTTTCCAAATTCCTCAACATTTTTCAAAAGTAACAGATAGTTCGGCTATTTTCAAATAGGCTAATTATGAACTTGAATTTTCAATTTGGAGAAATCGCAAGTGTGGTTGCACCGACGCGAGGCGTGGTTTGCGGCCTTGGGGCCCCAATTAATTTGTTCTGGTGTGCAGTTAATTAGTCTGTCATAATAAAAGTCACACTTGTGTGAAGTCAGCAGGGGTGCATATCTTTGGTCCGACGTACTAAGAGTCCGGCACGCAATAGTCCGACACCCTATACCCCAAACCCTAATCTAACCCTAGCCGTAACCGCACGTGGAAGCCACGGGTGAGTCTTAACCGGCCACGCATGTCGGACTGTACGTCGGACCAACGTATGCGCCTCAGTGAGCAGCACCTTTTTATCATGATGATCAAGTTTACTTAGATGCTACATGACGTCACGGGGGGTACATACTGTACACACAAAGCCACGCATTGGAGCGCCGCTCAAAATAATAACTAGAAAACACTGATCCTGAAGGAACAGTGTGGGCTTGAGTAGCTCACTAAGTACAGTATGATGATGATGTATTGAGTTTGACCCACATGACATCACAGGGCGGAATAATAAATAACAAACTTTTCAGGGTTACCCTAAATAAAGTCAGACAATTAATTACTATAGTCTGGTTTCCCTTCTTAGGGAAACCACACTAAAAAAGCCGTAGGCTTAATTGGTTAAGGATTGCAAGTTTGACCTGTTGCCAAATATTTACCATCACAATTCTAATTCTTCACATGCTATGGCAAATTGCCCAAAATGATGATTCAGAAAAATAATAGAATCAGTAATTATTATCAGATGGAAGACTATGGTTTTTGAAGAGTGAAAGGGATAGGATTAGCCTGGCTGCATTGGCACCTTGAGCTTATAGGAGTAAAAGTATGTAGCCATGGGAACCAATGGTTCCATAGCCATGTGGGTAGGGTAGGAGCCTATCTCTTGTTTCTCTAGTGTGAGATGGCTTATACGCCCATACACACCCATACACCCAGTACATACACCCATAGCCTACACACCCATACACCCAGTACATACACCCACCATCCATGACACTTGAAGTACTCACCAGGACATGACGCTAGTATCATGTCTCGGGAACGTACCTCAATCTAACACTTGGTGTTGACTGAGTGCCAAGCAGGGAGGCATTTGGTTCCCTTTTCTCTAGTGTTTGGTATGACCCGGCAGGGGGATTGAACCCCGACCTCCCAATTTCATGGCGGACACTCTAACCACACTATAGGCCACTGAGTATACTTGTGTTTGGGAAGACAAACTCAGTTTGCTGTATGCATGTGTGATCACCTCAGTTCTGACCAGCAGTAATGATCTGATCTCTCTCTCTTTCCCGCACGCACGCACGCGTAGCAGAATGGCTCAGAGCCTCTGCCTGATGGCCTCAAAAGTCTAAAATCTCCCCCAGTCCATATAGGGATATCCCTTTGGTCTAGTGGTTAAGATGTTGGACGCGGGAGACCCGAGTTTGAATCCCGGGCGTTACGCACGCACGCACACTACTATATGGACCCATCTTTACAGACACAGATACAACACACACCGGAGTGAGGGGAGGCCAAATACTTTCACACCCTCCTCATCCTGTCCTGTTACACATCTGGATCCTGTATATCACTCTCCTCCTTTCTTCCTCTCCCTCATCCCTGCATCTCCTCCTCCTCCTCCTCTCCTCCACACAGCAGAGCAGAGGGGCTTCCCCGGATCAAAGGCCTGCAGGGCTGATGGCATGTGGTGGGTCTTTAAACTGACTGTATGGATGCAGCGGGAGACTTGAGGCCTGGCCTGGAAACTGACCTTGTGATTTCACACAAACAAACCCACTTCCACCCAACCCAAAGTGGGTTGGGTGGAACAACCCACATAACATAGCCTTGCATCTTCCTATTTACGATTTACGGATTGATGTTTGGACGAAATATCTAAGAGTGATATCCAATCATTTGTTTTGCAAAACTTGGTCTCCTGATGGCGCTATGCCGATGTGAGAGATTATGGGCAGAGGTTTAAGGAGGTTAGGTTAAGTTAAGGCACAGTTTATGCCAATCAGTCCAACGGTGCCCGGAGATTAGCTGCTCACAGACGGCCGGAAACACACACTGCCCTCACTTTTATCCATATACCAATCAAATCATCGCCATGGGGTGATCAGCCAATCATCAGCAAATGTTTGTGTTCACACAAACCCATATAGGGGCTAGCGTAGTAGCGCCCCTCAAAGAATAAATAATAATAATAATAATAACAAACGTATATAGCTCATTATCTAAACACTCAAGGATAAGGAAACAGAAACGTATAAACTCCTCATTTGGCTGGGGACCCCCCTGCAAACCTCTCAGGGACACCTAGGGGTCCCCTGACCACATTTTGAGAACCACTATATAGCCTATACTAGGAATAATTTGGTGGTGGTGCTGCTGCTGCCAGTGACGGTCGCTGCTTACGATGACACACATTCAGGACAGGCAGGAGAGGAGGTCGAGGCACAGGAGTGGGGGTGTGTGGAGGTGGGGGTGATGGTGGGAGGTGCGCAGCGTGGATAGGGGGGGGGGGGGAGCCGCTGGGAAGGCGCGGTGGTGTGGCAGGCCTGATTTATGTGACCACGGATATCAAAGGCCTCTGCACTTGGCCGTTTCCAAACCATTACAGAAGAACAATAAACTATGGGCCCCCTTTGATCGCCGCTTTTGGAAATTGGAAAAAAAGGAAAAACAAATGCCTGCGCTCGGTGGAATTGGGGTGATGGGTGTTGGGGGGGCTGGGGTATGGGGGGGGGGGGGGGGGGGGGGGGGGCTGGGATATTGACAGAGGAAACATAGGTTTCAATATTTGGGGACAAAAAAAAGGCACACTCACACTTGGACACAAAACTCCTCCTCCACTCCAAGACATGAGAGTGAAAAAAGAAAGAAAAAAAAGAAAACAGGAAATTCCACATTAACACAGAATAAGGCCAATGTAAACAATCAGAAGGATGACCCTTGACCCCCTGCTCTCAGCCCCCCCCCCCCGCCCCAGTGTGAGAGCTGCCTGGGGTTTGCCTTACTATGGTTACATAAGTCTCTCGTTACTGCGCGCCACTTTTGCTGTACTGGCCGGCAACTGCCATCCTCTCCTCTACCCCCGGCTCTCATCTTCTACTCCATCCATCCATCCACCCCTTTGGAACAGTCATCCCATCCACCAGGAGGTCACAGGAAAGGGTGCACAGTCATCAGTGACACCCTTTTATCAGTTTTTCTCACCCTCCATATTCTTCTCTCCCTCTCTCGTTCTAGTTCTCCATCCCCTCTTTTCCACATCTAACATCAATCAGACATGACATCTTACACCAATAAGACAAGCTCTAGGATAGAGAGGCAATTGCTAACAGGAGGCCACGCAGGAGAGGAAAAAAAAGGTTCAAAGGCAAACAGCTCAGACCCGAAGAGCACGTACGAGCCCGCGCTTCACAATCACATGCGCGCGCGCGCACACACACACACACACACACACACACACACACACACACACACACTTCTTGCATATCCATATATGTCCATGCATGTATATGCAAACTAGAAACTACAGTACCCATATTGGCCTGAATATAAGACTATAGCATAGGTTTTTTTCCCCAATGGAAATATCCTAAAAAACGGGGTCGTATTATAATCAGGAACTAGACAATTTGACATCAAATGTTCTTTTTCCACAAATGAGTCGGTATGGGGGGTCGTCTTATAATCAGAGTCGTCTTATATTCAGACTTTTTATTTATTTGCAACCCAATGGCCAGCGCTGTCAAACCCTCTTCATTCAATACCTTACTATACAAGGAGAGGAGAACAATGCTGTAGTGTAGTAGGCTATAGCCTATACATGCTTTCCGGAATAAATTCCACTGTAATTTAATTTGAGCTATTCATTGACTAATATAAAACTAAACTGTATGTGGCCTATGTGGTTCAACGCTGATTCTATGGTGTAAAAACAAGTAAAACAACGGCTGTTAAATATTTTTTTAAATGGCAAAGCAATGCATGCATAGCTTTGCCATTTAAAGCTTATGCATAGCAAATATGGGTAAATTATTATCACAGCCTATAGCTATAGCCTACAGGCTGTTGAAAACATGACTGGGCAATGAATGGGAATTATGCACGTAGCCCAGCTGTCGCCAATAAACTTGTCAACCTGCATGCATCATTTTAACTTAATTAATATTGTAGCCTATCGGGTGCAGGTGTTATCACAGAGCATCACAGTTAGGGACATTTAAGGAACTTAATTGTTACTTAATATCAACGCAGTGGAACTTTAATTCTTTGCACGTATGACACACATAAAATCCATTAGGAAAACAACTTACCTCTAAAGAAACGCCATTACGGAGCTTGTGGCCAACATTCTTGTGCCTGGTGGGAAAACCCGTCACAAAACTAACTACAAGTATTAGCCAAAACATCAGCATCTGAAATCTCCCTGTGACTTGATGCATCTTCTCCACTGATAGAAAAACAAATCCCTTTAGGAAGATTCGTAAATGCTCCTATACTCTGCGCCTCCAACTGCTTTTTTCTCCGTTTAATTATTTTGATTTACAATAATCGAAAGTCTCCAGACAGTGCTTTCATCGATTTTGTCTTTGACGTTGTCTTCGGGACAGAGTTGTCAGCTTCAGTTCGAATTCAGTGTCGCACTTTATGAAGCTGCGCTCCAGTGTCCAGCCGTACGTCTCCAACACAACACGCTACCCTGTCTGACTCTGTCCGTATGGTGGGTCGAGGTCAAGATGCCCCATAAAGCCAGCCTGCAAACGGCTTTAAGTAGCAGCAAAAACAAATACCCACGCAAAGATATCCCCGTCCGCACCGGCGCTTCACGCTTATTTATTCGACTACTTTACACAATGTGAGTCGTTTCTCGTCGTGGGTGGGTGGGTGGATTTTTCCAATGCTCTGACATCTGGAGCGAATAGTATACCGTGTCGTTTTTATCTCCGACGTTCATGTAATCCATTAGTTAGTTCAACGGCACAGGTTCTGTAAAGCGTATTTGTGCGCGCACGCGTGTGTGTGACTGTGTGTGTGTGGCCAACATCCAGGGTTTGGGTCAACTTTTACGCACGCTTTCAGATGTTGGTCCCCCCCGTTGCATGAAGGAGGGGGAGTGCCCAATTGCCCACAGCACTGGGGGGTGGGGGGTTCTTGTTTCCTGAAAGGGGGGTAGGGGTGTACAGGAATGTCAGGTTAATATGGAGCAGGATTCAGCGAAGTGTATGGAGGCGCAATGAGGGAAAGTCATATACATTTTTCATACAACTTGTTATCGATAAATGTGTCCACTGTCCAGGACCATGGGTTATTATAACATTTAGCCTCGTTAGTGCAGAGTTGCTGTGCAGTGAGTTATGTGGTGTGCAACATGCAAATAAACAGACCCATTCCAAAAAAACTTGATAAAAAGAAAGATTTAATCTTTGCAGCAGTTTCCAACAGCATGGTCAACATACATCATGGTTTACAACCCCCTTTTAAGTGGTTTATCTTCCACCAAAATACACTGAACTCACCAAGGGCAAAAAAAACAACTGATAAGGAAGTTTCCATGGTCATAACAGTCAGCTCACAGGTCCGTTTGTGGTACATTTAACAATGTCACTTCAACAAAGGGAGTCCAACATCTGAGTTGTCTCCATTTTGCAGTGAATACGTACGTTTCAAACTCAGAAACCCCCCCTGAGAGCAACTGTCATGTTCCTCTGAGTGATCACATTGTCTTGAAAAAACAAACAGACAAACAAAAAACATTTGACATACGGTAGGGTCTCCCAGATAGCTTGAAAAGAAACTTTGACATGAGGCAAAAAGTTTCAATATCATCAGAAAACAGAATTCAGAATAATCAATAACCATTTTTTGGGACTGACCATCACTAGAAGGCAATGCAATGAACACAATGAATGTAGTGTAAAAAGTGACCCTTAAATGTTGTCATACTGTTAAAAGGCTAAACGCACTTAAATCAATAAAAGCATCTGGGTGTTGCATTTAGTCATCTTATATATTTATACAGGTATGGTCCCAGTGCCACACACACAACCAGCTTTGCAACTGGTCAACGCAGATGTGGCCACATAAACAAAATATTTTTTCACATGAACAAGTGATCAATAACATAAACATACGTGCATGAACAGGATGTTTAACCCTTACATGTACATAGTACATACATACCATATGTAGAGGAACCGCTCTATATTGGTACGGGTACACAAAGAAACATAATAGCATATTAGCATTAACTGAAACACAAACAGTGGAAAGCATGTCAATGTGGAATGCCTTTAGTTAAGATGTTCACAGGAACGTGGGATTTAAAACAAAAACAGTTTGGACATTTTAAGCATGTCCAAACAAAGCTTTGCAAAGTTCAGTGACTACGTCATCTGTGCATTTACAATGCCTGTCAGTAGTTCTAGCACTGAAGTTGACCACTTGAACCCCGGCATCCCTAGTGCAGGGCTAACATTTGACAAAAAAAAACAACACCTCTACAAGCTTGTAGATCCGTTATTTCTATTCCGTATTGCGCAAACAGCAGTGGGTCTATTATAGAGCCCTTGGGAATCTGGATGACTGAGTACTGTAAAGGGTTTAAGTATTAACAGACCAAACAGGTGGTTTGGCATGTTCATCCCATTGACATACTTGCGGCTATTGCGGCTGACCGTTTCCCCAAGAATGCCATAAATATTTTTTAATGTCAAGGATTCCATTCACTTAATTAGGTTATGACATTCAACTTGTAGAGACTTGACACATGCTGGAGATCCATTGACATTTGTGTTGCAGATTCTTTTTTGGGGTGGGCAAAAGTACATTATTGTTGAGTTTAAAAGGTAAATTGTTGATTGAAAACTCTATAGCTGAAATTAAGGTGGGTTCAGCACCTTAACGTTTGAATAAAATTCAATTCATTATTCTTCATTATTGATGAACCTAAAAGTGGTATAATTCATTTGGACTACAGTAATGTCAAGTATACTGTGAGTTAGTCAATGGTCAAAACATTGCAACAACAGTATGGTCCTTGAACCACCGGACTATGGCCCCCTCTATTTTCCCTCTATACTAAATATCTTCGCAGGAAAATAGCTGATCTACAATCTGCTCCAAATGCCTATTACGACATGCCCAGAACAGGGACGCGAGGATCAAGTGGTTGAGATGTGTAGTAGTCAGATAAAACAAGTTACACTGGGACACATTTGAAGCTGCCTTTCCGATAAAAACATAAATCACAAAAAAAAAAAAACAGACAGCTGAAAGTACAAAAACAAACAAAAGCTATTTAAATAAATAAAGCTTTCTGTACATCAGATAAGCACGGATGCATCGTTATCATCATACATACAGATGGGTGGTTGCAGCGCGTCATGTTGGTTTAACGATTGGCATCAACGCTGGTTCAACAACAAAGCACTTATGTGAGAGTGAGACACAGATTTTAAAAAAGAAAGCAAAATCAATCACATTTAGCTCATTAGCAAATAGAAATGTTAAAGACATCAGGCTCAAGTTTTGTTGAGTGCAGGTGTAAACAGTAAATAAGGCTGAAAAATATCTCTAGAAAATAAGTTGTAAAAACTACTCCTTGCTCTCCGACTGGGTTCTTTCCCTGGTTTAAGTTTCGGTTTTCATCTTGAACAGGTACTTTACATTTTTTTTAAGACAACAGTATAAAATATATCTATACACATATAGTATATAATTCCTATATATAATTTATATATTCATCCTTTGGTTATGGAAAGAACCCAATAATCTATGCTGTTCAAGTAAGACTGATTATGGAAAAGAAAAGCGATCAGATAAATACATATGGAGAGCACATGGTTATGTTGCCTCCTATGAAATAACGTATCTTTGAGGTTTGGGAAGATACCCCGAGGCAGTATTCCACAAACGTTGGGATAAATAATATTTACATACATGTACTATGTTTACTGTTGTGTGCATCAATGACGACCAATATAAAACGCATTTTGCATTTATATTTTCTTCCCCAGCTGCATGAGCAGTTAAGACCCATTATCAAGACTTCCCGTCTACTGTTCCGCCATACCGTTTGTTTGAATTACAAAGAAACTCCGCATTGTTGTTGCCATTATTATTTCACAAATAATACAATAAGAATTCAATGTGTGCTGTGCACACGTAAGATGTGACGTTAGGTCTGACACAAATCTGCAGTCACAATAAGTTAGGGGAAAGAATGAACAGCTCCTAACACAAAATGACCGCGATGACCGCTTTGGCTTCTCGGGATACAGTTGGATAGGTTTCAGAATGCCATCGCTCGCGCGCACAAGCGCACCCACACACACACACACACGGGTAACAAAATGTTAGCGTCTGAGGTTTACAAAGCCGGGTTGGACCCACTGAATACTTAGGTTCCGGTGAGCCACCCGCTGAGGGGGAGGGGGGGGTGGAGAGCCAGGTGGTACAGGATATGGACAGAGTGAATTTGGGCGATGAGGATGTTGGGGGGACAAAGACGAGGGTTGGGAGGTACAGAGCTGGCCTAATCCAGAAGCAGGCTTTCCTCGGACATCCACCCCGAGGAGGACAGGGGCTGGTCATGGCGTCTGGAATACTTGAGCTGCAGCACCTCTCCCACCTCGCTGATGGCCTCCAATGCCTGCAGACGGAACAGGATGGACATTACTGACCCTGAACCGGAACCTAGACGGCCTTCAAATTGGTCCCATTATGGAAATTAAAGGGCGTAGAAGATGAATCTTTTCACATTGACCCACTGAGGAGAGCGAGACAAATATAAGGGTAGCATGCCAGAAAGCCTGATAAATTAGGCAAGGGGAACGCAAAGCCAAAGAAGTTTTCTTTTAGCAGGTTTCACGATAAAAGCCCTCATTATCCCTGGCGCTTAGCCTTTAATCATATCGGGAGCGATACAAGCAAAGAGTAGAAGGAACTCTGGAGAGAAAGGTGCACAGAGAAGTCATTGCAGAAAAAACCACAAGTGAGCAGAGATTCCTCCACTCCTTCTCCATCGGAGACTCTGTATCTGCAGCATTGCATACACCGCTGAACACCTGGAAACAATTTACCTTCCCTCCTGACCTTTTTTTTCTATTCCACGGTTTGAGAAGGGGGGAGAGGAGGGGGGCAGGGGGAGAGGTGGGCTTCCAAAGACGGAAAAAGCGGCTCCTCGTAGCGTTCAACAAAGTGAAGCTGATGCCCTTTAAATGGACTATTAAAAATGGTGTTGACATACTCCTCAGTGAGATGAATGAAGTGTCTTTGGAGAGACAGAGCGGCCCGAATAAAATCTGTCTGTCTGAGCCATGCTGTAATATTTACAGAGCTATCAGCGTTCCAAGATCTACTATAATAAAAAAGGACACACACACACACACACACACACCCCCCCCCCCCCACCCCAAACTGCTGAGAGGACAACGTCATTCTCACCAGTGTAGAGTAGCGAGTCCAAACTCATGATGGTCCATGGATCAAAAGCATGCTCTCATGTCATGTCAAGAGTAATCAAATCCATTCTCTTAACTGGCTAGAGTGGGTTTCGTAACAATATTCCACAAGATCCTGAGATGTCTGCCATTTTAAGACTTCTCAAGTTTTCCTTAAATACCAGCCTTATCTGATCTCAATATATATAGGCGGGCGTATGGGTTGGATCGGCGGTTCTGGACAACCATCTGTTTGACCAACACAACACCAGACACGGCACTCCCATGTTTGAAGGCCGGTTCTCGATATACGTGAAATACAGACACACGAATGGACAGATATTTCACATACCTAGGTACTACGGAGTTTGGTAATAACACTCCTTATTACGGTTTATTTATGTATAATGTCGATAAGGAAATTGGACCTTATATGTAGGGATGGATGGAGCTTATTCATTTGTATTGTTAATCTAACCAGAACCAATAAAATAATATAAAAGAAACTGTTAACTGCATGTGTACCGTCACTTTAACAGTGTACTTTGTAATCAGCGTAACCCGGGCATCGCTGGTTGGCAGGTATCAATACACTTTTAGACCCGTTTGTGCCAGCATGGGTGATTACATTTATTTCTTGATCACCTTTTGTCTTGACTGTTTCAACATGACGTCATAGGCCGTTATGCTCGATAACAGGCTTGATAAGCCCGAAGCTTATTGATAACGGGTACTCAATAAACTTATCGGATTATTTCAGGTATCGGTTATCGAGCTCTTCTATGGTTGCCGCTTTTGTTGAAACTTGCTATTGTGGCTAAAACGGAATTGGCAAAACCTCTATCAGATGTCAAATATAAATGACAAATATTAAACCCAACGGCTGTTGCCTTCCAGTAGTCGAACTACAGTAGTGGCTTCAAACAAACGTGTACAGCTCACATCATCCACAGAACTATGTTTTTTTACCTCTCCTAACAGCGAACAGAGAGAGAGAGAAAGAGAGAGAGAGAGAGACATAGACAGAGAGACAGGCAAACAGCGACCAATGTGGGAACCTAAGATTGCTGCTGCAGATGCACACGGCAGGTGACGGTGATTAAACGGGTGACTCACCGTGTCGAGCATCTGTCTGGTGTGGGCGGCCGACACGCAGAAACGTGCCCTGGACTCGATGATGGGCGTGGCGGGGAAGCCAACCACCACTGTGCCGATGTTCCTCTTTAACATTTCCCTGCCAAACGCTCTGCAAAACACACATTGGACCAATGGTAAGACTCGGTTAAGAACTTAAAGTGATGTTTTCATTCTCGTCCCCGACCCCGACACACCCATCCTTATCACTCTAGTCTCTCTTCATGTATGACTCGGTTTGAGTTATTGCCTCCTGTTAATATGAAAGTCAGACAAACAAAGTAATGAGAAAAGTGCTTAGATGAAGTTGGCTCACATATCGGGCAAATACCGGTTGCTCTTATCCAGGCAACTTGTGACAATGTACAAAAAACAGGGTAATTGGTGAAGTAAATAAGAGTCCCAAGAAAACAAGTTAACACAATCCCCGTCGTGATGAATTACAATATGCCAAGATATCGCCCCGTTCAACCCTTATTTTGTAGATCCAAAACACTGCGACCGGATGTTGTGTCAGCTTAACGGGCAAAAACTGATGCACCCGGAAGAACCGTCTCAGAACGTCTACTTCCGCATTTGACCACAACATTTTGGTGGTCGTGGGATGTCATCCAAAGTGGTCCCCCTCCATTTTAGTGGATGAGATCGAAAATCTTAAAACGTGAATAACTCTTGATCTAAATCAATGCTTCCAATTCTAACCAAAGATTATGTTTTCGCGGTCCCGTCGCTTGTCGCGTTAGAAGTAATCATAGCTCCCGTTGTTGTCGATCCTCTCGGGGGTGTTTTGGCTACTTCTAGCTACTTCCAAGATGGCGCCGTGCCACCTTGAAATAGGCCATGAAGCTGCAAATCGCCGGGCACCCTGATTTAATGGTCCTAAATTTAATGGTGTGTGTGTTGACTCTCGACAGGTTGTTATTCTGTGCCTGGAGCTTGAGAAGTACAGGCCGGTGCCAGGCTCCGTGCAATAAGCGTTGTTTTGACCAGAAATGCCGCCTGGGAGGGGGATTTGGAGTCTAAAGCGTGCACACATGTGCACACGCACGCACGCTTTCAGTCGAAAATTCAACCAAGATGGCGCAGTCCAGGGTCAAAGCTAAACATATACCCATCCAAAGCTAATGTGAGTAGCCTTTCCACTAGATCGGATCAAACATGTTTATACAACTGAATAAACGTAGCCTACATATTTTGGCGGCGTCGCTTCCCGACAAATAACGCAGGCTACGTTAACTTAATCAAAGTTAGACTTGACTACAAAATAACATGTTTAGCATCTGTGGACAAGTAAAAAGCATACATCTACATCAATCAAATTCAGGCTTCTGAGACACCTACCCTATTTTTGCAGGCATGTAGAGCATCATGGGTACAACAGGGGAGTCTTCGTTTCCGTAGATGATGAAGCCTGCCTCGTCGAGTTTTCTGCGGAAGTAGATGGTGTTCTCTGCCAGCTGTTTGAGGCGATCAGCACCTGGACAGGAGAAAAAGACAAGAGCTTAAGAAGAGGGGAAATGGCTGCTCTAACAGCAGCAAACTTTAAGCTATTTTGATCAGAAACGCAGCATGGAAGAAGAATCTGAGATATTAGGATTCTAAAAACTACATTCCCATAGATAGACAGCATAAGCCAGCAGACTTCAGACTTTTTCCCCCTTTTTTTAAGTTTTTTTCATCGCACCGGAACCGGAGTGTTATGAGCGTGTGCAGAGCAGAGTTGTGAAGCGTAATGAATATATATTAAAAAAAGACATCCAAAGGCGATCTCGGCGACGAGAGCCCAAGTAGGCAAAGGCGTCAAGAAACCTTAAGCTTTAAATGTCCTTATATTGTGTGCATGCAGACAGTGTTTGTGCACAGAGTAAGTGTGACAGCTACAATGTCGGCTGATGTGTGGAATTTAAGGATTTTAGACAGTAGCCCAAGGAGCTAGTAAGCTGACATGTATACCAAAATGGAGAAATAATTACTTCAGATATATAATAACAATATGTGCCGAACGGGAAGGACAGGGCCATGGCTAGCGCGTGGGCGAACCGGTTGTAAAAAAATAATAATAATAAAGAAACACGGCAAATGCGAGGGCGGTGGGGGCTCGCCGACGGCCTAAAAGAACAGATCTACAAGCTCATTGTTAGCTTGTAGATCTGTTCTTCTGTTTTTTTGGCAAGTGACACCATCATGCTAAGGAATATACATTAATCTTTAGGCTTAATATAAGAGTATAGGAGTATGATGCCTTGTAAAAAGTAGCACACAGGCTGTTGGCTGTGCACAACTCAGTTGACAATGATATACACGAACTTGTAAAAAAAGAAAAAAGGAAGAAAAAAAGGGGAAAAAGACCTATGCTGCTTGCCTTTGGAGACAAACTGCAAGTTAAAAGGTCAAGAGTGGGGTGAAACTAAACATGCTTCAATCCACATCATGTGCTCAGTCACAATGGCATATTGGCGCAGAAAGCTACACTAAAAAAGACCTCACATTGCCATACATCTGGAGATACCATCTTATCCAAATAAATAAGCGCTTGGCTCAAAGTGCCAACAACAACCAACATCTGCTGGGCCGTGTTGAAATCCACAACAGAAACATGATGGCTTCAAAGCACCCTGAGACACAACAAAGTCTGAAATCATTGCTGTCGGGCAGAAACCTTGTATCTCCTCCATAGTACGTCATCTTTATATGTTTTTTCATAAATCAATACTTTACTGTGTGTGCACCGTGTTGTGCAAAAGCAGATCTACAAGTATTATTAGAATCTTGTGACTAGATATCTACAATGGATCGATTGATTAAAAAAAAAAAAAACTCTCTCATTTCCTAAAAAGGTTTTGGACATTCAAGGTTTCAGGCTGACAGCGACGAAATGATATTCATCCAGATGGTTTTTTTTTCCCTTTTTGTTTTTTTTGTTCAGGAATCCAAAGTGATTCTCAGCACTGAGTGATTTGTTTAAAAAAAAAGAAACAAAAGAAGGGCAGTAAGTTCTGATACAGTTGCTTTTCAACTGCTTTGGGTTGGGCATTCCTTTCATATTGGGCCTGTGCTGAGGAATGCCCTTGCCATGTCGTATCCTTATGCCCTGTCCACATACTTGACTGATGTGAGACTTCAAAGATGTGAGACAAGAAAGCCATTTTGATGTTGGGCCCGTGCCTGGGAACCGCCAACCGGCCGCTCCTTAGCTAGTCAAAACGTTGCGGTGCGACGTTCGCGGGGATCAAGGATCGTCTGTCGCTTCGGCTTCGCGTCAGCGACTTCAAAGGCTGCTGTATTTCAAACACTGACTAGGCTGTAACCAATCACGCTGTCACTGTTACTCTTCCACTAGGAAAACCTGTCAAGCCAGGATACAGTGCAAGGTCAGCCGTTATGCCCTCCCCCCCAATCCCGTCCTCAGAGAGTGGCCTGGAAAGAACTGATGGATGTGCACACACTGACTGTAGGGAGAAGGACAGAGAGGACCTGGAGGTTGTTTCTGAAGCGCTGACACCGGTTCAGAAGTTTATTCTGCTGCTGAGTGGTAGAGAACAGGCCTGGAGGAGTGTGTGTGGGGGTGGGGGGAGGGAGGGACTGGGATATGATCTTATAATATCAGCATTCTAGGGGCTGCTATAGCTCTGAGGCCTGTTGGGAGTTAAAGGGAGCCACACTCATGGAACAACAAAATCTCAGTGACCTAGTGTGTGTGTGTGTGCGCGCAACAGAGATAAATAGATGAACCCAACAGAGTTCGGTCGCTGGCCCTCAGTGCCATGCCTCTTTGTACCCAGCTGGAGGGCGCGCACACATAAAGGGAGTGTGGGAGAGTCAACACAGCCCCACTTCAAGAGCTCTTGGGCCTGTCTGAAACCAGTGGTAGGGAACAATCCACCCACCGGCAACTAGTATATGAGCATGGCATGCCGGGAGACTAGCGCTGGACAATACTGTGTATATTAAACTACTATATGATAGATGAATTGTAATGGACAATAATTAAATATAATTAATGTAATAATTAAATATTGAAAAGACTAATTTCTAAATAATCTCTCCGTTGCTTTAGAGGTCTGCATTCAGGGAATAAACACACACACAATGAGTGATAAATTGCTGAAATGTGCATTTAAGGAGCCTGATTGAAGTAGTGTGATATTATTACAAGCTAAAAATGTGGAGCAGGCTCCTCAAAATGTGATGCAGTACAGTGCATTTTCCCAGGGTCCTTCAGGCTGTGATGTATGAATCACATTAGTTCTCTGTCCCTGAATTATTGCTGAATGTAAATCGCTCTGGATTAAGAGCGTCTGCTAAATGCCTAAATTGTAAATTGTCCCCCATGAATTAACTGAGCCTAAACATGCTCCCTCGTATCATATCTGCCGGTTGTTCATTGATAGTAGCTCTTATCACTCAGCTGTGAATGATTGATTACACAGGTAAATAACCAGTTATGTTATCAGTATGAAGCTAGCAACGTAGCGAGGCTGGCACCCGTTTACAAAAACTACATTTGAAATACATGATGTCACAGAACAAAGCCAACCAATGGTATTGTAGGAAGCTGAACTGTGAGAACAGAATGACATATTCCATACATTCAAATCACAGGTTAATGGCGCCATCTTGTGGTACGGATGGAAAACCATACTAGGCGGTGCCAGGCACCATGTGATCCCACATGAACAGACACTCTCCAAGTGACCCAGAAACTAGGGGTAAAATCTAGGACAACAATGCCGACTGGCTGCTGTCCAAGGGAACATAATGGGGAGAAAAGCCTGTAAAAGAACAGGTCTCTGCAATCCAGCACCAAACACTGACTGCGACCCTACATGTCACATGACTGGAGGGGCAGAGGGTTGCCTAACCTAGACCATGTGCAGACTATGACCACTGTGTTCAGATGAACGCAACATCAAACATCCCGTACTGACTGCATGTCCCTAAAAGATTCAACATGGCTATTTTTCTGCCTTATATTATATGAGTGCTAATACGAGTAATGTAAACATTTATGGTCAGTGCATGCACGGGTTTAGATGAATGTGTAGCTAATCTCCTGTCCTGTACACCGAGACAACCTGTCAAAACTGGTTCTTGCTGCAGGGGTTCCAAATCAAAAACCAACCTGGTCCATTTGGTTTCATTTTATTCTCTCAGCAGTTACATTTTTGTTAAACACGTGCATTACTTAATTTCTACAGATTTTCTGTAGAATTTGTATTTATTTTGATCAACGTTTGCCTGTTATCTAACGGTAACAACATCAATACAGCATGGAAATGTGGACAAAATCTTATCCAACGACAACAAAATATTCATTATAGTTGTCGGTCTGAGAGGCCAAATCTCATCTAATGTTTGGTCCGTGGCTCAAATGCTGAAAACAATAATGGGCCTTGATATGCAAAACGGTTGAAAACCACTGATCTATTGGATCCGTTCAGTGATTTTTCACAGGGTGCATACTTAGTTTAGACTAGTCATTGCCAGGTTAGACATGGGTTAAGGTTAGGTTTAGGTGTGCTGCCCCGTAGGAGGTTAGGTTTAGGCCCGGGCAGGAGTGCCCAGAAGGTAGATCGCGATCTACCAGTAGATCACAAAGGCTTTGCAGGTAGACCACATGACATGCACCAAAATATTTATCATTAAAAATATGTATATATTTTGCCATCTGCTACTATTTTCAGCAATGGGATAATACTTTTTTGGGTGTGTATACTGTATAGATCTTTTTGAGCTGGACATTTTGAAAGTAGTTCTCAAGTCGAAAAAGTGTGGGCACCCTAGGGTGAGGGTTTGAGATATGTTGTAGTTGTAGGACTGTAATGACTGGTCTAACCAATGACTAGTCTAAACCAAAAACTGTCTAAACTAAGTACTGCACCCGACCCTATTTACCCAGTGTGCTGCCGTCCTCATGGAGGTGATAACGTTCACCTTGCTTAGTGCTTACCCAGTGTGCTGCCGTCCTCTCCCATGATGATCCTCATGGAGGTGATAATCTGCTGAGCCACAGGGGGCGACATGGAGGTGGCGTACATGGAACTGTGGGAGTGGCTCCGCAAGTAGTCAATCAGCTCCTGTTGAGAGAAATCACACTTATTTAAAAACTCATTAAGGCCTGACCTCAAAAAATTAAAAAAAAATATTCTAAATCCTCCAGTTTTCTGAAATAAATATTTTCACGATTTTTCAAAAAATAGCAGACCTACAAGCTCGTAGCGCGCCACTCGGTGGCGCGCTATGAGCTTGTAGATCTAAAAATATCTAAAAATATTTTTCAATAGCTAAATTATAACAATGTTTAAAACACCAAAAGACCAGATTATACTAAATGTCTTCTAAATGTTTTCTGAAACACCTGTGTTTCTTGGTCAGTGGTGCTCAAACCTTTGTCCATGGATGGACCCCAAAAATTAGGTATTTTTTTTGTAATTATGTAATGTAAGATTTGCACAGGTAGGTTTTCACAATTTGTCAAAAAATAACAGATCTACAAACTTGTAGAATCGATCTGCTATTTTTCAACAGCTAAAATTTAAAATAATGGTTAAAAGCTATAACGTGATGTCTTCAGAGTCAACACAACCATCTATCTGGATATTCTAGAGCAGGGGTTCTCAACCGAGGGGTCGCAAAATGATTTTGGGGGGGGGTCCCCAAATTATATTAAAAAATAGAAAGAAAAATCATTTTTTTATGCAACTGAATGGCTGGTTTCAGTATTTATTTATGATGTATTTTCTCTATTATTAAGGTTATTGTAGCAGTAAATTCGTATTGGGGGCGGGGCATTTCCTGGGGTCCCCAGCCCAAAACGTTGAGAACCCCTGTTCTAGAGCACGTTGTGCTTCAGAATCAGTATGTTGACAAGCTTTATAGAGATGCTGATTTTTCTTTCCAGCTGGATTTGGCACCTGCACACAGAGCCAAAACTACCGGTACTAGTAACTGGTGTACTCTACTGACCCTGGTATTACTGTGCTTAACTGACCAGCCAACGGGCCTGACCTGAACCCCACAGAGAATCTAGGTTGTATTGTCAAGAGGAGGTGTGAGACATAAGACTCAACAATACAAATGAGCTTACGGCTGTTATCAAAGCAAACCTGGGCTTCCATACACCTCAACAGTGCCACAGGATGTTTGAATTTACTTTGCAAATCAATATTTTCACAACGTAACTTTGACAAAAAAATAAAAATAACCATACAATGAGGTGTAGTGTGTTGGATACTTTGATTACCTATCAGTGATCACAATCGTGTTTCAAGTCTCTGCAAGTTGATTTTCATACCACAATGTAATCAACCTTCTGAGGAATCCAATGGCTTCCTCGGAAAATATAACAAACTACATTATGCTTTGGAATATGGTCGGCATTAATGTCAAGTATACCTCGAGACATACTAGTCAATGGCTAAATGTGACTAAACTAGTGTGGATCTTCTAAGACAGGACAGTAAAGACGGATAGGAAACGAACTAGGAACAGAGAAGTGGGAAGACATGCAAAACAGATCTCAGAAATATGTAGTCAGTGCATTTACTGGCTGAGCCAGCAGGGGGCCCCAGAGTATTAGTTAAAATAAAAATAATTAGACTGGAATCAATTTGCAGATATGGAAACGGTTTGTGTTTGTGTGTGTGTGTGTGTGTGTGTGTGTGTGTGTGTGTGTGTGTGTGTGTGTGTGTGTGTAAACTACCGGATAGAGTGCTCTAGAACAGATCAGACTAGTTTATTTGGAAAACAAACAAACTAATGACGCACGGTTAAAATAAAAAACTATAATAATAAAATTAAAAAAACCTTTTTTAAGAACTACATCTCGTCAAACAGAGGATGCCCTGGCAAACATTTGCTGGCTAAAATGTTTCATCTCACAAAAAAGGAGCACCAGTGAGAAGCTGAATTGCATTTCAT